>NC_072897.1:63349405-63657905 GCF_027943255.1 Anastrepha obliqua
TTGATTGTCCATTCTCTTTTGTGACTATTACATCGGCAAGATACTGTGGGTCATAGCGGCTCCGCCGAATTCTCCCAACACTGTTATCGTGAGCGCTACATCCCGGAAAATGAGTATTTAAGAGAAATTCTCGAGACTCTTCTGCCGTAGAAGTCCAAGAGCCATCTGGTCTCTTGACCCAAGAAGCCATTGAATGATTTTTGGACAAAATACTGCTGAGCTTCGCAGAATCTCTGATAGATTCGATCGAAGAACAAACATCTCTCCAGCTCTCCTTCTTGGCGGCCCTAGTTGCCTTTTTGTAATGTCTCCGACTTTCTCTGTACAGTTGCCAATTACCTGTTGAGTAGCTGAGATTAAAATTTGATCTGGCATCTTCCCTTAATTTCGAGAGCTCATTGCTCCACCAGGGAGGATAAGATTTGTTGCTATATTTAATTGGATACGACGTTTTCTAGGCCCTAATGAATGTCTTCTCCAATGGTGTAACCCTCCCGTAAGGGCATCTTTCACAAAGAGTTGACGAGTACGACGACCCCGTGGACCCTAGTCAAGATGTCCCTCATTTCAGTGACTTTGTAGGAGTTAGCTAGAAAGTTAGGAGACAAAATCCAGCACATGTCTGTTCCCATATTGGGCGGTGTGTTGGTTAGTGTCTGTTCACCATGTTTGGTGCGACTGTATGTATGTAAAAAGCATGACCGGTATGCAACAGGGCGCATTGGGAGTCCCTGGATAGGTCGTTATGGCTTTCCACCTGCGACCTCAAAGGGGTGATGTGAGTTCGCTCTGCCGATGTGTTAGCTTCGTTGTATATCAGTAACCAGCCGCCTTGGACCCTGGTGAGGAAGTGTTCATTGGGCGAAAGAGTAGTAGCTTTCGTTGCTCCGGGGGAGCGCTGGTCCATCCGTGTTTTCCGGGATCGGTAAAGCGTAGGGCAGGCCCCAGGGAACTGGGGTAGGAGCATTGCCTCCGAGGGTGCACCCGCTCTTGACTATTTCGGCCCGCACCCCTGCACACGATGCGCTGGTTAAATAAAAAAGAATGGAAAAAAGACAAAAAGAAGAAAAACAGCAGAAGGCCATTACTGATGGAGATATAGAACAGAGCCCTTTCGTAAGGAAACCTCGATTGCTTCGCTCACCACCACAAAAAGCGAATTTGCCCCTTACAAGTGGAACATTGCCAAATATAGGAAAATCAAAGACGGTCAATGAAGGAGCTGAAATGACGCCTCAAGAATTAGACGTAAGAGTAACGTCAAAAGAGGTTAAAAATACTGAAAATGCGCACAATGCGCCGTCGCGTACCCCTGTAACTGCAAAGCACGCAAACACAGAACGGGAAACCAATGCATCTCCGCGACAAGAGTTTATGCTCAATATGCGAGCTGAAGAAGAGGAAGCCTTAGAGAAATGTTTTAGAGTGTTTAGGAAGATGAAAGCAATTATATTGAAAAGTAGGAGTATTTCCACGGAAATAAAGACCAGAGTCTCAGAGCTTGACGAACTATTTGGCGTCATGAAAAACTGCAGAAGAGGTTGCATCCGAGCCGAGAAAGCCGGAAAGAGCCGAAAGAGATCCGAAAGAAATCGGAGGTGACACCCTCGCAACAGCTAGAAAAACAGGTGTTGTCCAGGAGAGTACTCCTTTAACCGCAAAACGGAATGCACCAAGTCCTGTCGCACCCGACTCTTCGAAGAAACTAAGATTCAACAGAGAATCTATAAGAAAGATGATAGGTGTATTAACTGGTAATTTTTTAATAGGCAGCCACGCTAGAAGGTTAGGACTCCCGTACTTCGATTTCTGTAGAAGCTGTCTTAATACAGAAGAAGAGGAAACAGTCAGACACCTTTTATGTGAGTGTGAAAGCCTAGCTATGAGAAGACTGCGCACTCTTGATACAGCATTTCTAACCGATGTAGCGGATATAGCCCATCTAAAACTAACGAAGCTCTGCTCGTTCATTAAAGATACCGGGTGGTTTGAAAAGGAACACGTAGAGTAAGGATAAGCTCCAGTGGTATCACAATGGACCTGCGGAAGGTCTAAGTGTGTCTTATGACAACCGCCCTACCTACCTACCTACCTACCCTACGGTTCATCTAAAGATATTTTTGGAAATATTAAAGGCATCACAGAATACAATAATCTGCATCTGAGACAGGTTTCGTCGTTTAGCGTAGATAACGCGGCAGTCAATTACGGTGTGCACAATCCCGTTTTTCAAAAGCTGTTAGAGCTCAATAATAATGTTTCAAAAGCAAACTGCAACTGTCAAGTAATTAATAATTGCTTAAAGCACGCTCTTAATTCTTTATCTGTCGATATTGAAAACATACGCCATGTGCCCACTCGTTGGCTTTCATTGTCATCGGCTTTAGAACGGTTAACTTATAACTGGCCGGCTGTAAAAAGGTATTTTTTAATAAAAGGAGAACAAAACACTCAAAAGGAATTATGGGATTTTGTTACCAGCGGACAAGTGATGGATGACATAAGCCAAGAAAATGAAGAATGTTTTGAAGAAAGCATTTCAGAGGCTTATTTATTTTTTGTTCACAATGTAATCCAAGTGTTTCAGATAGCAGTATTAATGTTGATGAATGCACTATAGTTGACATTGACCGTGTAATGCGAAAATTATTAGACAGTTTGAAAGCAGAATCAAAGATAAATTTTATAGAAACAGAGCTAGATCTATTTTTAAAAATCTTCCAGAACAAGATGGCAAAGATTTTAAAGCCGAAGTTGAAAATTTTGACAACTCTATCAAAATGTTATTGTCATCTTTTTGTCTTAAATACAAGTTACTGTCATGGGAGGAACTATGAATAGCTGTAAAACGATTCGATTTAGAAGGAAATATCAACATGGATGATATCTATTCAGAATATTGTTGTTTGCGTTCAGTGTATGATCATTTACCAAAAACCCTATCAAATGATAAAATATGGTCAATTTTTTTCAAAAAATCAAACGACGAGATGAAAAATTTAAAAAAAGTAGTGTTTTTTGTCTTTTCGATACCAATAAGTAATGCTTATTGCGAGAAGGTATGTATTTAGCTTATGCCTTTAGATTTCATAAAAGCAGAACTTGTTATAAGGCTTAATTTTGATAACGATTGTAGCTCGTTTATTGATTTATTAAATACCCCAAGTAGTAAAAACATGGTGCAAGCTGTCAGTAACAATAACAAATATATGCGGAATTAAAGTAAGCTTTGTACTCTCTTCTACTCTTGGTATTTAATTCTTCAAATGTCTTATCCTCTAAGAAGGTCGAAAAAACTTTATCCGTTTCTTAGACGGGCTTATTTGAAATTATTTAAACTTTTGTTAATGTTTAATATGTGAGAGAAGCTGAAAGCAGAAACCCAAGGAACTTTTGAAAATCCTGTATATTTAAAATAAATATAAAAACAACTAATATTAAAAAATCGAAAACTGGAGAAATATTTTAAGAAATGGTTTACTAAAGCATTGAAATGGTTGTATGTTTTTATTTATTCTTTATTTGTTTATATTTACATGTATATTATTTTTGCTTTATATGTTACAGAAAAAAATTTTATCAAAAAAGAAACATATTTAAAGCAGAATAAATTTAAATTTTTGTACAGATAAATCAAGCGATTTCAATTAACTATGTCCAGATGTATTGTTCATATGTCCAGGCTCAGGCCAATATATATCTGGCAACCCTAAGTGAGAGTCGAGTCGCGAATCTTCAGGCTGTCTTTTGTGATTGCAGCTTTTCGATGTTGGTAGACATACGTTTTTTGCTGCACAGAAGCGTGTGCAGGCGTTGAAGTCGCCAAGCACGATTTTTATGTCGTGGCGGAGACAGTGCTCATAGGATCGTTCCAAGCGTGCATAGAAGGAATCTTTTGTTGCATCGTCCTTTTCTTCCGTCGGGCCGTGGGCGCAAATTAGTGACATGTTAAAAAAAAACGGGCTGTGAAGCGGATTATTGCGAGACGCTCGTCCACCGGAGTGAACGACAGTACTTTTCGAAGTCTCTCTCCCACAAAAAATCCGACACCGAATTCGCGCTCCTTTACATGGCAGTTGTAGTAGACGTCGCATGGTCCTACGCTTTTCTTGCCTTGTCGCGTCCATCGCATCTCTTGAATGGCAGTGATGTCAGCCTTTACTCTCACGAGGACATCAACCAGCCGGGCAGTGGCACCTTCCCCATTGAGAGACCGGACATTCCAGATGCATGTCCTCAAATCGTAATCCTTATTTCGTTTGCAGGGATCATCATCAGTATAGGGATTTCTCATCCGACCTTTTTTTAATCTCTTCATTGGGGGGATTTTTAAGTGGCGGGTCCCAAACCCAGCGCACAACCAGCTATCCTAGAATGCTTCGCCGTCTCCCGTTAGCTCACACCTTGGTTGGTTGGTTAGAGTGGTGATTCATCCTGAATCCAACTAGCGCTTCCGCACCATTTTGTTGCCACATCCTCGTTACCAACTTGTTATTTACGGCATGACTATACCCAGTCTGTGCGGTTCAGGAACCTTATTAGGTTGTTGACATCTAAGCCAGACAGTTGTTCGAGCTCCTCGAACAGCGGTTTGCCCAGGGTTAACATTCTGTCCTTCCAAAGGGCAGGGCATTCACAGAGGAAATGGAAGATTGTTTCCTTTTTCTCCGGTTGTTTGCAACTGTGACAGTATGTGTTGTGAGGGATGCCCATTTTGGCTGCCTGTTCTCCGACAGACCAAAAGCCAGTTATGACTGCCGTTAGTCTCCAGGCATCCCGTCGTTTCATGTTTAACAATATTGATGATTGTTTAAGGTTGTAGGTGGGCCATAACGTTCTGCTGATTTTGCATTTCGTCTGGCCCCTCCATCTACACTCCGCCATTCGGAGGTATTTTAGGGAAATTGTACTCTTGACTGCACCTAATGGTGTGAATACCGGTTCTGCAAGAGCGTTATTCATGGCAGATCCCCCTCTTGCCAGTTCATCTGCTTTTTCGTTACCTTCAATATTCCGATGTCCTGGGACCCAGATTAAGGTAACATTCTGTTTTTCGCTCAAGGTGGAAAGGCTATTCCTACTTTGTTCCACCACCATTGAGGTTGTAGTCGTTGAATCCAGTGCCTGGATTGCAGCTTGGCTATCCGAGAGAATAGCGATATTGCTCTTAAAAGAGAAGTCTGTGATTAGTAGCCTACAAGCTTCCCCAATTGCCAGTACTTCCGCCTGGAAGACACTGCAGGTATTGGGGAGGCGCACAGATTTTTCAATTTTAAGTCTATGAGAATATATACCAGCTCCAACACCACAATCCATTTTAGAACCATCTGTATAGACTGTAGTGTCGAAGTTGTTTAATGAGAATCCCTTATTCCACTCTTCCTTAGATGGAAAGAGAGTGGCAAAATTCCTATTGAATGTTACCGTCGGGACGATGTAGTCAGTCCTCACCGAGGTTAACTGAGTTTGCCGCAATAGTAGACTGGCATGACCATAAGTGTTTTCTTTCCAGCGGCCCGCTTCGTTTAACCTAAATGCACTCATGGTTGCCGTCTTCTTAATATGTAGGTCTATTGGAATAACGTGTGTCAGTGCGTTCAGAGCCTCCCTAGGACATGATCTGATTGCACCGACCGTTATTGCACAGGCTGATCTTTGTATTCTGCCGAGTAATTTGATGTTGTAATCTCTCCCTAGAGCTTTCCACCAAACTACCGAACCATACGATAAAATTGGTCGTATAACCGCCTTGTACAACCATAATGTATGCTTAGGTTGAAGACCCCATCTTCTTCCAAGCATACGTTTACAGGCATATAGAGCAATTTCAGCTTTCCTTACCCGTTCTTCGACGTTTAATTTCCAGCTAAGTTTGGAGTCCAAAATTACCCCTAAGTACTTTGCACTGGGTGAAAGTGAGAGGGTTTGTCCATTAATATTTGGTAGGGTAAAGCTTGGTACCTTGTATCTGGTGGTAAAGAGCATGAGTTCTGTTTTACGCGGGTTTAAACTTAAGCCACAGCCTGTTGCCCAAGAATTAAGCTCGCCTAACGCCCTTTGAATGATCCCACTGATCGTATTAGGACACAGTCCTGACGCCATTAGCACCACATCATCAGCGTACGCCACCGCTTTTACCCCTCCTCTATTAAGTTTTATTAGGATTTTGCTAATCACACATAACCAAAGAAGTGGAGATAGTACTCCCCCCTGTGGAGTACCCCTGTGGACTCTCTCAGTTATGTTGATGTTACCCATATTAGCTCTAATGATCCTGGTTTCTAGCATAGAGATGATCCAATTGGTGATACAATTTTCCACCTCTAAGTCTATTAACGCCCGTTGGATAGCATTCGTGCTAACGTTATTAAATGCGCCCTCTATGTCAAGAAAAGCTGCCATCGTATACTGTTTGTTTACTAGAGACCCCTCTATTGTTCGGATTACCTCGTGAAGCGCTGTCTCCGTCGATTTGCCTTTGAGGTAAGCATGTTGTGCAGTTGATATACTAAAGCTCTCCAGCGAACTTCTAATGTGCATATCTAAAAGCCGTTCCAAAGTTTTAACAAGGAAGGACGACAAACTGATCGGCCTAAAGTCCTTCGCTGATTCATGTCCTCTTCTGCCTGCCTTTGGTATGAAGACGACCCTAACAAGTTTCCAGCTGTTTGGAATATAACCTAGATTTAGACACGCTTTGAAAATTTCCATTAGCCATGGTAGAATACTATCAAGAGTTTCCTGTAACATCTTAGGAAAGATCCCATCAGGGCCTGGAGATTTGAAAGGTGAGAATGATTTGATTGCCCATGCAACCTTCTCTTTCGTAACTATTACATCGACAAGATGCTGTGGGTCATATCGGCTCCGCCGGATTCTCCCAGCATCACTGTCATGGGTGCTACATCCCGGAAAATGTGTATCTAAAAGAAGTTCTAGAGACTCTTCCGCCGTAGAAGTCCAAGTGCCATCCGGCCTCTTGACCCAAGAAGCCATTGAATGATCCTTGGACAGAATACGGCTAAGTCTCGCAGAATCTCTGGTAGATTCGATAGAAAAACAGAAATCTCTCCAGCTCTCTTTCTTGGCGGCCCTGATTGCCTTCTTGTATTGTCTCCGACTTTCTCTATACAACTGCCAATTACCTGTTGAGTAGCTGAGATTGAAATTTGATCTGGCTTCTTCCCTTAATTTTGAGAGCTCATTGCTCCACCAAGGAGGATAGGATTTTTTGCTATATTTAATTGGACATGACGTTTTGTAGGCCCTACTGAATGTCTTTTCCAATGTTGTGACCCTACTCTCAATGTTTTCTGCGAGAGTGATTTGATGGATCGGAATCCTTCCTATCCTATTCCCTACTACATTTTTGAACCGTTTCCAATTTGTTCTAAGTGGGTTTCGATATGGTAAGGGTGGATCTACCTCAAGATCCAGGTGGTAGAGGATCCAGCTGTGGTCCGAAAAGGACTTTTTGCTTGAGACTCTCCAATTTTCTACCCTCACTGAAGTATTTTCAGACAGTAATGTCACATCTATTACTTCCGCCTATCCTCTAAAGCTTTCCGTGCTTGGAAAGGTGAAAGTCGGGGTATTACCCCTGTTACATACTGTTAGGTTAGTATTGATGATAAATTCATATAGGGACTCACCTCGATCATTCGTTTCGGTACTCCCCCATAGGGAATGCCTCGCATTGGCGTCACATCCTAGTAGCAGGATACTGTTTTTGCAGTCAAGCACCAGCCTACGAGCCTCGTCAGGTGCTGCTGGTTGGTCGTGTGCCATGTAGATGGAGGCAATTTTGATCCTGACGCCGTCAGTAGCCTCCATTTCGATGACCGTCACATCCGATGAGCTGTAGGATGGGATTAAAAATACATTTAGATGTTTTTTTTGCTACAATACATGCCCTGGGGTTACCCTGGGTCCGCTTATAGTACAAGTTGTAGTTTTTGAGAGAGAATCCGCTTACCTCAGTACTCCGCACTCTGGGTTCCTGTATCAGTGCGATGTCTACGTCCTCCTCCGATAGGAGAACGGCTAGGTTGTCCGTTGCAGTCCTGGAGTGCTGCAGATTGATCTGGACAACCTTGAGACCCATACTTACTGGTCGTTTTTAGGGGCGTCAAGCTGCATGCCCGTATGCTGCTCATTAGCGCCATCGTTTTGGGTGGACCCGGCTTCTTCCAGTTGCATGCCCATGAGCAACTCATTAGCGTCGTCAACCTCGTCCTGCTCATCCTCCGGATTTGCAGAACGGAATAACTTCAGATGCGCTTTCCTCACGCCAAACCGAAGTTTGTTATCCACTTTTCCCAGTGGCTCAATACTCTCCTCCGAGATTTGGAGAAGGAAGGACACACTGTTCTTTTGCGGAGCCTCCGCTTTGATGATACTCCAGTCATCCATTGGAACAGTGCGGTTGTGTGCTTGCAGGTATGGTATTAACTGCTTAGCTTCGAACTCCATGTTCGGTATCCAGATACGAGCCCTTGGTCGTCTTGGGATCTCACTGGCTGGGATTAGTTTGAGCCTCAAACCTTCCCAGTCGCTCTGGATTTTGCTAATAGCGTTTTGAAGGAAATCAACAGAGAACTGATCGTCGCATTTGATCACCCTGTATCCACGGACCACCTCCATTGAATCATAACCTGGCACTTGACCCTCCGGGCTTGCCATGACGTGATCAACGACAATGCGAGACAGCCGTGCCTCGATTTCGGACCACCTTTCTAACGCAGGTTTACCGCGGTTCGTTAACTCGTCCACCAACGCCGTTTGCAGGTGATCCCGTGCCACCTCGTTAAACGCGCGTTTGGCTGGTTTGGGCGTCAGAGCAGTGTGAGACGTCTTGAGCTTTTTCGCAGTTTTACAGCCCTCGTCCTGCGAACGATTGCGTTTTACGGCTTCTGCCTTCTGGGTGGCCTGGAACGCCAGGTACTCATCGACCACCTTTTGGCACCTTGCCTTATCGGCCGCATCTTTGGGATGAGTTTTACCTTCGGCCTCATTTTTGCTTATTCTGCCGAGAATAGCTAGAGACCGCTGGTAAAGCTTATATCTAGACGGGCCTTTTTTTGGGTATTGACGCTTTTGCCCCTTGGCATCAGCGGATGTGATCGGTTGATTTATAGTTGATGGCGTGCTGTGGCCCACAGCTTTGTCATCAACTGTCTCTTGACTAGAAGCCAAGAGCTCGTCCTCTGAGGGAGTTCCCAACTTCCTCAGCTCGATTGTGTCCGTTCGTTTGTCTGTCCGTTTTGTCATTGGGTCCGTCCGCTTGTCTGTCCGACTGTCGGTTCGTTTTGTCTCTGTGTCAGTCCGTTTGTCCGTCTGTTTGTCTGTCCGTTTGGTAGCGTTATCCGATTTTTTGTTTTTTTGTTGATGGTTCATTTGTCTGTTTCTTACGGTCACCTGCCCTTCCAAAGAGCTGCCCATGTCGCCATGTGCGGTGACCAATGAGGATGGAGGGGAAATAAACGGTCCGCCATGGCAGCGCCCCATACCATGGTAAGGCCACCGTTACAACCTGAGGCGGCCTGATATCAGGAGGGCTCCGTTAGGAGACAGCCTAATTTTATCCTCCGGCTGCCAAGCCCACCCAATAGGCACGGGTCGCGTTACACCTTGGGTTGAGGGAGTTTTTTTAACGAAGTTTACGTCTTCGACCTGTGTGGTTCGCGGGAGACCGATTCTCCTGCCTTCCATATCTGGGAGGCATTCCCCTATCCACCACCTGGGGACGCGCCCTATAGGGATAACAGGTTCCCCCAAGCTCACACCTTATTCAGTGAAAAAATGATTCAAAAACAAAATTTACACCAAAAGATATTGTTCATGATACTTGCAATGCCTTGTGGACAGAACTACACGACATCTACGTTGCTCAGCCTTATGAGAGGAATAAATGGAAAAAGATATCAGACAGGTTTGTAGTGCAAGCTAGATGTTCAAAGTACAATCTTTTGTTTTGTGTTCGTAAAAGTTGTATTCTAAAACGGGAATGCCAAATTTTATTGGAGCGGTTGATGACAAACATATAAAAGTAGCCACCACGAAAATGGTGCTCAGGTGCCAGGGCCTTGGAGGGAATCCCACGCCGATAAACTTCCTATTGGCCAATATGGTTGTTTGCTTGGTTTAAGTGGTGATTCTTCCAGATTCCACCTAGCGCTTCCGCACCATTTTGTTGCCACATCCTCCTTACCAACTTGTTTACCAGTTGTTTACAGCATGACTATATCCAGTATGTGCTGTTCAGGAACCTTATCAGGTTGTTGACATCTAAGTCAGACAGCTGTTCAAGACTCTCGAACAGCGGTTTACCCAGTGTTAACATTCTGTCCTTCCATAGGGCATTCGCAGAGGAAATGGAAGATTGTTTACTTTTTCTCCTGTTGTTTACAACTGTGACAATATGTGTTGTGAGGGATGTTTGTTCTCCCACAGACCAAAAGCCAGTTATGACTGCCGTTAGTCTCCAGGCGTCCCGTCGTTTTATGTTTATCAATGTTGACGATTGCTTTAGGTTCTATGGTGGCCATAACGTTCTGCTAATTCTGCATTTCGTCTGGTCTCTCCCTCTACAATCCGCGATTCGGAGGTATTTTACGGAAATTGCACTCTTGACTGAACCTGATGGTGTGCATACAGATTCTGCAAGAGCATTATTCACGGCAGATCCCCTCCTTGTCAGTTTATCCGTTTTTTTATTACCTTGAATGCTCCGATGTCCCGGGACCCAAATTAAGGTCATTTTATGATTTTCGCTCAAGGTGGTAAGGCTATTCCGGCTTTGTTTCCCCCAATTTAGAGGTTATTGTAGCTGAACCCAGTGCCTGGATTGCAGCTTGGCTATCCGAAAGAATAGCGATATTGCCCTTAAAAGAGGGATCTGTGATTAGTAGCCTACAAGCTTCCCCAATTGCCAGTACTTCCGCCTAAAAGACACTGCAAGCATTAGGGAGACGCACAGATTTTTCAATTTTGAGTTTATGAGAGTATATACCAGCTCCAACACCACAATCCATTATACTGCCATCTGTATAGACTGTAGTGTCGAAGTTGTTTAGTGAGAATCCCTTATTCCATTATTTTCTAGATGGACAGAGAGTGACAAAATTTCTACTGAATGTTACCGTCGGGACGATGTAGTCAGTCCCCTTCGAGGTATACTGGGATTGCCGCAGTAATAGACTGGCATGGGCATGAGCTTTTTCCTTCCAGCGACCCACTTCCATTAACCTAAATGCACTCATTGTTGCCATATTCTTGAAATGTAGATCTACCGGAATAACGTGTGTCAGAGTGTTTAGGACCTCCCTAGGACTGGGTCTGATTGCACCGACTGTTATTGCACAGGCTGATTTTTGTATTCTGCTAAGTAATTTGATGTTCTATTCTCTCTCTAGAGCTTTCCACCAAACTACAGAGCCATACGTTAAAATTGGTCGTATAACCGCCTTATACAACCATCACGTATACTTGGGTTGAAGACCCCATCTTCTTCCAAGCATACGTTTACAGGCATATTAAGCGATTTCTGCTTTCTTAACCCGTTCTTCAATGTTTAATTTCCAGCTAAGTTTGGAGTCCAGAATTTCCCCTAAGTACTTTGCACTGGGTGAAAGTGAGAGGGTTTGTCCGTTAATGCTTGGTAGAGTAAAAATTGGTACCTTATATCTGGTCGTAAATAGGATGAGTTCTGTTTTACGCGAGTTTAAACTTAGGCCACAGCCTGTAGCGCAAGAGTTAAGCTCGCCTTACCCCCTTTGAATGATTCCACTGATCGTATTGGGACACAGTCCTGATGCCATTAACACCACACCATCAGCGTACCCGACCACTTTTACCCTACCTCCATTAAGTTTTATTAAGGTTTTACCAATAACACATAACCAGAGGAGTAGAGATAAAACTTTCCTAAAAGTCTTCCAAATGGTTTTAAAAGGAAGGACAAAAGATTAATTGGCATAAAGTCCTTCGCTGATTCATGTCCCCTTCTGTCTACCTTCGGTACGAAGATAACTCTAGCAGGTTTCCAGCTATTTGGTATAGAACCTAGGTTTAGACACGCTTTGAAAATTTTCATTAGACATGGTAGGATACTATCAAGAGCTTCCTGTTACATCTTGGGAATAGTCCCGTTAGGGCCTGGAGATTTGAAAGGTGAAAAAGATTTGATTGTCCATTCTCTTTTGTGACTATTACATCGGCAAGATACTGTGGGTCATAGCGGCTCCGCCGAATTCTCCCAACACTGTTATCGTGAGCGCTACATCCCGGAAAATGAGTATTTAAGAGAAATTCTCGAGACTCTTCTGCCGTAGAAGTCCAAGAGCCATCTGGTCTCTTGACCCAAGAAGCCATTGAATGATTTTTGGACAAAATACTGCTGAGCTTCGCAGAATCTCTGATAGATTCGATCGAAGAACAAACATCTCTCCAGCTCTCCTTCTTGGCGGCCCTAGTTGCCTTTTTGTAATGTCTCCGACTTTCTCTGTACAGTTGCCAATTACCTGTTGAGTAGCTGAGATTAAAATTTGATCTGGCATCTTCCCTTAATTTCGAGAGCTCATTGCTCCACCAGGGAGGATAAGATTTGTTGCTATATTTAATTGGATACGACGTTTTCTAGGCCCTAATGAATGTCTTCTCCAATGGTGTAACCCTCCCGTAAGGGCATCTTTCACAAAGAGTTGACGAGTACGACGACCCCGTGGACCCTAGTCAAGATGTCCCTCATTTCAGTGACTTTGTAGGAGTTAGCTAGAAAGTTAGGAGACAAAATCCAGCACATGTCTGTTCCCATATTGGGCGGTGTGTTGGTTAGTGTCTGTTCACCATGTTTGGTGCGACTGTATGTATGTAAAAAGCATGACCGGTATGCAACAGGGCGCATTGGGAGTCCCTGGATAGGTCGTTATGGCTTTCCACCTGCGACCTCAAAGGGGTGATGTGAGTTCGCTCTGCCGATGTGTTAGCTTCGTTGTATATCAGTAACCAGCCGCCTTGGACCCTGGTGAGGAAGTGTTCATTGGGCGAAAGAGTAGTAGCTTTCGTTGCTCCGGGGGAGCGCTGGTCCATCCGTGTTTTCCGGGATCGGTAAAGCGTAGGGCAGGCCCCAGGGAACTGGGGTAGGAGCATTGCCTCCGAGGGTGCACCCGCTCTTGACTATTTCGGCCCGCACCCCTGCACACGATGCGCTGGTTAAATAAAAAAGAATGGAAAAAAGACAAAAAGAAGAAAAACAGCAGAAGGCCATTACTGATGGAGATATAGAACAGAGCCCTTTCGTAAGGAAACCTCGATTGCTTCGCTCACCACCACAAAAAGCGAATTTGCCCCTTACAAGTGGAACATTGCCAAATATAGGAAAATCAAAGACGGTCAATGAAGGAGCTGAAATGACGCCTCAAGAATTAGACGTAAGAGTAACGTCAAAAGAGGTTAAAAATACTGAAAATGCGCACAATGCGCCGTCGCGTACCCCTGTAACTGCAAAGCACGCAAACACAGAACGGGAAACCAATGCATCTCCGCGACAAGAGTTTATGCTCAATATGCGAGCTGAAGAAGAGGAAGCCTTAGAGAAATGTTTTAGAGTGTTTAGGAAGATGAAAGCAATTATATTGAAAAGTAGGAGTATTTCCACGGAAATAAAGACCAGAGTCTCAGAGCTTGACGAACTATTTGGCGTCATGAAAAACTGCAGAAGAGGTTGCATCCGAGCCGAGAAAGCCGGAAAGAGCCGAAAGAGATCCGAAAGAAATCGGAGGTGACACCCTCGCAACAGCTCGAAAAACAGGTGTTGTCCAGGAGAGTACTCCTTTAACCGCAAAACGGAATGCACCAAGTCCTGTCGCACCCGACTCTTCGAAGAAACTAAGATTCAACAGAGAATCTATAAGAAAGATGATAGGTGTATTAACTGGTAATTTTTTAATAGGCAGCCACGCTAGAAGGTTAGGACTCCCGTACTTCGATTTCTGTAGAAGCTGTCTTAATACAGAAGAAGAGGAAACAGTCAGACACCTTTTATGTGAGTGTGAAAGCCTAGCTATGAGAAGACTGCGCACTCTTGATACAGCATTTCTAACCGATGTAGCGGATATAGCCCATATAAAACTAACGAAGCTCTGCTCGTTCATTAAAGATACCGGGTGGTTTGAAAAGGAGCACGTAGAGTAAGGATAAGCTCCAGTGGTATCACAATGGACCTGCGGAAGGTCTAAGTGTGTCTTATGACAACCGCCCTACCTACCTACCTACCTACCCTACGGTTCATCTAAAGATATTTTTGGAAATATTAAACGCATCACAGAATACAATAATCTGCATCTGAGACAGGTTTCGTCGTTTAGCGTAGATAACGCGGCAGTCAATTACGGTGTGCACAATCCCGTTTTTCAAAAGCTGTTAGAGCTCAATAATAATGTTTCAAAAGCAAACTGCAACTGTCAAGTAATTAATAATTGCTTAAAGCACGCTCTTAATTCTTTATCTGTCGATATTGAAAACATACGCCATGTGCCCACTCGTTGGCTTTCATTGTCATCGGCTTTAGAACGGTTAACTTATAACTGGCCGGCTGTAAAAAGGTATTTTTTAATAAAAGGAGAACAAAACACTCAAAAGGAATTATGGGATTTTGTTACCAGCGGACAAGTGATGGATGACATAAGCCAAGAAAATGAAGAGTGTTTTGAAGAAAGCATTTCAGAGGCTTATTTATTTTTTGTTCACAATGTAATCCAAGTGTTTCAGATAGCAGTATTAATGTTGATGAATGCACTATAGTTGACATTGACCGTGTAATGCGAAAATTATTAGACAGTTTGAAAGCAGAATCAAAGATAAATTTTATAGAAACAGAGCTAGATCTATTTTTAAAAATCTTCCAGAACAAGATGGCAAAGATTTTAAAGCCGAAGTTGAAAATTTTGACAACTCTATCAAAATGTTATTGTCATCTTTTTGTCTTAAATACAAGTTACTGTCATGGGAGGAACTATGAATAGCTGTAAAACGATTCGATTTAGAAGGAAATATCAACATGGATGATATCTATTCAGAATATTGTTGTTTGCGTTCAGTGTATGATCATTTACCAAAAACCCTATCAAATGATAAAATATGGTCAATTTTTTTCAAAAAATCAAACGACGAGATGAAAAATTTAAAAAAAGTAGTGTTTTTTGTCTTTTCGATACCAATAAGTAATGCTTATTGCGAGAAGGTATGTATTTAGCTTATGCCTTTAGATTTCATAAAAGCAGAACTTGTTATAAGGCTTAATTTTGATAACGATTGTAGCTCGTTTATTGATTTATTAAATACCCCAAGTAGTAAAAACATGGTGCAAGCTGTCAGTAACAATAACAAATATATGCGGAATTAAAGTAAGCTTTGTACTCTCTTCTACTCTTGGTATTTAATTCTTCAAATGTCTTATCCTCTAAGAAGGTCGAAAAAACTTTATCCGTTTCTTAGACGGGCTTATTTGAAATTATTTAAACTTTTGTTAATGTTTAATATGTGAGAGAAGCTGAAAGCAGAAACCCAAGGAACTTTTGAAAATCCTGTATATTTAAAATAAATATAAAAACAACTAATATTGAAAAATCGAAAACTGGAGAAATATTTTAAGAAATGGTTTACTAAAGCATTGGAATGGTTGTATGTTTTTATTTATTCTTTATTTGTTTATATTTACATGTATATTATTTTTGCTTTATATGTTACAGAAAAAAATTTTATCAAAAAAGAAACTAACTGTTGTACGCAACATATTTAAAGCAGAATAAATTTAAATTTTTGTACAGATAAATCAAGCGATTTCAATTAACTATGTCCAGATGTATTGTTCATATGTCCAGGCTCAGGCCAATATATATCTGGCAACCCTAAGTGAGAGTCGAGTCGCGAATCTTCAGGCTGTCTTTTGTGATTGCAGCTTTTCGATGTTGGTAGACATACGTTTTTTGCTGCACAGAAGCGTGTGCAGGCGTTGAAGTCGCCAAGCACGATTTTTATGTCGTGGCGGAGACAGTGCTCATAGGATCGTTCCAAGCGTGCATAGAAGGAATCTTTTGTTGCATCGTCCTTTTCTTCCGTCGGGCCGTGGGCGCAAATTAGTGACATGTTAAAAAAAAACGGGCTGTGAAGCGGATTATTGCGAGACGCTCGTCCACCGGAGTGAACGACAGTACTTTTCGAAGTCTCTCTCCCACAAAAAATCCGACACCGAATTCGCGCTCCTTTACATGGCAGTTGTAGTAGACGTCGCATGGTCCTACGCTTTTCTTGCCTTGTCGCGTCCATCGCATCTCTTGAATGGCAGTGATGTCAGCCTTTACTCTCACGAGGACATCAACCAGCCGGGCAGTGGCACCTTCCCCATTGAGAGACCGGACATTCCAGATGCATGTCCTCAAATCGTAATCCTTATTTCGTTTGCAGGGATCATCATCAGTATAGGGATTTCTCATCCGACCTTTTTTTAATCTCTTCATTGGGGGGATTTTTAAGTGGCGGGTCCCAAACCCAGCGCACAACCAGCTATCCTAGAATGCTTCGCCGTCTCCCGTTAGCTCACACCTTGGTTGGTAGGTTAGAGTGGTGATTCATCCTGAATCCAACTAGCGCTTCCGCACCATTTTGTTGCCACATCCTCGTTACCAACTTGTTATTTACGGCATGACTATACCCAGTCTGTGCGGTTCAGGAACCTTATTAGGTTGTTGACATCTAAGCCAGACAGTTGTTCGAGCTCCTCGAACAGCGGTTTGCCCAGGGTTAACATTCTGTCCTTCCAAAGGGCAGGGCATTCACAGAGGAAATGGAAGATTGTTTCCTTTTTCTCCGGTTGTTTGCAACTGTGACAGTATGTGTTGTGAGGGATGCCCATTTTGGCTGCCTGTTCTCCGACAGACCAAAAGCCAGTTATGACTGCCGTTAGTCTCCAGGCATCCCGTCGTTTCATGTTTAACAATATTGATGATTGTTTAAGGTTGTAGGTGGGCCATAACGTTCTGCTGATTTTGCATTTCGTCTGGCCCCTCCATCTACACTCCGCCATTCGGAGGTATTTTAGGGAAATTGTACTCTTGACTGCACCTAATGGTGTGAATACCGGTTCTGCAAGAGCGTTATTCATGGCAGATCCCCCTCTTGCCAGTTCATCTGCTTTTTCGTTACCTTCAATATTCCGATGTCCTGGGACCCAGATTAAGGTAACATTATGTTTTTCGCTCAAGGTGGAAAGGCTATTCCTACTTTGTTCCACCACCATTGAGGTTGTAGTCGTTGAATCCAGTGCCTGGATTGCAGCTTGGCTATCCGAGAGAATAGCGATATTGCTCTTAAAAGAGAAGTCTGTGATTAGTAGCCTACAAGCTTCCCCAATTGCCAGTACTTCCGCCTGGAAGACACTGCAGGTATTGGGGAGGCGCACAGATTTTTCAATTTTAAGTCTATGAGAATATATACCAGCTCCAACACCACAATCCATTTTAGAACCATCTGTATAGACTGTAGTGTCGAAGTTGTTTAATGAGAATCCCTTATTCCACTCTTCCTTAGATGGAAAGAGAGTGGCAAAATTCCTATTGAATGTTACCGTCGGGACGATGTAGTCAGTCCTCACCGAGGTTAACTGAGTTTGCCGCAATAGTAGACTGGCATGACCATAAGTGTTTTCTTTCCAGCGGCCCGCTTCGTTTAACCTAAATGCACTCATGGTTGCCGTCTTCTTAATATGTAGGTCTATTGGAATAACGTATGTCAGTGCGTTCAGAGCCTCCCTAGGACATGATCTGATTGCACCGACCGTTATTGCACAGGCTGATCTTTGTATTCTGCCGAGTAATTTGATGTTGTAATCTCTCCCTAGAGCTTTCCACCAAACTACCGAACCATACGATAAAATTGGTCGTATAACCGCCTTGTACAACCATAATGTATGCTTAGGTTGAAGACCCCATCTTCTTCCAAGCATACGTTTACAGGCATATAGAACAATTTCAGCTTTCCTTACCCGTTCTTCGACGTTTAATTTCCAGCTAAGTTTGGAGTCCAAAATTACCCCTAAGTACTTTGCACTGGGTGAAAGTGAGAGGGTTTGTCCATTAATATTTGGTAGGGTAAAGCTTGGTACCTTGTATCTGGTGGTAAAGAGCATGAGTTCTGTTTTACGCGGGTTTAAACTTAAGCCACAGCCTGTTGCCCAAGAATTAAGCTCGCCTAACGCCCTTTGAATGATCCCACTGATCGTATTAGGACACAGTCCTGACGCCATTAGCACCACATCATCAGCGTACGCCACCGCTTTTACCCCTCCTCTATTAAGTTTTATTAGGATTTTTCTAATCACACATAACCAAAGAAGTGGAGATAGTACTCCCCCCTGTGGAGTACCCCTGTGGACTCTCTTAGTTATGTTGATGTTACCCATATTAGCTCTAATGATCCTGGTTTCTAGCATAGAGATGATCCAATTGGTGATACAATTTTCCACCTCTAAGTCTATTAACGCCCGTTGGATAGCATTCGTGCTAACGTTATTAAATGCGCCCTCTATGTCAAGAAAAGCTGCCATCGTATACTGTTTGTTTACTAGAGACCCCTCTATTGTTCGGATTACCTCGTGAAGCGCTGTCTCCGTCGATTTGCCTTTGAGGTAAGCATGTTGTGCAGTTGATATACTAAAGCTCTCCAGCGAACTTCTAATGTGCATATCTAAAAGCCGTTCCAAAGTTTTAACAAGGAAGGACGACAAACTGATCGGCCTAAAGTCCTTCGCTGATTCATGTCCTCTTCTGCCTGCCTTTGGTATGAAGACGACCCTAACAAGTTTCCAGCTGTTTGGAATATAACCTAGATTTAGACACGCTTTGAAAATTTCCATTAGCCATGGTAGAATACTATCAAGAGTTTCCTGTAACATCTTAGGAAAGATCCCATCAGGGCCTGGAGATTTGAAAGGTGAGAATGATTTGATTGCCCATGCAACCTTCTCTTTCGTAACTATTACATCGACAAGATGCTGTGGGTCATATCGGCTCCGCCGGATTCTCCCAGCATCACTGTCATGGGTGCTACATCCCGGAAAATGTGTATCTAAAAGAAGTTCTAGAGACTCTTCCGCCGTAGAAGTCCAAGTGCCATCCGGCCTCTTGACCCAAGAAGCCATTGAATGATCCTTGGACAGAATACGGCTAAGTCTCGCAGAATCTCTGGTAGATTCGATAGAAGAACAGAAATCTCTCCAGCTCTCTTTCTTGGCGGCCCTGATTGCCTTCTTGTATTGTCTCCGACTTTCTCTATACAACTGCCAATTACCTGTTGAGTAGCTGAGATTGAAATTTGATCTGGCTTCTTCCCTTAATTTTGAGAGCTCATTGCTCCACCAAGGAGGATAGGATTTTTTGCTATATTTAATTGGACATGACGTTTTGTAGGCCCTACTGAATGTCTTTTCCAATGTTGTGACCCTACTCTCAATGTTTTCTGCGAGAGTGATTTGATGGATCGGAATCCTTCCTATCCTATTCCCTACTACATTTTTGAACCGTTTCCAATTTGTTCTAAGTGGGTTTCGATATGGTAAGGGTGGATCTACCTCAAGATCCAGGTGGTAGAGGATCCAGCTGTGGTCCGAAAAGGACTTTTTGCTTGAGACTCTCCAATTTTCTACCCTCACTGAAGTATTTTCAGACAGTAATGTCACATCTATTACTTCCGCCTATCCTCTAAAGCTTTCCGTGCTGTAGTATGATTATAAGTCGGATATGCCTTAACATTAATATTCATAAACATTTTGTTTTGGTTTTTATTTTATTGTCCGCTTATGCATTCACTGTGCTGTGCCGTTTAAATAAAGTATCATATTTCTTAAAAGGTTCATTACTCTTGAAAGTAAACGCAAATATAGCTAACGTAATTATTATATGCGCGGCGCGTGAATGCTAGAATCATATTACACAAGTAAACACCGAAAAATTGTTGTTGGCTTGCATTGATAAAAGTTACTATAAAAACGCTTGTAATTAGTATGTAAGACACAATAAAGAAAATAATCGTTCGCCAAGCTGGATGCCTAGCTTGGAACGATAAACAAATAAACATATTTAACTTCAATAAATATTCTTTCATTACATGGCGATCCTGCCAGCTTGGTGCTAAGATTTTTTTGCACAAGTTGCGGAAAGCTCAAATGCTTATTCCAAAGTCCAGCTTGGTGCTAAGATTTTTGCACAAGTGGCGGAAAGCAAATACTAATAACAAAGTCCTGGTATTGATCAGCCAATAAGATCTACCAGTTGCGTGAAGTTCCTGGTCTGGCCAATAGACCAGAAGATAGATGACCACAGAAGGGCCGAAAGCTATCTCCATTGAGGAGTACAGGAGAAGAAACCATTTATTAAAGAAACCAGCCGATCAAGAACCAGTCATCCCAATCATAAAGAAGCCAAAGCGCAGAGGCGGCTATACCCAGCGCATTAAGCGAGAGATTGGATATCTCCTCCGAGAAGTCAACACTCAGCCACCACCACCTTGGAAAAAGGCTTGCTCCATTTGGGAACGCATCTCAAAATTGGAATTCCTGCTGCAACAGCGTAAGCAAATTAAATAAATAAAAACAAAAAAAAACTGTGCGTGTTTCACGCAGACAGTATAGGCTGACAAGCGTTAACCGCTCGCAGAAAAAAAAAAAAAATACAATAAATTATCTCTTTACATGGCGAGAATTAAACCACTTTGGTTTCTGTTGGTTATATGTTTGCCTTATAAAAATTTAGAGATGAAACTGTAAATGAATATATTAAGCAAAAAAAAAAATGATTCGGAAAGTCATTTTAAATTATGAAAATGTTTGAATTTGATATAATATACCTTCTAATATGCTTACTCAATAAATGAATTAACTTGAAAAACAAAAAATTTTGAATCCAATGTAAAAACAAAATTTTTCAAAATGTTTATACACACATTGTCGTTTAAAAACAAAAAAAAAAAAAAAAAAAATATATTTATAAATAAATAAATATGTAATGTAAAAACAAAATTATATATCCTTACATTATAAATTATTTTAGGGTATAAGGTCCCCAATAGCTAATTTTTCAGTAATGGAAAATTTTTTTTATCAAAAGTTGATAAACCCAATGCCAATGTAGTAAACGAAGTAGTCGTTAATACTGGCTTAAATTTAGTAGAAATTTGCTTAATTATAATCACAGTCGTAACCCTATTAATTAGCATTAAAATTATCTGCTATGCATAAAAAAAAAAAATCAAGGAAAAGATAATCACGTCGCGGACGCTTTGTCTCGCATTACAATAAATGACTTAAAAGATAATCACGTCGCGGACGCTTTGTCTCGCATTACAATCAATGACTTAAAGGAAATAAATGAAAAGAATCAAAATTTATACAAAATAGTGACTAGATCAATGTCGAAAAATAACAACAGTCCAACTACACAGCAGCACATTAAAACATATGATAAGCCCAAAATATATGTCCCAATTAATAACACTGACGTCAGGAAATACAATAAATTAAAGATTACACCCACGCGATGTTACATCAAACGAGGAAAATCTATAATGGCATATATAAAAATTGATGACTTATTTGTTAATGGGAAAATTGACTTAGGACAATTCTTCTCTAGGCTCGACGAAGTGGCCGACAAATATGGCATTAATAATTTACAAGTGGCACCTAGCGAGAAAATTTTCGAATTTGTCTCGATAAATGATTTTAAAAATAAGGGCAATATGATATTAAACAAAGTAAAAGTAGCGCTACTGAATGAGGTGACCCAAATCAATGATGCTAAAACTGTAATGGACATTCTAAAAAGATACCACGATGACCCTATAGAAGGCGGTCATTGCGGAATTTTCAGAACACTTATGAAAATTAAAAGACATTACTTCTGGAATAAAATGTCAAAAGATGTTGCTAAGTACGTAAAAACTTGCGAAAAATGCCAAAAAACCAAAATAACAAAGCATTTAAAAAGCCCAATGACTATAACACCAACACCTACAGGTACATTTGATACAGTTATGGTAGACACAATAGGCCCACTACCTACAACAATTAATGGCAATACTTATGCAGTCACAATAATATGCGACATGACAAAATATTTAGTCACGATACCCATCCAAGACAAAAACGCCAAGACAGTGGCGAAAGCAATATTTGAAAAGTTTATTCTTACCTACGGTCCAATGAAGACGTTCATTTCGGACATGGGTACAGAATACAAAAATTCAATACTAACAGAGCTATGTGAATTGCTAAAAATAGAGAAAATTAATTCAACTGCTTACCACCACCAAACATTAGGAGTAATAGAAAGATCACATAAAACTTTCAATCAATACATAAGATCTTACATATCGATTGACAAAAACGACTGGGATGAGTGGCTACAATACTTCACATACTGTTTTAACACCACTCCTTCTACAGTACATGACTATTGTCCGTATGAATTAGTTTTTGGAAAAACACCAAACATGTTTCAGCAGTTCAAAAATGTAGACCAAATTACTCCATTATATAACATAGATAACTACGCTAGAGAAGTAAGATTTAGGCTAGAAGTAGCACATAAAAGAGCTCGCAATATGATAGACATAGCTAAAATTAAGCAAAAAACATTTTATGATAAAAATAGTTTAGATCACAATTTTAGCATAGGCAATTTAGTTTTACTTAGAAATGAAGTGGCCCATAAACTGGAACCCCAATATTGTGGGCCTTATACCATTAAAGCAATAGATGATAAAAATAATGTTACTATAGTCGATAAGTTATCTTTAAAAGAACAAATAGTTCACAAAAATAGGCTTAAGATTTATCAACAATAAGTAGTTTTAAAGACCGGTCTAAACTTAGAAAATTAATACAATATATACAAATAAAATTAAGATTACTCTTATGTACATTTTTATTTTAACAATTCAATGTAAAAGAATGTTCATACAAAAAAAAGTTGTATGAGCATTCTTCCGAAGAAGGGAGGTGTAGTATGATTATAAGTCGGATATGCCTTAACATTAATATTCATAAACATTTTGTTTTGGTTTTTATTTTATTGTCCACTTATGCATTCACTGTGCTGTGCCGTTTAAATAAAGTATCATATTTCTTAAAAGGTTCATTACTCTTGAAAGTAAACGCAAATATAGCTAACGTAATTATTATATGCGCGGCGCGTGAATGCTAGAATCATATTACACAAGTAAACACCGAAAAATTGTTGTTGGCTTGCATTGATAAAAGTTACTATAAAAACGCTTGTAATTAGTATGTAAGACACAATAAAGAAAATAATCGTTCGCCAAGCTGGATGCCTAGCTTGGAACGATAAACAAATAAACATATTTAACTTCAATAAATATTCTTTCATTACAGTGCTTGGAAAGGTGAAAGTCGGGGTATTACCCCTGTTACATACTGTTAGGTTAGTATTGATGATAAATTCATATAGGGACTCACCTCGATCATTCGTTTCGGTACTCCCCCATAGGGAATGCCTCGCATTGGCGTCACATCCTAGTAGCAGGATACTGTTTTTGCAGTCAAGCACCAGCCTACGAGCCTCGTCAGGTGCTGCTGGTTGGTCGTGTGCCATGTAGATGGAGGCAATTTTGATCCTGACGCCGTCAGTAGCCTCCATTTCGATGACCGTCACATCCGATGAGCTGTAGGATGGGATTAAAAATACATTTAGATGTTTTTTTGCTACAATACATGCCCTGGGGTTACCCTGGGTCCGCTTATAGTACAAGTTGTAGTTTTTGAGAGAGAATCCGCTTACCTCAGTACTCCGCACTCTGGGTTCCTGTATCAGTGCGATGTCTACGTCCTCCTCCGATAGGAGAACGGCTAGGTTGTCCGTTGCAGTCCTGGAGTGCTGCAGATTGATCTGGACAACCTTGAGACCCATACTTACTGGTCGTTTTTAGGGGCGTCAAGCTGCATGCCCGTATGCTGCTCATTAGCGCCATCGTTTTGGGTGGACCCGGCTTCTTCCAGTTGCATGCCCATGAGCAACTCATTAGCGTCGTCAACCTCGTCCTGCTCATCCTCCGGATTTGCAGAACGGAATAACTTCAGATGCGCTTTCCTCACGCCAAACCGAAGTTTGTTATCCACTTTTCCCAGTGGCTCAATACTCTCCTCCGAGATTTGGAGAAGGAAGGACACACTGTTCTTTTGCGGAGCCTCCGCTTTGATGATACTCCAGTCATCCATTGGAACAGTGCGGTTGTGTGCTTGCAGGTATGGTATTAACTGCTTAGCTTCGAACTCCATGTTCGGTATCCAGATACGAGCCCTTGGTCGTCTTGGGATCTCACTGGCTGGGATTAGTTTGAGCCTCAAACCTTCCCAGTCGCTCTGGATTTTGCTAATAGCGTTTTGAAGGAAATCAACAGAGAACTGATCGTCGCATTTGATCACCCTGTATCCACGGACCACCTCCATTGAATCATAACCTGGCACTTGACCCTGCGGGCTTGCCATGACGTGATCAACGACAATGCGAGACAGCCGTGCCTCGATTTCGGACCACCTTTCTAACGCAGGTTTACCGCGGTTCGTTAACTCGTCCACCAACGCCGTTTGCAGGTGATCCCGTGCCACCTCGTTAAACGCGCGTTTGGCTGGTTTGGGCGTCAGAGCAGTGTGAGACGTCTTGAGCTTTTTCGCAGTTTTACAGCCCTCGTCCTGCGAACGATTGCGTTTTACGGCTTCTGCCTTCTGGGTGGCTTGGAACGCCAGGTACTCATCGACCACCTTTTGGCACCTTGCCTTATCGGCCGCATCTTTGGGATGAGTTTTACCTTCGGCCTCATTTTTGCTTATTCTGCCGAGAATAGCTAGAGACCGCTGGTAAAGCTTATATCTAGACGGGCCTTTTTTTGGGTATTGACGCTTTTGCCCCTTGGCATCAGCGGATGTGATCGGTTGATTTATAGTTGATGGCGTGCTGTGGCCCACAGCTTTGTCATCAACTGTCTCTTGACTAGAAGCCAAGAGCTCGTCCTCTGAGGGAGTTCCCAACTTCCTCAGCTCGATTGTGTCCGTTCGTTTGTCTGTCCGTTTTGTCATTGGGTCCGTCCGCTTGTCTGTCCGACTGTCGGTTCGTTTTGTCTTTGTGTCAGTCCGTTTGTCCGTCTGTTTGTCTGTCCGTTTGGTAGCGTTATCCGATTTTTTGTTTTTTTGTTGATGGTTCATTTGTCTGTTTCTTACGGTCACCTGCCCTTCCAAAGAGCTGCCCATGTCGCCATGTGCGGTGACCAATGAGGATGGAGGGGAAATAAACGGTCCGCCATGGCAGCGCCCCATACCATGGTAAGGCCACCGTTACAACCTGAGGCGGCCTGATATCAGGAGGGCTCCGTTAGGAGACAGCCTAATTTTATCCCCCGGCTGCCAAACCCACCCAATAGGCACGGGTCGCGTTACACCTTGGGTTGAGGGAGTTTTTTTAACGAAGTTTACGTCTTCGACCTGTGTGGTTCGCGGGAGACCGATTCTCCTGCCTTCCATATCTGGGAGGCGTTCCCCTATCCACCACCTGGGGACGCGCCCTATAGGGATAACAGGTTCCCCCAAGCTCACACCTTATTCAGTGAAAAAATGATTCAAAAACAAAATTTACACCAAAAGATATTGTTCATGATACTTGCAATGCCTTGTGGACAGAACTACACGACATCTACGTTGCTCAGCCTTATGAGAGGAATAAATGGAAAAAGATATCAGACAGGTTTGTAGTGCAAGCTAGATGTTCAAAGTACAATCTTTTGTTTTGTGTTCGTAAAAGTTGTATTCTAAAACGGGAATGCCAAATTTTATTGGAGCGGTTGATGACAAACATATAAAAGTAGCCACCACGAAAATGGTGCTCAGGTGCCAGGGCCTTGGAGGGAATCCCACGCCGATAAACTTCCTATTGGCCAATATGGTTGTTTGCTTGGTTTAAGTGGTGATTCTTCCAGATTCCACCTAGCGCTTCCGCACCATTTTGTTGCCACATCCTCCTTACCAACTTGTTTACCAGTTGTTTACAGCATGACTATATCCAGTATGTGCTGTTCAGGAACCTTATCAGGTTGTTGACATCTAAGTCAGACAGCTGTTCAAGACTCTCGAACAGCGGTTTACCCAGTGTTAACATTCTGTCCTTCCATAGGGCATTCGCAGAGGAAATGGAAGATTGTTTACTTTTTCTCCTGTTGTTTACAACTGTGACAATATGTGTTGTGAGGGATGTTTGTTCTCCCACAGACCAAAAGCCAGTTATGACTGCCGTTAGTCTCCAGGCGTCCCGTCGTTTTATGTTTATCAATGTTGACGATTGCTTTAGGTTCTATGGTGGCCATAACGTTCTGCTAATTCTGCATTTCGTCTGGTCTCTCCCTCTACAATCCGCGATTCGGAGGTATTTTACGGAAATTGCACTCTTGACTGAACCTGATGGTGTGCATACAGATTCTGCAAGAGCATTATTCACGGCAGATCCCCTACTTGTCAGTTTATCCGTTTTTTTATTACCTTGAATGCTCCGATGTCCCGGGACCCAAATTAAGGTCATTTTATGATTTTCGCTCAAGGTGGTAAGGCTATTCCGGCTTTGTTTCCCCCAATTTAGAGGTTATTGTAGCTGAACCCAGTGCCTGGATTGCAGCTTGGCTATCCGAAAGAATAGCGATATTGCCCTTAAAAGAGGGATCTGTGATTAGTAGCCTACAAGCTTCCCTAATTGCCAGTACTTCCGCCTAAAAGACACTGCAAGCATTAGGGAGACGCACAGATTTTTCAATTTTGAGTTTATGAGAGTATATACCAGCTCCAACACCACAATCCATTATACTGCCATCTGTATAGACTGTAGTGTCGAAGTTGTTTAGTGAGAATCCCTTATTCCATTATTTTCTAGATGGACAGAGAGTGACAAAATTTCTACTGAATGTTACCGTCGGGACGATGTAGTCAGTCCCCTTCGAGGTATACTGGGATTGCCGCAGTAATAGACTGGCATGGGCATGAGCTTTTTCCTTCCAGCGACCCACTTCCATTAACCTAAATGCACTCATTGTTGCCATATTCTTGAAATGTAGATCTACCGGAATAACGTGTGTCAGAGTGTTTAGGACCTCCCTAGGACTGGGTCTGATTGCACCGACTGTTATTGCACAGGCTGATTTTTGTATTCTGCTAAGTAATTTGATGTTCTATTCTCTCTCTAGAGCTTTCCACCAAACTACAGAGCCATACGTTAAAATTGGTCGTATAACCGCCTTATACAACCATCACGTATACTTGGGTTGAAGACCCCATCTTCTTCCAAGCATACGTTTACAGGCATATTAAGCGATTTCTGCTTTCTAAACCCTTTCTCAATGTTTAATTTCCAGCTAAGTTTGGAGTCCAGAATTACCCCTAAGTACTTTGCACTGGGTGAAAGTGAGAGGGTTTGTCCGTTAATGCTTGGTAGAGTAAAAATTGGTACCTTATATCTGGTCGTAAATAGGATGAGTTCTGTTTTACGCGAGTTTAAACTTAGGCCACAGCCTGTAGCGCAAGAGTTAAGCTCGCCTTACCCCCTTTGAATGATTCCACTGATCGTATTGGGACACAGTCCTGATGCCATTAACACCACACCATCAGCGTACCCGACCACTTTTACCCTACCTCCATTAAGTTTTATTAAGGTTTTACCAATAACACATAACCAGAGGAGTAGAGATAAAACTTTCCTAAAAGTCTTCCAAATGGTTTTAAAAGGAAGGACAAAAGATTAATTGGCATAAAGTCCTTCGCTGATTCATGTCCCCTTCTGTCTACCTTCGGTACGAAGATAACTCTAGCAGGTTTCCAGCTATTTGGTATAGAACCTAGGTTTAGACACGCTTTGAAAATTTTCATTAGACATGGTAGGATACTATCAAGAGCTTCCTGTTACATCTTGGGAATAGTCCCGTTAGGGCCTGGAGATTTGAAAGGTGAAAAAGATTTGATTGTCCATTCTCTTTTGTGACTATTACATCGGCAAGATACTGTGGGTCATAGCGGCTCCGCCGAATTCTCCCAACACTGTTATCGTGAGCGCTACATCCCGGAAAATGAGTATTTAAGAGAAATTCTCGAGACTCTTCTGCCGTAGAAGTCCAAGAGCCATCTGGTCTCTTGACCCAAGAAGCCATTGAATGATTTTTGGACAAAATACTGCTGAGCTTCGCAGAATCTCTGATAGATTCGATCGAAGAACAAACATCTCTCCAGCTCTCCTTCTTGGCGGCCCTAGTTGCCTTTTTGTAATGTCTCCGACTTTCTCTGTACAGTTGCCAATTACCTGTTGAGTAGCTGAGATTAAAATTTGATCTGGCATCTTCCCTTAATTTCGAGAGCTCATTGCTCCACCAGGGAGGATAAGATTTGTTGCTATATTTAATTGGATACGACGTTTTCTAGGCCCTAATGAATGTCTTCTCCAATGGTGTAACCCTCCCGTAAGGGCATCTTTCACAAAGAGTTGACGAGTACGACGACCCCGTGGACCCTAGTCAAGATGTCCCTCATTTCAGTGACTTTGTAGGAGTTAGCTAGAAAGTTAGGAGACAAAATCCAGCACATGTCTGTTCCCATATTGGGCGGTGTGTTGGTTAGTGTCTGTTCACCATGTTTGGTGCGACTGTATGTATGTAAAAAGCATGACCGGTATGCAACAGGGCGCATTGGGAGTCCCTGGATAGGTCGTTATGGCTTTCCACCTGCGACCTCAAAGGGGTGATGTGAGTTCGCTCTGCCGATGTGTTAGCTTCGTTGTATATCAGTAACCAGCCGCCTTGGACCCTGGTGAGGAAGTGTTCATTGGGCGAAAGAGTAGTAGCTTTCGTTGCTCCGGGGGAGCGCTGGTCCATCCGTGTTTTCCGGGATCGGTAAAGCGTAGGGCAGGCCCCAGGGAACTGGGGTAGGAGCATTGCCTCCGAGGGTGCACCCGCTCTTGACTATTTCGGCCCGCACCCCTGCACACGATGCGCTGGTTAAATAAAAAAGAATGGAAAAAAGACAAAAAGAAGAAAAACAGCAGAAGGCCATTACTGATGGAGATATAGAACAGAGCCCTTTCGTAAGGAAACCTCGATTGCTTCGCTCACCACCACAAAAAGCGAATTTGCCCCTTACAAGTGGAACATTGCCAAATATAGGAAAATCAAAGACGGTCAATGAAGGAGCTGAAATGACGCCTCAAGAATTAGACGTAAGAGTAACGTCAAAAGAGGTTAAAAATACTGCAAATGCGCACAATGCGCCGTCGCGTACCCCTAACGTAACGGGAAACCAATGCATCTCCGCGACAAGAGTTTATGCTCAATATGCGAGCTGAAGAAGAGGAAGCCTTAGAGAAATGTTTTAGAGTGTTTAGGAAGATGAAAGCAGTTATATTGAAAAGTAGGAGTATTTCCACGGAAATAAAGACCAGAGTCTCAGAGCTTGACGAACTATTTGGCGTCATGAAAAACTGCAGAAGAGGTTGCATCCGAGCCGAGAAAGCCGGAAAGAGCCGAAAGAGATCCGAAAGAAATCGGAGGTGACACCCTCGCAACAGCTCGAAAAACAGGTGTTGTCCAGGAGAGTACTCCTTTAACCGCAAAACGGAATGCACCAAGTCCTGTCGCACCCGACTCTTCGAAGAAACTAAGATTCAACAGAGAATCTATAAGAAAGATGATAGGTGTATTAACTGGTAATTTTTTAATAGGCAGCCACGCTAGAAGGTTAGGACTCCCGTACTTCGATTTCTGTAGAAGCTGTCTTAATACAGAAGAAGAGGAAACAGTCAGACACCTTTTATGTGAGTGTGAAAGCCTAGCTATGAGAAGACTGCGCACTCTTGATACAGCATTTCTAACCGATGTAGCGGATATAGCCCATCTAAAACTAACGAAGCTCTGCTCGTTCATTAAAGATACCGGGTGGTTTGAAAAGGAGCACGTGGAGTAAGGATAAGCTCCAGTGGTATCACAATGGACCTGCGGAAGGTCTAAGTGTGTCTTATGACAACCGCCCTACCTACCTACCTACCTACCCTACGGTTCATCTAAAGATATTTTTGGAAATATTAAACGCATCACAGAATACAATAATCTGCATCTGAGACAGGTTTCGTCGTTTAGCGTAGATAACGCGGCAGTCAATTACGGTGTACACAATCCCGTTTTTCAAAAGCTGTTAGAGCTCAATAATAATGTTTCAAAAGCAAACTGCAACTGTCAAGTAAATAATAATTGCTTAAAGCACGCTCTTAATTCTTTATCTGTCGATATTGAAAACATACGCCATGTGCCCACTCGTTGGCTTTCATTGTCATCGGCTTTAGAACGGTTAACTTATAACTGGCCGGCTGTAAAAAGGTATTTTTTAATAAAAGGAGAACAAAACACTCAAAAGGAATTATGGGATTTTGTTACCAGCGGACAAGTGATGGATGACATAAGCCAAGAAAATGAAGAATGTTTTGAAGAAAGCATTTCAGAGGCTTATTTATTTTTTGTTCACAATGTAATCCAAGTGTTTCAGATAGCAGTATTAATGTTGATGAATGCACTATAGTTGACATTGACCGTGTAATGCGAAAATTATTAGACAGTTTGAAAGCAGAATCAAAGATAAATTTTATAGAAACAGAGCTAGATCTATTTTTAAAAATCTTCCAGAACAAGATGGCAAAGATTTTAAAGCCGAAGTTGAAAATTTTGACAACTCTATCAAAATGTTATTGTCATCTTTTTGTCTTAAATACAAGTTATTGTCATGGGAGGAACTATGAATAGCTGTAAAACGATTCGATTTAGAAGGAAATATCAACATGGATGATATCTATTCAGAATATTGTTGTTTGCGTTCAGTGTATGATCATTTACCAAAAACCCTATCAAATGATAAAATATGGTCAATGTTTTTCAAAAAATCAAACGACGAGATGAAAAATTTAAAAAAAGTAGTGTTTTTTGCCTTTTCGATACCAATAAGTAATGCTTATTGCGAGAAGGTATGTATTTAGCTTATGCCTTTAGATTTCATAAAAGCAGAACTTGTTATAAGGCTTAATTTTGATAACGATTGTAGCTCGTTTATTGATTTATTAAATACCCCAAGTAGTAAAAACATGGTGCAAGCTGTCAGTAACAATAACAAATATATGCGGAATTAAAGTAAGCTTTGTACTCTCTTCTACTCTTGGTATTTAATTCTTCAAATGTCTTATCCTCTAAGAAGGTCGAAAAAACTTTATCCGTTTCTTAGACGGGCTTATTTGAAATTATTTAAACTTTTGTTAATGTTTAATATGTGAGAGAAGCTGAAAGCAGAAACCCAAGGAACTTTTGAAAATCCTGTATATTTAAAATAAATATAAAAACAACTAATATTAAAAAATCGAAAACTGGAGAAATATTTTAAGAAATGGTTTACTAAAGCATTGAAATGGTTGTATGTTTTTATTTATTCTTTATTTGTTTATATTTACATGTATATTATTTTTGCTTTATATGTTACAGAAAAAAATTTTATCAAAAAAGAAACTAACTGTTGTACGCAACATATTTAAAGCAGAATAAATTTAAATTTTTGTACAGATAAATCAAGCGATTTCAATTAACTATGTCCAGATGTATTGTTCATATGTCCAGGCTCAGGCCAATATATATCTGGCAACCCTAAGTGAGAGTCGAGTCGCGAATCTTCAGGCTGTCTTTTGTGATTGCAGCTTTTCGATGTTGGTAGACATACGTTTTTTGCTGCACAGAAGCGTGTGCAGGCGTTGAAGTCGCCAAGCACGATTTTTATGTCGTGGCGGAGACAGTGCTCATAGGATCGTTCCAAGCGTGCATAGAAGGAATCTTTTGTTGCATCGTCCTTTTCTTCCGTCGGGCCGTGGGCGCAAATTAGTGACATGTTAAAAAAAAACGGGCTGTGAAGCGGATTATTGCGAGACGCTCGTCCACCGGAGTGAACGACAGTACTTTTCGAAGTCTCTCTCCCACAAAAAATCCGACACCGAATTCGCGCTCCTTTACATGGCAGTTGTAGTAGACGTCGCATGGTCCTACGCTTTTCTTGCCTTGTCGCGTCCATCGCATCTCTTGAATGGCAGTGATGTCAGCCTTTACTCTCACGAGGACATCAACCAGCCGGGCAGTGGCACCTTCCCCATTGAGAGACCGGACATTCCAGATGCATGTCCTCAAATCGTAATCCTTATTTCGTTTGCAGGGATCATCATCAGTATAGGGATTTCTCATCCGACCTTTTTTTAATCTCTTCATTGGGGGGATTTTTAAGTGGCGGGTCCCAAACCCAGCGCACAACCAGCTATCCTAGAATGCTTCGCCGTCTCCCGTTAGCTCACACCTTGGTTGGTTGGTTAGAGTGGTGATTCATCCTGAATCCAACTAGCGCTTCCGCACCATTTTGTTGCCACATCCTCGTTACCAACTTGTTATTTACGGCATGACTATACCCAGTCTGTGCGGTTCAGGAACCTTATTAGGTTGTTGACATCTAAGCCAGACAGTTGTTCGAGCTCCTCGAACAGCGGTTTGCCCAGGGTTAACATTCTGTCCTTCCAAAGGGCAGGGCATTCACAGAGGAAATGGAAGATTGTTTCCTTTTTCTCCGGTTGTTTGCAACTGTGACAGTATGTGTTGTGAGGGATGCCCATTTTGGCTGCCTGTTCTCCGACAGACCAAAAGCCAGTTATGACTGCCGTTAGTCTCCAGGCATCCCGTCGTTTCATGTTTAACAATATTGATGATTGTTTAAGGTTGTAGGTGGGCCATAACGTTCTGCTGATTTTGCATTTCGTCTGGCCCCTCCATCTACACTCCGCCATTCGGAGGTATTTTAGGGAAATTGTACTCTTGACTGCACCTAATGGTGTGAATACCGGTTCTGCAAGAGCGTTATTCATGGCAGATCCCCCTCTTGCCAGTTCATCTGCTTTTTCGTTACCTTCAATATTCCGATGTCCTGGGACCCAGATTAAGGTAACATTATGTTTTTCGCTCAAGGTGGAAAGGCTATTCCTACTTTGTTCCACCACCATTGAGGTTGTAGTCGCTGAATCCAGTGCCTGGATTGCAGCTTGGCTATCCGAGAGAATAGCGATATTGCTCTTAAAAGAGAAGTCTGTGATTAGTAGCCTACAAGCTTCCCCAATTGCCAGTACTTCCGCCTGGAAGACACTGCAGGTATTGGGGAGGCGCACAGATTTTTCAATTTTAAGTCTATGAGAATATATACCAGCTCCTACACCACAATCCATTTTAGAACCATCTGTATAGACTGTAGTGTCGAAGTTGTTTAATGAGAATCCCTTATTCCACTCTTCCTTAGATGGAAAGAGAGTGGCAAAATTCCTATTGAATGTTACCGTCGGGACGATGTAGTCAGTCCTCACCGAGGTTAACTGAGTTTGCCGCAATAGTAGACTGGCATGACCATAAGTGTTTTCTTTCCAGCGGCCCGCTTCGTTTAACCTAAATGCACTCATGGTTGCCGTCTTCTTAATATGTAGGTCTATTGGAATAACGTGTGTCAGTGCGTTCAGAGCCTCCCTAGGACATGATCTGATTGCACCGACCGTTATTGCACAGGCTGATCTTTGTATTCTGCCGAGTAATTTGATGTTGTAATCTCTCCCTAGAGCTTTCCACCAAACTACCGAACCATACGATAAAATTGGTCGTATAACCGCCTTGTACAACCATAATGTATTCTTAGGTTGAAGACCCCATCTTCTTCCAAGCATACGTTTACAGGCATATAGAGCAATTTCAGCTTTCCTTACCCGTTCTTCGACGTTTAATTTCCAGCTAAGTTTGGAGTCCAAAATTACCCCTAAGTACTTTGCACTGGGTGAAAGTGAGAGGGTTTGTCCATTAATATTTGGTAGGGTAAAGCTTGGTACCTTGTATCTGGTGGTAAAGAGCATGAGTTCTGTTTTACGCGGGTTTAAACTTAAGCCACAGCCTGTTGCCCAAGAATTAAGCTCGCCTAACGCCCTTTGAATGATCCCACTGATCGTATTAGGACACAGTCCTGACGCCATTAGCACCACATCATCAGCGTACGCCACCGCTTTTACCCCTCCTCTATTAAGTTTTATTAGGATTTTGCTAATCACACATAACCAAAGAAGTGGAGATAGTACTCCCCCCTGTGGAGTACCCCTGTGGACTCTCTTAGTTATGTTGATGTTACCCATATTAGCTCTAATGATCCTGGTTTCTAGCATAGAGATGATCCAATTGGTGATACAATTTTCCACCTCTAAGTCTATTAACGCCCGTTGGATAGCATTCGTGCTAACGTTATTAAATGCGCCCTCTATGTCAAGAAAAGCTGCCATCGTATACTGTTTGTTTACTAGAGACCCCTCTATTGTTCGGATTACCTCGTGAAGCGCTGTCTCCGTCGATTTGCCTTTGAGGTAAGCATGTTGTGCAGTTGATATACTAAAGCTCTCCAGCGAACTTCTAATGTGCATATCTAAAAGCCGTTCCAAAGTTTTAACAAGGAAGGACGACAAACTGATCGGCCTAAAGTCCTTCGCTGATTCATGTCCTCTTCTGCCTGCCTTTGGTATGAAGACGACCCTAACAAGTTTCCAGCTGTTTGGAATATAACCTAGATTTAGACACGCTTTGAAAATTTCCATTAGCCATGGTAGAATACTATCAAGAGTTTCCTGTAACATCTTAGGAAAGATCCCATCAGGGCCTGGAGATTTGAAAGGTGAGAATGATTTGATTGCCCATGCAACCTTCTCTTTCGTAACTATTACATCGACAAGATGCTGTGGGTCATATCGGCTCCGCCGGATTCTCCCAGCATCACTGTCATGGATGCTACATCCCGGAAAATGTGTATCTAAAAGAAGTTCTAGAGACTCTTCCGCCGTAGAAGTCCAAGTGCCATCCGGCCTCTTGACCCAAGAAGCCATTGAATGATCCTTGGACAGAATACGGCTAAGTCTCGCAGAATCTCTGGTAGATTCGATAGAAGAACAGAAATCTCTCCGGCTCTCTTTCTTGGCGGCCCTGATTGCCTTCTTGTATTGTCTCCGACTTTCTCTATACAACTGCCAATTACCTGTTGAGTAGCTGAGATTGAAATTTGATCTGGCTTCTTCCCTTAATTTTGAGAGCTCATTGCTCCACCAAGGAGGATAGGATTTTTTGCTATATTTAATTGGACATGACGTTTTGTAGGCCCTACTGAATGTCTTTTCCAATGTTGTGACCCTACTCTCAATGTTTTCTGCGAGAGTGATTTGATGGATCGGAATCCTTCCTATCCTATTCCCTACTACATTTTTGAACCGTTTCCAATTTGTTCTAAGTGGGTTTCGATATGGTAAGGGTGGATCTACCTCAAGATCCAGGTGGTAGAGGATCCAGCTGTGGTCCGAAAAGGACTTTTTGCTTGAGACTCTCCAATTTTCTACCCTCACTGAAGTATTTTCAGACAGTAATGTCACATCTATTACTTCCGCCTATCCTCTAAAGCTTTCCGTGCTTGGAAAGGTGAAAGTCGGGGTATTACCCCTGTTACATACTGTTAGGTTAGTATTGATGATAAATTCATATAGGGACTCACCTCGATCATTCGTTTCGGTACTCCCCCATAGGGAATGCCTCGCATTGGCGTCACATCCTAGTAGCAGGATACTGTTTTTGCAGTCAAGCACCAGCCTACGAGCCTCGTCAGGTGCTGCTGGTTGGTCGTGTGCCATGTAGATGGAGGCAATTTTGATCCTGACGCCGTCAGTAGCCTCCATTTCGATGACCGTCACATCCGATGAGCTGTAGGATGGGATTAAAAATACATTTAGATGTTTTTTTGCTACAATACATGCCCTGGGGTTACCCTGGGTCCGCTTATAGTACAAGTTGTAGTTTTTGAGAGAGAATCCGCTTACCTCAGTACTCCGCACTCTGGGTTCCTGTATCAGTGCGATGTCTACGTCCTCCTCCGATAGGAGAACGGCTAGGTTGTCCGTTGCAGTCCTGGAGTGCTGCAGATTGATCTGGACAACCTTGAGACCCATACTTACTGGTCGTTTTTAGGGGCATCAAGCTGCATGCCCGTATGCTGCTCATTAGCGCCATCGTTTTGGGTGGACCCGGCTTCTTCCAGTTGCATGCCCATGAGCAACTCATTAGCGTCGTCAACCTCGTCCTGCTCATCCTCCGGATTTGCAGAACGGAATAACTTCAGATGCGCTTTCCTCACGCCAAACCGAAGTTTGTTATCCACTTTTCCCAGTGGCTCAATACTCTCCTCCGAGATTTGGAGAAGGAAGGACACACTGTTCTTTTGCGGACGCTTTTTCACGCTTTTTCACGCTTTTTCACGCTTTTGCCCCTTGGCATCAGCGGATGTGATCGGTTGATTTATAGTTGATGGCGTGCTGTGGCCCACAGCTTTGTCATCAACTGTCTCTTGACTAGAAGCCAAGAGCTCGTCCTCTGAGGGAGTTCCCAACTTCCTCAGCTCGATTGTGTCCGTTCGTTTGTCTGTCCGTTTTGTCATTGGGTCCGTCCGCTTGTCTGTCCGACTGTCGGTTCGTTTTGTCTCTGTGTCAGTCCGTTTGTCCGTCTGTTTGTCTGTCCGTTTGGTAGCGTTATCCGATTTTTTGTTTTTTTGTTGATGGTTCATTTGTCTGTTTCTTACGGTCACCTGCCCTTCCAAAGAGCTGCCCATGTCGCCATGTGCGGTGACCAATGAGGATGGAGGGGAAATAAACGGTCCGCCATGGCAGCGCCCCATACCATGGTAAGGCCACCGTTACAACCTGAGGCGGCCTGATATCAGGAGGGCTCCGTTAGGAGACAGCCTAATTTTATCCTCCGGCTGCCAAACCCACCCAATAGGCACGGGTCGCGTTACACCTTGGGTTGAGGGAGTTTTTTTAACGAAGTTTACGTCTTCGACCTGTGTGGTTCGCGGGAGACCGATTCTCCTGCCTTCCATATCTGGGAGGCATTCCCCTATCCACCACCTGGGGACGCGCCCTATAGGGATAACAGGTTCCCCCAAGCTCACACCTTATTCAGTGAAAAAATGATTCAAAAACAAAATTTACACCAAAAGATATTGTTCATGATACTTGCAATGCCTTGTGGACAGAACTACACGACATCTACGTTGCTCAGCCTTATGAGAGGAATAAATGGAAAAAGATATCAGACAGGTTTGTAGTGCAAGCTAGATGTTCAAAGTACAATCTTTTGTTTTGTGTTCGTAAAAGTTGTATTCTAAAACGGGAATGCCAAATTTTATTGGAGCGGTTGATGACAAACATATAAAAGTAGCCACCACGAAAATGGTGCTCAGGTGCCAGGGCCTTGGAGGGAATCCCACGCCGATAAACTTCCTATTGGCCAATATGGTTGTTTGCTTGGTTTAAGTGGTGATTCTTCCAGATTCCACCTAGCGCTTCCGCACCATTTTGTTGCCACATCCTCCTTACCAACTTGTTTACCAGTTGTTTACAGCATGACTATATCCAGTATGTGCTGTTCAGGAACCTTATCAGGTTGTTGACATCTAAGTCAGACAGCTGTTCAAGACTCTCGAACAGCGGTTTACCCAGTGTTAACATTCTGTCCTTCCATAGGGCATTCGCAGAGGAAATGGAAGATTGTTTACTTTTTCTCCTGTTGTTTACAACTGTGACAATATGTGTTGTGAGGGATGTTTGTTCTCCCACAGACCAAAAGCCAGTTATGACTGCCGTTAGTCTCCAGGCGTCCCGTCGTTTTATGTTTATCAATGTTGACGATTGCTTTAGGTTCTATGGTGGCCATAACGTTCTGCTAATTCTGCATTTCGTCTGGTCTCTCCCTCTACAATCCGCGATTCGGAGGTATTTTACGGAAATTGCACTCTTGACTGAACCTGATGGTGTGCATACAGATTCTGCAAGAGCATTATTCACGGCAGATCCCCTCCTTGTCAGTTTATCCGTTTTTTTATTACCTTGAATGCTCCGATGTCCCGGGACCCAAATTAAGGTCATTTTATGATTTTCGCTCAAGGTGGTAAGGCTATTCCGGCTTTGTTTCCCCCAATTTAGAGGTTATTGTAGCTGAACCCAGTGCCTGGATTGCAGCTTGGCTATCCGAAAGAATAGCGATATTGCCCTTAAAAGAGGGATCTGTGATTAGTAGCATACAAGCTTCCCTAATTGCCAGTACTTCCGCCTAAAAGACACTGCAAGCATTAGGGAGACGCACATATTTTTCAATTTTGAGTTTATGAGAGTATATACCAGCTCCAACACCACAATCCATTATACTGCCATCTGTATAGACTGTAGTGTCGAAGTTGTTTAGTGAGAATCCCTTATTCCATTATTTTCTAGATGGACAGAGAGTGACAAAATTTCTACTGAATGTTACCGTCGGGACGATGTAGTCAGTCCCCTTCGAGGTATACTGGGATTGCCGCAGTAATAGACTGGCATGGGCATGAGCTTTTTCCTTCCAGCGACCCACTTCCATTAACCTAAATGCACTCATTGTTGCCATATTCTTGAAATGTAGATCTACCGGAATAACGTGTGTCAGAGTGTTCAGGACCTCCCTAGGACTGGGTCTGATTGCACCGACTGTTATTGCACAGGCTGATTTTTGTATTCTGCTAAGTAATTTGATGTTCTATTCTCTCTCTAGAGCTTTCCACCAAACTACAGAGCCATACGTTAAAATTGGTCGTATAACCGCCTTATACAACCATCACGTATACTTGGGTTGAAGACCCCATCTTCTTCCAAGCATACGTTTACAGGCATATTAAGCGATTTCTGCTTTCTTTACCCTTTCTTTAATGTTTGATTTCCAGCTAAGTTTGGAGTCCAGAATTACCCCTAAGTACTTTGCACTGGGTGAAAGTGAGAGGGTTTGTCCGTTAATGCTTGGTAGAGTAAAAATTGGTACCTTATATCTGGTCGTAAATAGGATGAGTTCTGTTTTACGCGAGTTTAAACTTAGGCCACAGCCTGTAGCGCAAGAGTTAAGCTCGCCTTACCCCCTTTGAATGATCCCACTGATCGTATTGGGACACAGTCCTGATGCCATTAACACCACATCATCAGCGTACCCGACCACTTTTACCCTACCTCCATTAAGTTTTATTAAGGTTTTACCAATAACACATAACCAGAGGAGTAGAGATAAAACTTTCCTAAAAGCCTTCCAAATGGTTTTAAAAGGAAGGACAAAAGATTAATTGGCATAAAGTCCTTCGCTGATTCATGTCCCCTTCTGTCTACCTTCGGTACGAAGATAACTCTAGCAGGTTTCCAGCTATTTGGTATAGAACCTAGGTTTAGACACGCTTTGAAAATTTTCATTAGACATGGTAGGATACTATCAAGAGCTTCCTGTTACATCTTGGGAATAGTCCCGTTAGGGCCTGGAGATTTGAAAGGTGAAAAAGATTTGATTGTCCATTCTCTTTTGTGACTATTACTTCGGCAAGATACTGTGGGTCATAGCGGCTCCGCCGAATTCTCCCAACACTGTTATCGTGAGCGCTACATCCCGGAAAATGAGTATTTAAGAGAAATTCTCGAGACTCTTCTGCCGTAGAAGTCCAAGAGCCATCTGGTCTCTTGACCCAAGAAGCCATTGAATGATTTTTGGACAAAATACTGCTGAGCTTCGCAGAATCTCTGATAGATTCGATCGAAGAACAAACATCTCTCCAGCTCTCCTTCTTGGCGGCCCTAGTTGCCTTTTTGTAATGTCTCCGACTTTCTCTGTACAGTTGCCAATTACCTGTTGAGTAGCTGAGATTAAAATTTGATCTGGCATCTTCCCTTAATTTCGAGAGCTCATTGCTCCACCAGGGAGGATAAGATTTGTTGCTATATTTAATTGGATACGACGTTTTCTAGGCCCTAATGAATGTCTTCTCCAATGGTGTAACCCTCCCGTAAGGGCATCTCTCACAAAGAGTTGACGAGTACGACGACCCCGTGGACCCTAGTCAAGATGTCCCTCATTTCAGTGACTTTGTAGGAGTTAGCTAGAAAGTTAGGAGACAAAATCCAGCACATGTCTGTTCCCATATTGGGCGGTGTGTTGGTTAGTGTCTGTTCACCATGTTTGGTGCGACTGTATGTATGTAAAAAGCATGACCGGTATGCAACAGGGCGCATTGGGAGTCCCTGGATAGGTCGTTATGGCTTTCCACCTGCGACCTCAAAGGGGTGATGTGAGTTCGCTCTGCCGATGTGTTAGCTTCGTTGTATATCAGTAACCAGCCGCCTTGGACCCTGGTGAGGAAGTGTTCATTGGGCGAAAGAGTAGTAGCTTTCGTTGCTCCGGGGGAGCGCTGGTCCATCCGTGTTTTCCGGGATCGGTAAAGCGTAGGGCAGGCCCCAGGGAACTGGGGTAGGAGCATTGCCTCCGAGGGTGCACCCGCTCTTGACTATTTCGGCCCGCACCCCTGCACACGATGCGCTGGTTAAATAAAAAAGAATGGAAAAAATCATGGAAAAAAGACAAAAAGAAGAAAAACAGCAGAAGGCCATTACTGATGGAGATATAGAACAGAGCCCTTTCGTAAGGAAACCTCGATTGCTTCGCTCACCACCACAAAAAGCGAATTTGCCCCTTACAAGTGGAACATTGCCAAATATAGGAAAATCAAAGACGGTCAATGAAGGAGCTGAAATGACGCCTCAAGAATTAGACGTAAGAGTAACGTCAAAAGAGGTTAAAAATACTGCAAATGCGCACAATGCGCCGTCGCGTACCCCTGTAACTGCAAAGCACGCAAACACAGAACGGGAAACCAATGCATCTCCGCGACAAGAGTTTATGCTCAATATGCGAGCTGAAGAAGAGGAAGCCTTAGAGAAATGTTTTAGAGTGTTTAGGAAGATGAAAGCAGTTATATTGAAAAGTAGGAGTATTTCCACGGAAATAAAGACCAGAGTCTCAGAGCTTGACGAACTATTTGGCGTCATGAAAAACTGCAGAAGAGGTTGCATCCGAGCCGAGAAAGCCGGAAAGAGCCGAAAGAGATCCGAAAGAAATCGGAGGTGACACCCTCGCAACAGCTCGAAAAACAGGTGTTGTCCAGGAGAGTACTCCTTTAACCGCAAAACGGAATGCACCAAGTCCTGTCGCACCCGACTCTTCGAAGAAACTAAGATTCAACAGAGAATCTATAAGAAAGATGATAGGTGTATTAACTGGTAATTTTTTAATAGGCAGCCACGCTAGAAGGTTAGGACTCCCGTACTTCGATTTCTGTAGAAGCTGTCTTAATACAGAAGAAGAGGAAACAGTCAGACACCTTTTATGTGAGTGTGAAAGCCTAGCTATGAGAAGACTGCGCACTCTTGATACAGCATTTCTAACCGATGTAGCGGATATAGCCCATCTAAAACTAACGAAGCTCTGCTCGTTCATTAAAGATACCGGGTGGTTTGAAAAGGAGCACGTAGAGTAAGGATAAGCTCCAGTGGTATCACAATGGACCTGCGGAAGGTCTAAGTGTGTCTTATGACAACCGCCCTACCTACCTACCTACCTACCCTACGGTTCATCTAAAGATATTTTTGGAAATATTAAACGCATCACAGAATACAATAATCTGCATCTGAGACAGGTTTCGTCGTTTAGCGTAGATAACGCGGCAGTCAATTACGGTGTACACAATCCCGTTTTTCAAAAGCTGTTAGAGCTCAATAATAATGTTTCAAAAGCAAACTGCAACTGTCAAGTAAATAATAATTGCTTAAAGCACGCTCTTAATTCTTTATCTGTCGATATTGAAAACATACGCCATGTGCCCACTCGTTGGCTTTCATTGTCATCGGCTTTAGAACGGTTAACTTATAACTGGCCGGCTGTAAAAAGGTATTTTTTAATAAAAGGAGAACAAAACACTCAAAAGGAATTATGGGATTTTGTTACCAGCGGACAAGTGATGGATGACATAAGCCAAGAAAATGAAGAATGTTTTGAAGAAAGCATTTCAGAGGCTTATTTATTTTTTGTTCACAATGCAATCCAAGTGTTTCAGATAGCAGTATTAATGTTGATGAATGCACTATAGTTGACATTGACCGTGTAATGCGAAAATTATTAGACAGTTTGAAAGCAGAATCAAAGATAAATTTTATAGAAACAGAGCTAGATCTATTTTTAAAAATCTTCCAGAACAAGATGGCAAAGATTTTAAAGCCGAAGTTGAAAATTTTGACAACTCTATCAAAATGTTATTGTCATCTTTTTGTCTTAAATACAAGTTATTGTCATGGGAGGAACTATGAATAGCTGTAAAACGATTCGATTTAGAAGGAAATATCAACATGGATGATATCTATTCAGAATATTGTTGTTTGCGTTCAGTGTATGATCATTTACCAAAAACCCTATCAAATGATAAAATATGGTCAATTTTTTTCAAAAAATCAAACGACGAGATGAAAAATTTAAAAAAAGTAGTGTTTTTTGTCTTTTCGATACCAATAAGTAATGCTTATTGCGAGAAGGTATGTATTTAGCTTATGCCTTTAGATTTCATAAAAGCAGAACTTGTTATAAGGCTTAATTTTGATAACGATTGTAGCTCGTTTATTGATTTATTAAATACCCCAAGTAGTAAAAACATGGTGCAAGCTGTCAGTAACAATAACAAATATATGCGGAATTAAAGTAAGCTTTGTACTCTCTTCTACTCTTGGTATTTAATTCTTCAAATGTCTTATCCTCTAAGAAGGTCGAAAAAACTTTATCCGTTTCTTAGACGGGCTTATTTGAAATTATTTAAACTTTTGTTAATGTTTAATATGTGAGAGAAGCTGAAAGCAGAAACCCAAGGAACTTTTGAAAATCCTGTATATTTAAAATAAATATAAAAACAACTAATATTAAAAAATCGAAAACTGGAGAAATATTTTAAGAAATGGTTTACTAAAGCATTGAAATGGTTGTATGTTTTTATTTATTCTTTATTTGTTTATATTTACATGTATATTATTTTTGCTTTATATGTTACAGAAAAAAATTTTATCAAAAAAGAAACTAACTGTTGTACGCAACATATTTAAAGCAGAATAAATTTAAATTTTTGTACAGATAAATCAAGCGATTTCAATTAACTATGTCCAGATGTATTGTTCATATGTCCAGGCTCAGGCCAATATATATCTGGCAACCCTAAGTGAGAGTCGAGTCGCGAATCTTCAGGCTGTCTTTTGTGATTGCAGCTTTTCGATGTGGTAGACATACGTTTTTTGCTGCACAGAAGCGTGTGCAGGCGTTGAAGTCGCCAAGCACGATTTTTATGTCGTGGCGGAGACAGTGCTCATAGGATCGTTCCAAGCGTGCATAGAAGGAATCTTTTGTTGCATCGTCCTTTTCTTCCGTCGGGCCGTGGGCGCAAATTAGTGACATGTTAAAAAAAAACGGGCTGTGAAGCGGATTATTGCGAGACGCTCGTCCACCGGAGTGAACGACAGTACTTTTCGAAGTCTCTCTCCAACAAAAAATCCGACACCGAATTCGCGCTCCTTTACATGGCAGTTGTAGTAGACGTCGCAAGGTCCTACGCTTTTCTTGCCTTGTCGCGTCCATCGCATCTCTTGAATGGCAGTGATGTCAGCCTTTACTCTCACGAGGACATCAACCAGCCGGGCAGTGGCACCTTCCCCATTGAGAGACCGGTCATTCCAGATGCATGTCCTCAAATCGTAATCCTTATTTCGTTTGCAGGGATCATCATCAGTATAGGGATTTCTCATCCGAGCTTTTTTTAATCTCTTCATTGGGGGGGATTTTTAAGTGGCGGGTCCCAAACCCAGCGCACAACCAGCTATCCTAGAATGCTTCGCCGTCTCCCGTTAGCTCACACCTTATTCAGTGAAAAAATGATTCAAAAACAAAATTTACACCAAAAGATATTGTTCATGATACTTGCAATGCCTTGTGGACAGAACTACACGACATCTACGTTGCTCAGCCTTATGAGAGGAATAAATGGAAAAAGATATCAGACAGGTTTGTAGTGCAAGCTAGATGTTCAAAGTACAATCTTTTGTTTTGTGTTCGTAAAAGTTGTATTCTAAAACGGGAATGCCAAATTTTATTGGAGCGGTTGATGACAAACATATAAAAGTAGCCACCACGAAAATGGTGCTCAGATGCCAGGGCCTTGGAGGGAATCCCACGCCGATAAACTTCCTATTGGCCAATATGGTTGTTTGCTTGGTTTAAGTGGTGATTCTTCCAGATTCCACCTAGCGCTTCCGCACCATTTTGTTGCCACATCCTCCTTACCAACTTGTTTACCAGTTGTTTACAGCATGACTATATCCAGTATGTGCTGTTCAGGAACCTTATCAGGTTGTTGACATCTAAGTCAGACAGCTGTTCAAGACTCTCGAACAGCGGTTTACCCAGTGTTAACATTCTGTCCTTCCATAGGGCATTCGCAGAGGAAATGGAAGATTGTTTACTTTTTCTCCTGTTGTTTACAACTGTGACAATATGTGTTGTGAGGGATGTTTGTTCTCCCACAGACCAAAAGCCAGTTATGACTGCCGTTAGTCTCCAGGCGTCCCGTCGTTTTATGTTTATCAATGTTGACGATTGCTTTAGGTTCTATGGTGGCCATAACGTTCTGCTAATTCTGCATTTCGTCTGGTCTCTCCCTCTACAATCCGCGATTCGGAGGTATTTTACGGAAATTGCACTCTTGACTGAACCTGATGGTGTGCATACAGATTCTGCAAGAGCATTATTCACGGCAGATCCCCTACTTGTCAGTTTATCCGTTTTTTTATTACCTTGAATGCTCCGATGTCCCGGGACCCAAATTAAGGTCATTTTATGATTTTCGCTCAAGGTGGTAAGGCTATTCCGGCTTTGTTTCCCCCAATTTAGAGGTTATTGTAGCTGAACCCAGTGCCTGGATTGCAGCTTGGCTATCCGAAAGAATAGCGATATTGCCCTTAAAAGAGGGATCTGTGATTAGTAGCCTACAAGCTTCCCTAATTGCCAGTACTTCCGCCTAAAAGACACTGCAAGCATTAGGGAGACGCACAGATTTTTCAATTTTGAGTTTATGAGAGTATATACCAGCTCCAACACCACAATCCATTATACTGCCATCTGTATAGACTGTAGTGTCGAAGTTGTTTAGTGAGAATCCCTTATTCCATTATTTTCTAGATGGACAGAGAGTGACAAAATTTCTACTGAATGTTACCGTCGGGACGATGTAGTCAGTCCCCTTCGAGGTATACTGGGATTGCCGCAGTAATAGACTGGCATGGGCATGAGCTTTTTCCTTCCAGCGACCCACTTCCATTAACCTAAATGCACTCATTGTTGCCATATTCTTGAAATGTAGATCTACCGGAATAACGTGTGTCAGAGTGTTCAGGACCTCCCTAGGACTGGGTCTGATTGCACCGACTGTTATTGCACAGGCTGATTTTTGTATTCTGCTAAGTTATTTGATGTTCTATTCTCTCTCTAGAGCTTTCCACCAAACTACAGAGCCATACGTTAAAATTGGTCGTATAACCGCCTTATACAACCATCACGTATACTTAGGTTGAAGACCCCATCTTCTTCCAAGCATACGTTTACAGGCATATTAAGCGATTTCTGCTTTCTTTACCCGTTCTTCAATGTTTAATTTCCAGCTAAGTTTGGAGTCCAGAATTACCCCTAAGTACTTTGCACTGGGTGAAAGTGAGAGGGTTTGTCCGTTAATGCTTGGTAGAGTAAAAATTGGTACCTTATATCTGGTCGTAAATAGGATGAGTTCTGTTTTACGCGAGTTTAAACTTAGGCCACAGCCTGTAGCGCAAGAGTTAAGCTCGCCTTACCCCCTTTGAATGATCCCACTGATCGTATTGGGACACAGTCCTGATGCCATTAACACCACACCATCAGCGTACCCGACCACTTTTACCCTACCTCCATTAAGTTTTATTAAGGTTTTACCAATAACACATAACCAGAGGAGTAGAGATAAAACTTTCCTAAAAGTCTTCCAAATGGTTTTAAAAGGAAGGACAAAAGATTAATTGGCATAAAGTCCTTCGCTGATTCATGTCCCCTTCTGTCTACCTTCGGTACGAAGATAACTCTAGCAGGTTTCCAGCTATTTGGTATAGAACCTAGGTTTAGACACGCTTTGAAAATTTTCATTAGACATGGTAGGATACTATCAAGAGCTTCCTGTTACATCTTGGGAATAGTCCCGTTAGGGCCTGGAGATTTGAAAGGTGAAAAAGATTTGATTGTCCATTCTCTTTTGTGACTATTACATCGGCAAGATACTGTGGGTCATAGCGGCTCCGCCGAATTCTCCCAACACTGTTATCGTGAGCGCTACATCCCGGAAAATGAGTATTTAAGAGAAATTCTCGAGACTCTTCTGCCGTAGAAGTCCAAGAGCCATCTGGTCTCTTGACCCAAGAAGCCATTGAATGATTTTTGGACAAAATACTGCTGAGCTTCGCAGAATCTCTGATAGATTCGATCGAAGAACAAACATCTCTCCAGCTCTCCTTCTTGGCGGCCCTAGTTGCCTTTTTGTAACGTCTCCGACTTTCTCTGTACAGTTGCCAATTACCTGTTGAGTAGCTGAGATTAAAATTTGATCTGGCATCTTCCCTTAATTTCGAGAGCTCATTGCTCCACCAGGGAGGATAAGATTTGTTCCTATATTTAATTGGATACGACGTTTTCTAGGCCCTAATGAATGTCTTCTCCAATGGTGTAACCCTCCCGTAAGGGCATCTCTCACAAAGAGTTGACGAGTACGACGACCCCGTGGACCCTAGTCAAGATGTCCCTCATTTCAGTGACTTTGTAGGAGTTAGCTAGAAAGTTAGGAGACAAAATCCAGCACATGTCTGTTCCCATATTGGGCGGTGTGTTGGTTAGTGTCTGTTCACCATGTTTGGTGCGACTGTATGTATGTAAAAAGCATGACCGGTATGCAACAGGGCGCATTGGGAGTCCCTGGATAGGTCGTTATGGCTTTCCACCTGCGACCTCAAAGGGGTGATGTGAGTTCGCTCTGCCGATGTGTTAGCTTCGTTGTATATCAGTAACCAGCCGCCTTGGACCCTGGTGAGGAAGTGTTCATTGGGCCAAAGAGTAGTAGCTTTCGTTGCTCCGGGGGAGCGCTGGTCCATCCGTGTTTTCCGGGATCGGTAAAGCGTAGGGCAGGCCCCAGGGAACTGGGGTAGGAGCATTGCCTCCGAGGGTGCACCCGCTCTTGACTATTTCGGCCCGCACCCCTGCACACGATGCGCTGGTTAAATAAAAAAGAATGGAAAAAATCATGGAAAAAAGACAAAAAGAAGAAAAACAGCAGAAGGCCATTACTGATGGAGATATAGAACAGAGCCCTTTCGTAAGGAAACCTCGATTGCTTCGCTCACCACCACAAAAAGCGAATTTGCCCCTTACAAGTGGAACATTGCCAAATATAGGAAAATCAAAGACGGTCAATGAAGGAGCTGAAATGACGCCTCAAGAATTAGACGTAAGAGTAACGTCAAAAGAGGTTAAAAATACTGAAAATGCGCACAATGCGCCGTCGCGTACCCCTGTAACTGCAAAGCACGCAAACACAGAACCAGAAACCAATGCATCTCCGCGACAAGAGTTTATGCTCAATATGCGAGCTGAAGAAGAGGAAGCCTTAGAGAAATGTTTTAGAGTGTTTAGGAAGATGAAAGCAGTTATATTGAAAAGTAGGAGTATTTCCACGGAAATAAAGACCAGAGTCTCAGAGCTTGACGAACTATTTGGCGTCATGAAAAACTGCAGAAGAGGTTGCATCCGAGCCGAGAAAGCCGGAAAGAGCCGAAAGAGATCCGAAAGAAATCGGAGGTGACACCCTCGCAACAGCTCGAAAAACAGGTGTTGTCCAGGAGAGTACTCCTTTAACCGCAAAACGGAATGCACCAAGTCCTGTCGCACCCGACTCTTCGAAGAAACTAAGAGTTTGAGAGCCTGAGAAATGGCAAGTGGTAAGCCGGCAAAAATCTAGGCCCAATACCGTGCCAAAAGGAAGCGATGGAGCGCAAAACGATGGAGCAAGGAAGGCTACAGCGAACCAAAAGGAGAATAAACGAGTATCAAAACCGAAATCGGAGGTTGTGTTGGTAAAGCCGGTAGAGGGCCACAGTTATGCTGAAATCCTCAAAAACATCCGAGAAAAGACCATGCCAGACGAAACCACAACGGTGAAAGGCATAAGAAGAACCAAAACAGGCGCTCTTTTACTTGAGTTAGAAAAGGGGAAAGCAGTTAACGCAGATTTTTTGAAACAATTAGAGGAAACCGTAAAAGCGGTCGTTTCCATTACAACCCTCAGACCAATTTCAACTGTACAGATCAGAGACTTGGATGCCGTCACGGAGAAGAAGGAAGTTGATGACGCTGTGAGAAAAATGCTAGCTGGCACTAACAAAAATATCGATGTTAGGATCACAAAACCTAATCAACGACAACAAGTACGTTCTTATGTTACTCTCGCTATTGAAAGCGCAGAAAAGCTGCTCAAGCAAAATAGTACCAAAATCGAATGGGTTAGTGCAAGGATGAGAGCTAGCGCGCCTCTGAAGCAGTGCTACCGGTGCTTCGGTGTCGGACACCTTCAATCAAACTGCAAAGGACCAGAAAGAAGCGGAAAAGGTATATGCATCCGATGTGGAGAAGCTAGGCGCAAAATGAAAGAGTGCACCAAAGAGCCCAAATGCTGCCTATGTACTGACGCCAATCGCAGCGAGACAAAGCATATGCCTGGCTCGGGCAAATGCGCGATGACAAAAGAACATGCAAAGATAAGATAAGATATGATTATACTTCAAACAAACATGTACAAGAGTAAAAATGCTAATGGAACAGATGGTCATAGAAAAAGGAGTTCAAGCAGTATTGATAAGCGAACAATACGCTTCCGAGAAAGCTTGGATCAAAGACGAGTCGGGAACTGCCACCATCTGGCTGCCTAGGGGCACAAATTTCGTAATAACCGCGAAAGGATCAGGCGAAGGTTTCGTCTTCTTTTAAAACAGCCAATTCACAATGATAAGCTGTTATCTTACACCGAACGACAATATAGATGAATTCACCCGGAAACTGGAAAGTATTGAAGACCTAAGGGCTTTGTCTTCCCCCTTTTAGAGGGACTATTAATAATAGCGGGAGAGTTCAACTTAAAAGCAACCGAATGGGGCTCCGCGACAACGAGCTCAAGAGGTAGACGAGTACTGGACATGGCAGCCAGACTAGGTTTAGTGGTGCTCAACACAGGAACGGCTACGTACCGAAGGCCAGGCTGCGAAGGCACAACACCCGACATAACCCCAGCATCGGAAAGCATAATCACCTTTAATAAAGACTGGAGAGTCCTGGAAGATTACAACGGTAGTGACCATCAATACATCACGTTTTGCATTGAAATGGAAAACCAAAGAGTGCGTGAAAGTCGAAATAAAAGTACACGCAAATGGAACATAAACAACCTAAACCCAGCGACGCTCCTTGCAACTATTGACGAAAATAAAGCGACGATCTGTACGAATAGTACAGCAAAAATACTAGTCAAGACCACATTGCAATGCATTACGATAGGTTGCAATGCATCTATGCCTAAAATAGATAAGAACAAAAAAAGAAATGCTGTGTACTGGTGGACACATGAGATTTAGAATTTAGAAAGTATACTAGAGCCAGAAGATTGTGTCCGGCAATAACGGAATCCGAAGAGTACAAAAAGAGCAGAAAATAATCGAGGAAAGCTATAAGCCAAAGCAAAAAAGACAAATGGGAAGAGCTACAAAACGATCTAAACAATAACTAATGGGGGTTGGGCGACAAAATCGTTATGAAAAAGATAGGAGCCAAATCCTCTGCTGCTGATAAGAAAACTGAAGTGGTTAGCAAAATAGTCGACACACTCTTCCCAACACACATGAGAGGGAAGAACTCGAGTATGAAGCAACGGAACCTGTCTCATTCACAGAAGAAGAACTTATGGATGCTGCAAAAGCAATGAATTGCAATAAAGTGCCAGGACCTGATGGCGTAGTTGCAGAAATATTGAAACTGTTGGCAATCGAACGCCCTCTTTTGCTGCTAAACATGTGCAACGCATGCCTAAAAGAAGGAATTTTTCCAGAAATATGGAAAAACAAAAACTAGTACTAATCAGTAAGAGAAAGGGAGACCCAACATTAGCGTCCGCTTATAGACCGTTATGTATGCTGGATAGAGCAAGAAAACTATTTGAGAAACTGATAAAGAATAGGCTTAGTGAAGCCGTAGAGAACAGCGGCGGCCTCTCTGACAGGCAGCATGCTTTTAGAAGTGGCAGATCTACCTTAGGAGCCATCCAAGATGTAATAGCTAGCGTAGACATGCCGCGGCAGGTAATCGATACTCCAAACGCTTAGTATTACCAGCCACACTGGATATTAGAAATGCTTTCAACAGTTTAAGTTGGGACGACGTAATTCAAACCTTAAATGTAAAATTCAAGATCTCGAATAATCTATTGAAGATTATTCGTAGCTATCTCAGCAATCGCGTGCTCTTATACGAAACGCAAGAAGGGTGTAAGACTAAACAAATAACAGCAGGTGCGGCCCAAGGATCAATGCTCGGACCTGAACTTTGGAATATAAGCTACAATGAAATCCTTCGAATAGAGATGCCTGAGGATGTGCATTTAGTGGTATACGCAGACGACATTGCAGCTGTAATAATCATCCGATACACTGACGAAGCCAAAAGAAAGTTAAATCAGGTGATGATCCGATTTCAGACATTGCTAGAAGAGCATGGATTAAAGCTGGCCACAGAGAAAACAGAGCTTATCCTTCTAACGAACAGACGTATCCCATTAGAAGTAGACATTCAAGTACTTGATGCCACTTTATCGACAAAAAAAGTGGTCAAGTACCTAGGAATGCAATTAGACACAAGGCTAACTTACTGGGCGCACATAAACCATGCTCCCACAAGAGCTGCCAAAGTAAGCGGCATGTTAAGTAAGCTCTTGGCAAACCTTGGAGGTCCAACGCAGAACAAGCGAAAACTTTTAATGGACACGACACAAGGCTGCAATCTGTGCAACGCACTCTCAGAGTGGTTTCGTCATACAGAACAGTATCTGAAGCAGCGGTGTTAGTTATCAGCGGAACCATCCCTATAGATATTCATGCACAAGAGCGCAAACGGAGATGGGAGCCAAAAAACACAGGAATCCCAGTACCACGCTTCTCCGATATTAAAGTTCAAACGCTCACACTTTGGTACGGTATGGTAGATGGACAGCGAGACTAATACCCGATCTAAAAAAGTAGGTAGAAAGAAAGTACGGTGAGGTTAACTTTTAATAGGGTAATACTGAGTATGATGATGTGGAGCACACCTTCTTTACGTGGAACGTAGAGAGAATAGGCCTGCAACTAGCTATTGGTGTATTTACACCTGAAAAAATTATCGAGGATATTATCCGAAAAAAGAAGCGCGAAATGGAAAGTTATGCTGAAGAGCATTGTGCATAGGTTTCTCAAAACAGGCGACCCTGGACGCAGGGTGAGTAAGTGTCCTTCTTAGGACGCCGTCTTGGCCCTCTACCTCGAAGCAATGCGGAAGCAGTCCCGGGGTGGAGGGAAAAATTCAAGAGAAGAGGAGGGATATGTTTAGTGGAATCACCACACACGTAGTAGCGACGGTTACTATATGGTGTGAAGGCATTTTTAACCCAACCTCACCGCCAAAAAAAAAAAATTATGTAACCCTATTTGGCTGATCGGAATTCTTCCCAACCTTTTATTCACCACATTTTTGAACTTTTTCAATTAGTTCTTAGTGGATTTCGATACGGTAAGGGAGTATCCACCCTCAGATCCAGCTCGTAAAGGATAAAGCTGTGATCCGAGAAAGAATTTTGGTTGGAAACCCTGCCTAACCGATATACTATTTACATAATAATTGAGGAAATATTAACTATTCCCCTTTATTAAATTTGCGATAGTAATCCACTTCATTTCAACAGTACTGAAAAACTGTATACGTATATGATACTACACTGAAGTACGTGAATGTCAAACCTGCTTGTCACAACGTACAAAACTTTGTATAATTGCATCTTTGTACCATGATCACCGCTCGCTTCTTAAGGCTACATCATACATACCAAGATCTAAGTTAAATTAAGTAATAAAGAGGTGATATTTACGTATATTCGAATTTCGATTATTTTGTGGCGATATATTGGTTACGTATATTCTAATTTCGATTTTCGATTCGGCATGTCTCTCACTCATGCCGACGAGTTCGGCCATTTTGAATGTTCAGTTAATTGTTGACAGCTGCTTTGCTTCCACGTGTTTCGGCTCGTCTTCGATTTTTACCTATTCAAAAAGATGGATCAAAGAACCTGTATCAAATTTTGTGAGAAAAACGAAGTTAAGTGCGCGGATGCATTCCGAATGGGATGCATTCCGAATGAAGGGTGGTAAACCTACCCGAAAGGCAGCCCCGGCGAACGAGGATATAGAGTAGTCGCGACCAGTCGTGTGCGCCAACGAGATTTTTTCCAACAAATTAAAACAAATTGTGACAGCTAATTTCAATTTCTATTTAATAGAGCTTATTAATTTAAACAGAAAGAAGGACTGTCTTCTTTCTTACATGGTGGCTGATCGGTCGAACGTATGGTCAATGTAGAAAGCGAAAGCATGTGCGTGATGTAAAGAAAATCGAATAACTGAGCACATTCTAATTTTTTTTTATATGGAAATGTGGTGAGGCAAGTTGAACAGTTGGAGAAAGTTTGAACAGTAAGATAAAAGTTGAACGGTTGAATAAGGCATAAATTTATCAGTGGAGAGTCAATCCTTAAGCTAAAGACAAAAGTTGAACAATAAAAATGTCGAAGAAAAAAGAAAAAAAAAAACAATACCAGTCTAACGGTTAGACGCGATAGAAGTGAAACCTTCCGTAAAACAAACTGAGAGAGAATGAGGCGAAAGCAGCATTAGGAGCGGGATAATTATAGGTTCATTATAATATTGCTATAAAGTTCATATTTTATTTTCTTCATTTTATTATTATTCATCCTCAATGTTTTCAATTTCAACAAATGATACGAGTGGCTTATGATAGCCGATGTTGTCAACATATCTTTGAAATACCGCGTCAATGGTTGTTTTTGATCGTGTTGTCGATTCAGTGCGATTGTTACACATTTTTAAATTGAATGTTGTATTGAGAACGTCAATTAAAGGAACCGCTGTGTCTAAAGCAAAATTTACGTTAAAATCGCCACTTAAAATCATTGGAACTTTATTGTAATCTTTTCTAAGTATCCGCGATACTTCTGGTGTATACTTTATTAAATTTTCGTGAATGAATTCCGTGATGCTATTTATTGATTGATTCGGTGAAATATAAATTGCCACAATTAAAACTGTGTTTCCATTGCTCAATCTGGTTTCGCATGCACATATTTCTCCCACTTTAGAGAGCTGAACAGACAGTGATTCTAGTTGCTGTGCATTCAGATCTATCTGTGGAGTTACAATACGAGCACCGTCATTTTGTTTCTGGTACATTGCAACACCGCCTGCAATTGCGGTAAAAATTTAAAAATGAAAATATTTACGAATATAAAAATACGGACGCAATACAGCACACGCGGTTGCTATTATGAGCGTCGTAACGCGTATAATACACAGACGTACTAACATACACGCAAACATTCGTAGGACGCTTGGTTTGAATTTTTTATACATATGTATGTATGCTATACTATGGCCTAGCCTATGTACGTACATACATATTTGTGTTCTGAACTTCCAGCAAAACAATGCTTATTAATATACACATATGCATCTACATAGAACCGCACACACAGGCCACTCACTTTATTCCTGTAAATGCGTATGTCGTCCAAAGCTAAAATTCTATGCCTAGCGACTACAAGAACAAAATGCATTAATAGGCGCAGGCGTAGCGGCCATCATCCTAGTTGCGATAGCGCTGAACAGTCGCGGCGGCGCCGAACAGTTTCAACTATTGTACTGTGCAACAAAAACTCATCATCAAAAAATTGATTTATAAATTCGAGCTCATAGTTCTAAGAGCAAGTACTTTCATTCATAAAACGAGCCGCCCATATGCTAATTTTCTCGACAATTCGAAAATAGTCAATATTGGAATATTTCGCGTAGAATTATTTGCCAATATTCAATTTTTGTCAAGTCGAGTGCCCGCGGCTCCGTAAATATGTTTGCACCCATATATGTATGTAAATATATGTTTCTAAATGCTCGACAACCGCAGCTGCCTGTTCAAGGTTACTGTACATTAGGCCGGGTCGATTTGTGGGAAGGCAAAAAAAATCGCCCATTGCTCTGTGAAAATCATATTCTAGGGATCAGAATAAGAAATTTTGCCGAAGCAACCATACCTCTAAAACTATTTCTGATGTCCCCCAATATGGGTCGAACTTTTTTAGTTTCTTTTCTATAACTCACATTCATTCATTTACATATGTTCTGACTAAATAAATTTCTTAAGAAAAAAATAGATAATATTAAATATAAATAAATAAAAATAAAGAAAAAACATAGCCATTTAGCTGATATTTTCATGTAAAGGCCAAAAATGGTGATATTTTGAAATTGGGGGACATAAGAATTCGTTTTAGAGGTATGGTTCCTTCGGCAAAGTTTCTTATTTTGATCCCTAGAATACAATTTTCATAGAGCAATGAGCGATTTTTAAATCGACCCGCCCTACTGTACATGCAATGCTGTGCCTATGAATGTGCGCTGTGCCTATGAATGCGCGCTGGATTTCTTGAGAAATTTTACCGTATGTTTTGCTGTGGCGAGGCATATATGTACATACACACAACATATATACATATATCCGCATATATAATTACATACATATATAAATTCACAAATTTAAATTTGCTTATGCCATCCTTCTGTGTGCCTGGTAATGAAGCATTTTCTATACATACATATATATACGTATATCTTTTTTCTTCTTCTTTTTGGTGTCGCTTTTTCGTTTCATCGAGTCTCAAATCACTCCCAACGATTCTAAAGAAGTTTTCACTTCAAAAAGTGGCAAAACAAATAGTCCAATATATAGAAGTTGATGAAATGCAAATGCTAGAAAGAGCAGCAAGTACCCGCAAAGGACAAAGTGCCAGAGTATGATGGCAAATTCAATTCAATTCCTATCAGAAATTGGCTAAAAATTTTTAAGGAGAACGTAGACGCATACGAATTGACCGAAAAGCAAAAAATACATATGTAAACGCGAGAAATAAAATGACAGGGACGAAAAAATTAGTCCTTGAAACAATAAGCGTTGCAAACTAAGAAAATCTATGCAAAGCGTTAGCTGAAAAATTTGACGAGGAACTCGGCAGCATTGACGTTGATCAGAAGCTCAATAAAAGGCATAAAATAGAGTGAGTTTTCACCAATATGTACTCGAAATGCGAAAGCTGGGAGCATTTGGTTCAATTAAAGAGCAAGTAGTGATACGCTACATTGTCAATGAATTAAGAATGTGCGATGATTTGAAGTACCCTTTGTACAGCGCAATTACATACAAAAAATTGGAAGATGTATACGATTTATTGCAACAGATGAGCACAAATAGATAGCACTACTCAGATGCAGAGTAGAACGAGAGAAATACGCAGAAGTATAACGATTTCAATAATAACACGCGCAGGCAACATTATTTCAACTGTGGTTAGAAGGCGCACGCACAAGCACAATACAAAGCAGAAACAAAATGCTTCAAATGTAACGGCAATGATCACAACGCAACAAACTTTGCAAAACAGAATCAGCTGTTTAGCGTAATTAGAAATGACAAACGAAGTAAGCAGATGCTGATTGGAAACAAAACCTGCTCTCATGCGAGAATGTTTCTACAAAAAACATTTCAGCAACATTGTTCTCTTTAGGTAACACTTTAGGAAACATTTTCACAAGAGTGAAAGGCGCGCTTATAATAGTTGGCCACGTGCAGACAGAGCACACATTACTCGTGGTTTCAGATGCAGACATTAATTTTGAGGTTATGATTTTATTCAGAAATTTCAACTAGAATTTAATGCGAATGGTTATTTTTTCACTAAGGCTGAAGAGAAATATATTTGGTTATACAACGTTGTTGAAGGTAAACTTGACATAGATGCATTAAAAACAAGAAATTATGAAATTGATTCTAAGCTACAAACCTATGAAGATGCCGACTCAGCATCCTATCCAGTGCAAAGTAATTCCGAAAGGGAAACACATCGCTTTTAATGAAACTCCAACTCGATTCTTGGTTATGGAACTAAATAGCTGCTGGAAAGAGACAAATGGACGAGTGGTTGCAGCAGGGCGTGATTCGTAAATCTTCATCAAACGTTGCAAGTACAGTAGTATTGGCACAGAAAAAAGATGGAAGTTACCGAGTGTGCATCGATTATCGTAAATTTAATGCGGCCGTGCTAAAAGATCATTTTCCGGTACCAATAATCGAAAAATGCAAAATATGCAAGCCCCAATATTTTTTCGGTGATGGATCTTAGAAGCGAATTTTTCCACGTTCCCGTGCAGCCACAAATATACTGCGTGTGTAACCAAGGAGGGTTTGTGAGAACTTAAGCTCCATTTGGGTTTTGTAATTCACCTGCGATTTTTGCGAGATATGCAACATACATTTTTCAAGAGTTCATAAGCTATGGCACTATGGGAATGTATGTGGAGGATATTGTGGTTTTCGGACAGGCAGCAGACGAATGTTTATAGAAGGTAAATATGATGTTACAGAAACCTGAAAATTATGGTCATGAAGTTAAATGGACAAAATGTAAATTTTTAAAAGATAACATAAGTTTTCTGGAGTATGAAGTGGAAATTGCAATATCTGGTCTGGGGTAGATAAAACCAAAGCTGTCAAAAATTTTCCAGTGCCGGAAAAATTAAAACAATTGCTAAACCCTTGACATAGTTATTAAAAAAAGATGCCGAATTTAAAATCGATAAAGGCAATTGTCCGTATACACGTCGGCAATCTGGGTATTTTGGATGCAACTTCTAAAAATTATAAGTATGTTTTCGCTAGAGTTGATGGCTTTTCCATATTTGTTTGGCTGTTTACAACAAAGTCCACGGATGCTAACGAAGTTCTTAAGCATATGGAATCATGGGTTGAGTTTTTGGCAATCCACAGCGAGTTGTTAGCGACAAGCAGCCAGCGTTCGTCTCAAATATATTTAAAGATTTTTGCAAAACAAACAACAAATTGAAACAAATTATTAAAACTAATTTCAATTTCTTGATTCATTGATTGATTGATATTTGTACAACACGATTTCCTTACTTAACACATTGACTGCCAAGGCACTTTCAGCAAATAAGATGCTCTGGGGCCACAGCATTTTTTTTTTAATCTCATCAGATACGTCAAAATTGGAATTTAGGGTAGTGCTGGTAATATTTTCTGCTTAGAAACAGGCAGTTTTTAACTAATTAGTATGTCACACACATATGTTCGACGTGGCGCCTACCGACTTTTTTTAACTCAGGGCCATGGCGGTCGTGATGTACGGATTCTGTCAACAAAACACAGTCCAAGAATGGTAGAAGAAGCTCAAGATAATGGCGAACAAGCATTAGCTTCTGACCTTGACCAACCATCAACCAGGGCGTGAAGTGGTACCGCAAACTGGGTATAGAATATCTGCTTGGACTATCAGTAGTAAATGCTTTTGTAGTGTACAAGAAAGCTACGAAAAAAAATAATGCACAAATACGATGGTTTAGAGAACAAATTACTTCATCACTTCTAAATTTGCAGAAGCCAGAAAAACATATGTAGCCAAAATCAGGCAATATTCATATTTTAAAAATAAAACTAAGTGCAAGTAATACAAAATTACGTCGAACATGTACTTTACGCACTGTTGCCAACTCCAGAAAATCTGAGTCGCTAGGGCCAACATCAAAAGTCGCTAGAAAATCGCTAACTCCATCAGGAGCGGATCCTAAATTTCATTCTGAGAGGTGCCCAAGAGGCCAGGTGCGGACTTAAAATTTGTAGATGAATAATAATTAAACCAGTAATACTAACTCTACTGAAATTTGAGGAAAAATGTAATAAAACTTTTACAAAATTCATTCGGAAGCTGTTAAATAAATAAAGGTGTCTTTTTCATGTCACTTTTCCCCTATTGATAATATATATTTAATTATTTAACCAAATTTGTTACTCTAATGTTTTGTAGGAAATATTTTTAAGTACGTTCGTTGTAGTTTGTTTTTATTTGAGGTCGAAGAATTAACAGACGATAATTCCAGTGAAGAATTAGAAATCTGTTTTGAAGATGTTTTATGGAATGATGAGAGAATGGACTCATCGGACATTAAAGAAGAATAAAGTATTTGTTAACTTACCTACCTGCCAATTAAGTGGAATATAGAAAATAAGAAAATTATATATTAGCATAAAATTAAGAAATCATACATAACAAATCTTTTTGTACATCTAATGCCTAATGTTTAATTAAGTATATTATTATCATTGTAACGATCAGATAAATTCTTTAAATTCCAATTTCACATCAGATCAAAAAATATGTGTGCTATTCATCTTCATCGTCTTCACTTAGTAAATTAAATAATTCTTCAGTCTCATGCTCATCTGATAAAGTTGTAGTTGAAGTAGAGGGTTGAATATCGTCTAAAAACTGATATTGCTGTTCAACGGGTTTTGTTGTAAAAGAATAACTTTTGTTGGTTCCAATGAGTTGCAGCACTTCCGGCGGTATTTCAAACGATGTACAATCTTTATTTTGTTTTTTTTACTGATCTCTCAACAGAATTAGTGCATTAATTGTGTTTAACGACATTCTGTTGCGTTGTTTTGTTTTTATAATGTTCATAGAACTGAATACTCTCTCGACATTTGAATGTGGCAAGGATAGAATAGTGATTGCCAGTTTTGAAATCAAAGAAAAAGTATTCTCTCCTGCGGCATTTTTGTACTGTAAAACTTCACTCCAAAATTGAACAGTGTTTGTAGTGTAATTCCACTTAATGAAGTTGATATTATGCCATTCTTGCAGCATACCATCTCTGAAATCGTCATTAAAACCCAATTCTTTGGCTACATCGGCTATTGCATTATTTTTATTTACTTTTAATGTTTCTTCAACATTTAAAAACGACATTTTTTTCAGAATAGCGACATTACTTGGTAGTCTTTGTTGAATCTCCTTCATGAGTTTCAGACTAAATTCAATGCATCTCTTCTTCAAATCATTTTTATTTTCTTGCGGCAAACTTGACTGGGACAATTTCTGTTCAAATGCAAAGCCAAGGTGGGGACTAGCGTACATACATTCGTTCGGAACTATTGTCGTCAACAAATCAACAGTTGGAAAAACTATGTTTTTTCCTAGCGATTGCATGAGAAACACAAGAGTGTCGAGTAATTTTATGGGGTCATTGTCTTCACCTTCAAATGCTTTTTGTGCTATTTGTACGTCTTTTAAAGTATGCTTAAGGTGAAACATGTAAAGTTAACTTAAGTCGTCACAATACATCTGGTACAAAAGATCAGCTGTGTGGCAATTGTCTTGAACTCTTGAAAGTGAAAAATGTAGCTTTAGTTCTTCCCATTGCTCCAGAATCCTGCGTACAGCTGGTTCAATTGAAATCCAACGAGTTGCACAGACTTTCAAAATTTTTAGCGGCTGTTTCCCGCACTTTATCGTTTCATAAATTTTTTTATATTCTCCTTGCCTTTTGGGAGAAATCGAAAACCAATTGTAGGTTTCCCGTACAAGAAATTCTATGTGTCTGGGTATAGTATTTACTGACGCGTGTGAAGCCGCAAGTTGTAGAGAATGACTTACGCAACGAATCAATACCAAATGTGATAAGCCATATTCTCTCTTGAGCAGTTCGAAAAGACCATTATTTACTCCGACCATTACAGAGGCATTATCAGTACAAATTCCTACCATATTAGCGATTGCGATTTTAAGATTTTTCAAAGAATTCACAAGAACAGCAGATAGGTTTTGAGCGTCTGCAGTTTCCACTGAGGCAAGCTTGAGAAATGCTGATCTAATGGTTTGGTTTTTTATACTATAGTACCTTATTTCGATTCCTAGTGTTTTTGAAACTGATACATCTGTGGATTCATCTATTAGTACACTGTATTTTATAATGTTAGCACACTTTGTACGATGTAATTGCATGTTTTTAGCGCTTTCATCAGTGGAAAACAACTTTTTACACAGTACGCCCAAATGATCTACAGTTGAAATGGAGCAATGTTCAGCAATGAATAGAGAAAGGGCACCTTCCGCTCTGCTTGATATTCTAACCGTAGTTTTCGGAGCAATTTTTACAGGTAAAATGGTTTGTGTTTTTTTTAATCCAATTTTTGTTTGTGCTTATTAGATTTTAAATGTTTTTTAACATCACTTAGTTTAACATAAAATTCAGTTACACATATTTGACATCTTGCTTTAGTTGAATCTCCAAAGACTGGTTTCAGCCATCCCTTGAATTCAGGCTGTGTTTCCCATACATCTCGATACTTTTGAACGTACTGCTTTTTTTTCAGAGGTAAATCCATATTTTGTATTTACTTAAAATGAATTAAAAAGGACGCTAGAGGATAGTAAACAATCAACTGAGCCGATATCAATTCAATTGCTTCACGTACAGAAGATAATAAAATCCGGGGATTCCCCGACCGCATTGCTCTTATGTGATCAGTGGTAAAAATAATTTGGTTACTCATTACAATTGTGTGAAACAAGGTCAATAATTTATCGACGATAACACACCAATAGGTAGTGCGTTATTTTATCTATAGTCAGTAAATTGTTACTGGGTATGGAAGGTAAAGGGCATTCACGGTAATCAAGTTGACAGAAAAGTATCTAAAACGGTTTTGATTTGCTCTTCAAAAGTCGCCAGATAAGTCGCTAAATCATTTTTGTCGTCAAAACTTTTTTTTTGTCGCCAAGACTCAAGCAAAAGTCGTCACTTCTAGCGACAAAGTCGCTAAATTGGCAACACTGACTTTACGTTATTCCAGAATAAAACAAATGGAAGGAAGGGAGATCGCCAGAAAGAAGGCTAAAAGAGTAGACACGTATTGCCCGGATTGTCCCCAAGAGCCATTTATGTGTTTAGAATGTTTTGAGAATCACCACAAACAAGTTTAATTTTTTGTTGCTGCAATAAAATGAATTTAATTTTTTTTTTTTCAAAACCAATTATTTCCAATTAGTTTTTGAGCTGCGCCGAAGCCACTATAACAGAAATTTCATGGGAAGCCATATATTTTATTATTGCAATAAAATCATATTTATCGTCAATCGTTGCTGTGTGACATGGCTAGAGAGAATAATAGTCGTGTCGGACATATGTGTCCGACGTGGCGTAAACCGCATAGTACAGTGTCACACATATATGGCCGACGTGGCAGTCAATGTGTTAATAAAACTTATTATTTTAAACAGAAGGAAGGACTGTCTTCTTCCTTACATATATATATTGATATCACATATTATATAATATAATTTATTGATGCAACGCATGGTACATAGAAGTATTAAATTAATCAATAATAAAATTGCTCAGTTTAGATTTCATGTAATTCCAACTTAAAATCATGATAATATAGTAATTATCATTTAATTTATCGTGTTTTGCTAATTTTGATTGGCCAATAGTTTCAAGTGCAACTGAATGTTAGGCTAACAGAAACACTTGGATGTGTTTGCAACACATCTCTTTAAATACTGCGGACTCGTAGTTTCTTCCTTGGTCTGAATACAACTCGATAGGTACCTAGTCACCAAGTTCTGCACAAAAACCTTAGCAATGGTTTTAGCTTTTGGGTTTGGTAAAGTGTACACTTTACTGCAGAAATCCCTAAAAACGAGCACATATTCGATGTCGGAGTCACTAGACCCGCCACATCCATGGCCTCTGGCTCAAATGGTGAAACCGCGTTATATTGGTGTAATCTTCCACGACTTCGATCTTTTTGGTCTTTCGCTGACCAATAACGCACCCAACATGCCAGAGGACTATTAATTTTTAGATGGTATCTCTCCAGCGTCTTTCGCTCCATGATCTTTTTCAGCTAAGCATTATTTAATTGACTACTTCTTATCGCACTTGCCTCCCACCCATTATTGGGTTGCAATTGCATTAACCTGATATCAACTATTCCTTCAGATATCTCGATTTCGGAACAATGCTTACACTCTATAGTGCAAGGACGCCGACGTAGTCCATCAGCATTTCCATGTTATCCCCTGTTTGTTTCAATGCTCAACCTCGAAGTCGTAATTTTGCAGCTTTTTTCTCCTCGTCTGTCTTGACGCCTTGGTATGTCACCTTTTACCAAGATACGCGACTTCTGTTTTAAACAAGGCACACTTCTTTGGATTTAGTTGTAATTACGTGAAGGCAATGCGCGGCAGGATTTCTTCCAAATTCTTTAGATTGTTCCTAAAATTGTTACCCATTATGCTGATGTCATTCGGATAGACCAAACAAGTTTTTCAGTGAAGGCTCCTCGGCACAAGCTCCATTAAGGGGGGGGTAACGTTAATTCATGGAAAAAAAGGCACATTTTTATGATTTTTTTTTGATGACACAGTTAAAATTTATTCGTCAAATATTTTAGTACATAAAACTATAGCATTTGAAGTATATTTTGTGAAATTTTCATCCAAAAATATTTAAAAATACGGCAATGGCAGAAATTATTCGGACGCATCTCAAAAAAAAGTAGTTTTGCGGTGCCCCTCATAACTCGGTGTTAAATCATCTAAAATCAAAAAACCAAAGTTATTTCGTTAGATAATCGTTTTCTCCGGGTAACGCCGAGAGGGTTTTTTGAAATTAAAAATTTTTCGATTTTTGGGAACACGTTAAAGTCAAAAACACGATTTTCGCGTAAAAAATCGGTGAATTAGTTACCGTAAAAACAAAAGTATCAACAAATTCAAAAAAAACTCTTCGGCGTTACCTTATAAAACATCTACAGAAAAAGTGTTCAAAATTTCAAAAGGATCGGTGCAGTAGTTTGAAAGTTATGAGGGGCACCGACTTTGAAAACGTAAGTTGTGGGAACAACGCTTTAAAGTACAAATGGCGCGCGGTTGAGCCAGGTAGGTAGCAACACTTACATGGCTGTATCTTTGTAAGTTTTGCTCCGATTCATCTAAAATTTTCACAGAATATTCTTGAAAGGTTCTTCATTTAAAAAACCAAATAAAAAAAAAATGCACAAAAAAAAATTTAAAAACGTTACCCCCCCCTTAAGCGCTGCATAAAGGTATTACAGAAAACTGCCATAACCTATCTCCTATGCTGAAGGCCGTTTTCTCACTATCGCAATCCTCAATTTTTACCTCTTGGTAATAACCACTTTTTAAATCAAGTATGGAAAGCCATTTCGCGGCGGATAGAGTGTTAAGAGTGTCATATATGCGGCAACGAATAGATGTACTTTTTCGTAAGTTTGTTAAGCTTACTGTAATCCACACAAAATCGGGTGCCCCAATCTCTGTTTTTAACTAGTACAACCGATGTGCTCCACGTGCTAATTGATAGGTCAATAACTCCACTTTGCTGCATGTCTTGGATTATCTGATTTGCTTCTTCGCGCTTTGCTAGAGGAACTCGACACCGAACTTGATGAATTAGTTTTGCATCTCCTGTGTCTATTCGAAGTTTCACGATGACAGTTTTTCCAAAATGTCCACAATCACTCTTAATTCATACAGTCAAGTCCTTATGAAGTCGGGGGCTTACTACGAAGAATCCTTGATATTCTCATCTTTTGGTTTTTCATAGCTTATATATTTTAATGAAATTAAGTCTAAAATGAGGTTTAAAAATGTTTTTTCTAAAGCATTTCTACAATCCAAATACGTCTTTATTTCGTACAATAAAATACTTTATTTCTGTCCGGGAAGAAGACACTGTACGAAGTTCTGCGCCGGGTGTATATATAAACAAAGATACACGACAGCAAAAAAATGTATATATTACTTACTATTTCGCACAGTTTTTGTTAATTGCATAATCCCATAAGTAAATTTATATCTTAATTAAATATTTATCTTCTATTATAAGAGAACAAAAAGAAATGTATATTAAATTTCTAATTGTACGAAATTTCGAAAACGTGAACATGTTTAAAGCTACCGGCGGCTTTTGTTTACATTATTAGTGGATTCGCACTTGACACACAGCAGCTAAAACAATCATGATTTACTACGACTGTCGCCATTTTGTCGTGCATTTAGAAGATATATTTACATATATGATGGAGAGAAAAATCAGGTGCCTGTCGTAGTACCGTTACTTTGCTCTCAGCGAATTTGAGAAAGAGTGATGTCATATTAGACCCAGTGTGGCCAGATTACCATTTTCGTAACTTGATTTAGCACTTTTTTTGTTATTTAGTCTCGGAGTTTTAGTTCTTTCTTCATGACATTTTTCTAGCCTGTTCTAATTAAAATGTAATGTTTGCCATGTAAAATACACATTTTTTAAAAATTAGTTCAATAATTCACTCAGTTTTATTTAACTTTAATTTTTTTTAACATCTGGTCACATTGCCCGCGATTGCGTTTGTTTTTGATGTTCTTCTCCTTCCAGCAGTCAAATCTCTCTCGCTACTGCAGTGTTGCCTAGCTGTGGATATAAAAACGATCTAAAATGCCTATTTAAATAAAATAAGGTACCAAATTTTTATTCAGTTATTTAAAGAACAAATTGTGTGACAAATTATCTTTAAAATGCCCGTTGTTTTAAATAAATGTGTTATGGTTATCTACAATTTAAGTTTTTGGTTGAGAGAAACTCTTGAATACTATGAATGCGTCTCTTGATGCCCTATGTCTCCCTAAGGATAAAGGACCGGAAAAAACACCAATTACACCACTGTGGTTTTAATTCGCGTTCAGTAAATTCAAACGCTTTTTAAAATGAGTAAATGAGGTTTTCAATGTTTACAATGAGTAAAAAGAAGATTGAATATTCTTGCAAAACCTTAAAAAGAGCAAAAAACTAAATTTGCACTTTCAAAATATCAAATTTTATAAGAATCAACAAATTTTCATTAGCCCTTAAATTTTCTCAGAGTGACCTTTTTTAACCTTTTGTTTAATAATACAATTTTATTTTAAACTTACAGCTTTAAATTTCAAAAAAGAAACAAACGCTAAACTGATTCGTTTTATTACTTACAGGATCATTTCAAAAATCCGCACACACATTTTTTTTCGGGAGAAAATGACGTACTTAAAGTTATTCAACAAAAAGTGGGGATAAAAATATCCCACGATCTGGCCACAATTCTCTCATGTTTTTTAGATTCATTGTTTCTCCCCAAATATTCCTCGATTGACTCTTGCGGTGGTAACTCGTTTTATATTAGTTGTAAAGGTTTGGGCTTATCTATTGTCACACAAGGCAAGGCATAGTTCTGGGTTTCGATGTATTATACGTGTTAGCGCGCCCCTCTTTATAATTCATCGTCGCCGCCCCTGTACTTCCAATTGTCGTTACAGCTATCAAATTTACATTCACACTTTATCATCACTGCAGTTGTTGTTGTCGTCGCTATTGTCATCGCTGGAGCTCCCGTTTACTTACTTCCACTATCTTTGCACCTTCCTTTATGCATTCTTTTGCCTAATACGAGTAACTAACAGCATAAGCATAAGTTTGTCGAACTATTTTCGCTCATTGTATTTTTTCCTGCTATTTCAGAAAATCATACGATATGTGACCATCATATTGTAACAGGTGAAATAGCAGGACCTTTCTAATATACCATAAGCGTCTTGGTTTATTCATATATTTAATTTAGTAATAAGAATCATTCTCTTGTCAGAGCTCAATAAATAAAGGCTTCACGATTCACCAAGAAGCATTAGTACAGTAACGGTCGAACAGAAAATTAAAATGTCGAGCATAACGCCTTATTGCGTATTTTGTAAAAAAAAACAACTTCTCCGTTAAAATTTTTTAGTGAAGACAATTTATGCAAGTGCAATGAAATATTAACTATCCGGAAAAATAATAACTTTTCTGGATTCGAAACTGTGCTTCCTACGCAACAAAACAATTTTTAGTTATACCATTGCCAGTGTTATCGCCGCTTCACGGCTTTACCGCCAAAATATAGAAAACTAGCATCGGTATCTACAGATGCATTATCTCCTTTATCATTACCGTATGTATCTTGATTTGTTCTAATTAAGCTCAATTTTTTTATTGCAATTTTTATTAATATAATGTAATATTATGGGAATCTTAATAATATAATATTTGCATCGTGCACGACATTACTTATACCATAACACTATACTTTTTAAGTCGGAAATTAAACTATACGCTTTCACAGAAAACGTATACATTGAATTTTTAACGCATACATTTCAATATTTATGTTCACGTTACAGTTAAAAAGAATATTATGAAGTAATAACAATAATTATAGTAACACCATAATGCAATTCATAATATACCAGTAGTGCGATTCACTAACTCTTATCGATTCGACAATTGTTTGTTTTGTCGACAGTATATGTCGATAGCACTGTCGATTGTGCTATTCACCAACTTATGTTAACTAACACTGAACAGCTGTTTTCTTCTATTTATTCAAACTGATAGAGAGTGGCATCTTTGTAAAATTAAATGTCAAAATGAGCGACTAACACAAAGAAAAAGAACAAAGAAACATACTAGCCAAGCTGTTAGATTCAATTTTAAGTGTTTTTTACCAATTACCATATATTTGCATAAAGTAAGTACAATAAAATAACTGTTTATTTGAATTTATTCTTTTATTAATACTTTTTGTATATTGCTTTAGGATGACATCGACAGCTACTAAAAGAAACCGTGCCACACCCGAGCAGCTAAATCGTATGCTTGACTACCTAATGGAAGTCCCGTGTCTAGCAGGATCTAGGTTCCACAGCATCCATGGTAAGTTCGAATGCAACAAAAAGTGGAGCGAGCTAGCAACAAAGTTAAATAGTCTGGGTGGAGCAGTGAAGACAGCCAATCAATGGCACACGGTAAGAAAATATTGTGTTATTACTTAAAAGTAGAGAGATGTTAATCATTTCCCTAAAAAGGTATGGCGGGACTTAAAAAGCCGCACTAGCATCAAAGCACGAAATCGGCGAAGGCAACCAGCTTTAACTGGAAACAGGCCTATCAGTGAGGAGCCCCTAACGGAATTCGAGAGGCGGGTGTCTGCTCTTATAGGGGAAGAATATATGAATGGGCACGATTCAACAGCTGAAAATATTCCACTAGAGGAGGTAAATTGCATGAAGTGTATGTTTTAAAGTGTAACTTACTGGTGTGTAAATTTTTAGGTAATCCAAATGGTATCGAAGTGGAAGATGAAAGCATGATTTCGGAAGCCCCGTCGCCTTTACGGACGCCACTTGCAGAAAATTTCACGCTGAGGTCAGGTAATTCGCACATCTCAGACAGAAGAACACCACGGGCGAACTTGAAAAGAAAGCGCATGGAAGAAGACGGTGATGCTCGGAAGAAATTTTTGGAAATAGCAGAAAAACAGGCAGATGCACTAAAGGTAATTTCTTTTGAACTTTATGTAAAATAATTTTTTTATACCTATTTGTCCATTGGTGATTGTATTTTAATAGATGCTAGCCCAGTCGAGTGTAGAAACCGTCGAAGTCGCGAAACAACAAGCAGATGCTTTAAAGGTAATTTATTTTCAATACATAAAAGTGGCATTTTATTAATTGTTCTTGCTATTTTTTAATAGATCTTAGCCGAAAGCAGCTCTGCAAGTGCCCAGGCGAATAAAATGATGGAGGCAATAGCCGTATTGGGGAATGGTTTAAGCGCTACCGCGGAAGCATTCAACAATCTAACGCCAATCATAAGCCAAATACTCAAAGGACATACTCGCGCTTTTTAAATAATTTTTTGATCATATAATTTCACAGTTTTGATTAAAATCACTAATTCTTCTTTATCGTTTGATTTAACAACACCAAAATTATTGTCGTTTAGATTGCGATAATCGACATCGTAACCAAACAGCTGATTTTGTCTTGTCGATTTTCGTAATGAGATGGGTTACTGAATAGCAAAATCGTAAAAATTGTGGTTAAGGAAAGATAACAAAGCGAATATCGATAAAATGTGTTAGTGAATCGCACCACAGATCTTTTACAGTTGTATACATATATAATTTAACTATACTCATGAAAACAATTATTTTTATAAGGCAACAGGAAGATGGTTCAAGTTCAAGTGCGGAGGTCAATGAAACCAATCCCATAAATTCCTTACTTGCCGATGATACTGAACTGTGAGTGAGATACTGTGAGTGAGATACTGTGAGTGAGATAAATATAAGCCCACAAGTTTCCGAAAATATAGTCTTTGTTGCCGAATCCGATACTTTTCCTGAAAACGTTGAAGGTAAATATATTAACGTATGTTTCTTTGCGATAGAAGCAGAAAAAACGTTAAAGATCGTGAGGAAAAATTCTCTGTTTTTTCAAAAGATGGACGCGATACAATTGAAAATTTGGCAATCGAGAGCAACGATTCCGACATGATCCAGACAATTCAGGACTTACAATCAGATAAAGATTATTATTTTCATAAACATTGCAAAATTGCAAAAATCATTATATTACTTCCCGGGAGTCAATATTACAACAAGGAAAAGAAAAATCTGAATGGAATTTGACAAGAGACATCCGTGCAGAAGCTTACGATGTACGTAATTGAGCAGTTTGTCGCTGAAAATATTGTCAATAAAGATCAATCTTCTTTTTTTTGCAGTCTTAAATGAAATTTTCATTGAACACATGAATAAAAATCAACAGGATTTTTCAAATTTTAGTTCTACACCGTATCATTTAAAAGATAGATTACTAAAAAAATGTCCAAAAAAAAATGTCATATCATTTAAAGGTCAAACTCTTGTGAAACTATTCAAGGGTATTATTATAAAAAATGAAATTGAAAAACACAGCATTTTAGAAGCTGCTTTACATATTCTACATGAAGAAATACGTCAAATTCAATCTCAAAAGTTACCACAACAGATTAAAAGGAATAATTTAATTAATACATTTTTATATAAATTGAATATCTAGTGCTTATTATCGACGGAGGCAAAACAAAAAAACAGCGAGGCTAGCTAAATCGTGTTAAGATGATTTGATTTACGCTGTTCATAATGGTACAATAAAAGTGTCAAAGCACATTTTCTTAGGCATGACGTTAAAAAGTTTAACCAACAGCCATAAAGTTGTCAACATTGTAAATCGATATGGACATTGCTGCAGCTACAGTACATTGGAGGGCTTTGAGACTGAGGCAACATTCACTTCTTGCGAATTGTCCGAAATTTGTCCAGAAGGTATTGTACGAGCACCTGACTTAGACACTGGGGTTGCATTCGACAACTACGATCGTTTCGTAGAAACGACAACTGGTAAAGATACACTTCAGATACTGTTGGTATCATTTTTCAGATTAAAAAGAATATTATAAGCGACGAAGCTGTTGGAAATGAGTATGTACAATCAAGTTTAGAGATTGAAAGTCGTATTGTTGACGAAGAAGCAGTTGAATATGGGCATTTCCACAGAAGTGTCAACCGAAGCCAAAAAATTCAAAGTCTATAAAATTATGTTGTTTTAACATATTTTTATAGGGAATCTATTAAATGTAACTTCAGAATCTCGTAAACACAGATGAAGTTTTGATATTGTTACCCACGAACAAATACGATATACAAAAAAACCGAGACTTACTGAAAGTATGTTGCCATCTGATTCCTTACTGCAATTAAATGCAATTAATATCTGTCAGTGCAGCACATTGACTTTGTATGGGTGCTTTCACATTATTTGGATTTGCCGGGCACAGAAATGGGGGTTGGTTTTAATAGTTTGTTATACGAAGATACATCTCCCAAGCACAACATTTGTTATTTAACAACAATTAATGCTTCACCAACTAACAGAGATATTGTATATGAAAGTATGATGCAAAGTAAAAAAGTGGCTCTTGAGTGCGGACATCGAAGTAACGTACGACTTTGCGATTGCCAAAATTGCATTGCAGATTCAGAGCACGGAAAAGGGAACTTTTAACGATTTATTTATCCATCAGTATTTCAACTATGATGGCGTACTTCAAAGCAGTAGGTAAATTTATTGATAACTGTGGTTTGACAACCATTATGGTGAATAAAGAATTCATTGCCTATGGATCGGTCAAAGGGTTTATTACTGGCAAGCATTTTAACAGATGTAAATGCCTACATCCAATGATAACGTTAGCATTGAAAATATTACATTTTGAAAACTTTATTCAACAAAGCCACCTAATGCTCTAATTAGCTGCAGAGAATGTTTATTATATTATGTGTTTATGTTTAAGCTCTACTTACTCTCTGTTATTTTATTCTCTTCCTTTATTTTATTGTTTTTCTCTTACCCTCTCTCATCTTGTGTTACTTCTTAATTTTCTCTGTTCTTCTAACTACTGCTTTTGTTCTGTTTATTGCTCTTCTATCTTTGTTTATTTGTATTTTTGCAAACATACATATACTCTTGCGTGCTTGTGTTTTGTTGTTTCTGTTTTTGTTCAGTATTACTTAAATTCTTAGGTCGGTTCGGTAAACTGAGCTCCAGCGTTAATGAAAATAAGAAAATTCTCATTGAAACTATGTGCAAACAAAATGATGGTTTTAATGTAGTACATTTTAATGCACGTAGCCTAAGTCAGGAAAAACTTGATTTTACTAGGTGCACTTTCGAAGATTCTGCAGTCGATGTAATTTGCGTTTCTGAGACCTGGTTTCATAACGACCTCCCTGATTTCAAAATGAATACTTATTTACTGAAGTATCTGATAGCATGAATAAAATTTTAATTGCATGTGTTTACAATCCTAACAAAAGTATTGCTCTTGATACACTATTTGTTGACCTGTCTGATTTTGTCTTAAATTACGAACGTATCCTGTTGTGTGGTGATTTTAATGTTAACATTTTAAAAAATGAGCCTAGTAGTAGTAAACTATTCGACCAGTTGGCAACAGCAGGACTTTGTGTTGTTAACGGAATTACCCCAACGAGATATTCAAATAACTCCCAACCCAGTCTTCTTGATTATTTTATAACATGTGACTTGTCACATATTCTTAAATTCGACCAAGCTGACTTTATATCTGACCACGACTTAATATTTTGTACCTTAGATGTTGTGATGAATCGTCCAAATTTAGGTGCCACCTATGAGTATCGTGATTTTAAATCGTTGAATGTTAATTCTTTGTATTCAGACATGGGTTCTATAAATTAGAATTAATGTTGGTTTCTTAGTTCTGTTGATAATAAACTTTACTTCCTCAACCGTTCCGTTTCGTTCTGTAAATGTTTTAAATAGTTCATGTCCTTGGTACAACTCGAAAGTTCGAGCTGCCATTAGAAAGCGCAACATGTATTATGCTAAGTGGAGAAAAAACTTGACGGATACTTCTTGGCGCCGGTACAAGGTAATCCGAAATGAAACCACCGCAATAATACGACAAGCAAAACGTTGGTACAGTTACTCAAAACTTGATCCGTCACTTCCTACAAGAGAACTGTGGCGCAACCTAAAAAAATGTAAAATTCATGGCAAGGAAAGTTCCGAATGTGAGATTGACCTTGACGAACTTAATGACTACTTCATTAGTGTTGGTAAGAAAACAAATTGTGCTCATATTTTAAAAGAGTCCTCACCTTGTGCTACTCTAAAAGAACAGTTTCAATTTGTGAGAGTTAGTAAGGTAGATGTCCTGAAAGCTTTATCCAAAATAAAGTCTAATGCTGTAGGCGACGATGGCATCTCGCTAAAATTCGTCCGTATAGTCATCCCATATATAATAGGACCCCTTACCCATATAATAAACCATTGCTTGACTAGTTCATGTTTCCCAGCAGCATGGAAAAAGGCTATAGTTTTCCCAGTCGCAAAACAGACAAATGCTATTTATGCTGGTGACTATAGACCTATCAGCATACTGCCCACATTTTCCAAAGTTTGCGAAAACTTGATGGCCACGCAAATTTCATCATTGCAAAAAGCACGCGCGGGGGTACCTCAAGAAAGCATCCTAGGCCCTCTCTTGTACCTCTTGTATACGTATGACTTACCGGTTCACGAGCAACACGTTACCGCAACCTTTGCAGATGACACGGCTATCCTAGCAGTTGGAGAAGTGATCGAGACTACAACGACGAAATTGCAATCAGCGGTGAGTTCTATTACAACATGGGCAAAAAAATGACGTATCAAATTAAATAATTCCAAATCAGTTCACATTGTATTCGGCCTGAAAAAAACAATTTACAAGCCAGTCTACATAAACAGCGTAAATATACCGTACGTCAACGAGGTAACATATCTTGGTATAACCCTTGATGCTAAACTGCGTTGGAAGGCGCATGTCAAGAAAAAGCGTGAAGAGCTGGAATTAAAAACAAAAAACCTTCTTTATCTTATTGGCAGACATTCTATTCTGTCAACGAATAACAAGCTACTGCTATATAATCAAATACTCTAACCGGTCTGGACGTATGGCATTCAGCTATAGGGATGCTCAAGCGAATCTTGCATGACTATTATCCAACGATTCCAAAATAAAGTGTTGCGCAACATCGTCAATGCTCCATACTATGTGAGAAATCTCGACCTCCATCGTGATCTTGGCATCTTAGTTTTTCCTTTTTTAATATATAATATATGTTCAATAAAAATTGCTCGTTAGTATCTTTATTTCGTTGTACTAGTTGTAATTTCTAAACGTTATTCTGCTTATACTTTAAGATGCGTTAATAAAAAATAAAAAATTAAAAAAATTTGTACAGAACAATCTTCTACTCTCTCCACTATAATCTGGCTTCAAACAAAGTCACAGCTGCTCAACTGCAATGGTTAAAATACTGGACGACATTAGAATTAGTTTTGACAACGGAGACTTGACTCTACTTTGCTTACTTGACTTTTCTAAAGCATTTGACTCAGTGAATCACAAATTGTTATGTTTGAAGCTTAAACACTATTTCGGCTTCAAACACTGTGCGGTGAAGCTCATGGCCAGCTACCTTGGAGACAGAACGCAGAAGGTCAAGACCAGTAAATCAACATCTCAGTCTAGATACGTACACACTGGTGTTCCGCAAGGGTCTATCCTTGGTCCGCTTTTATTCAGTCTTTTTGTCAATGATGTTTTTAACGTTTGTCAGTACGTGAATGCCCATGCGTATGCTGATGATACACAATTGTACTTGCCCAGTCGTATTGGTCTCGTTAAAGATTTATGTTTCAAAATAAGCAATGATTTGTCTGCTATTTATGTATGGGCTAGTGAAAACTCTTTATGTCTGAACGCGTCAAAGTCATATGTCTTCTCTTCTTCTTAATTGGCGCGATAACCGCTTACGCGATTTTGGCCGAGCTTAATAAAGCGCGCCAGTCGTTTCTTTCTCGTGCTAACCGGCGCCAATTGGACACACCAAGTGAAGCCAAGTCCTTCTCCACCTGATCTTTCCAACGCAGAGGAGGCCTTCCTCTTCCTCTGCTACCACCAGCTGGTACCGCATCGAATACTTTCAAAGCCGGAGCGTTTGTATCCATTCGGACGACATGACCCAGCCAACGTAGCCGCTGGATCTTTATTCGCTGCGCTATGTCTATGTCGTCGTAAACCTCATACAGCTCATCGTTCCATCGTCTGCGATATTCGCCGTTGCCAACGTGCAAAGGTCCAAAAATCTTACGCAGAATCTTTCTCTCGAACACTCCAAGCGTCGCTTCATCGGATGTTGTCATCGTCCAAGCTTCTGCGCCATACGTCAGGACGGGCATGATGAGAGTCTTGTAGAGTGTTAGTTTTGTCCGTCGAGAGAGGACTTTACTGCTCAGTTGCCTACTTAGTCCAAAGTAGCACTTGTTGGCAAGAGAGATTCTACGTTGGATTTCAAGGCTGACATTGTTATAGGTGTTAATGCTGGTTCCCAAATACACGAAGTCTTTTACAACCTCAAAATTATAACTGTCTACAGTGACGTGGGTGCCGATACGCGAGTGCGCCGACTGTTTGTTTGAAGACAGGAGGTACTTCGTTTTGTCCTCATTCACCACCAGACCCATTCGCTTTGCCTCTTTATCCAGTTTGGAGAAGGCAGAACTAACAGCGCGGTTGTTAAGGCCGATGATGTCAATATCATCGGCATACGCCAGTAATTGTACGCTCTTATAAAATATTGTGCCTGAGCGATTAAGTTCTGCGGCTCGTACGATGCTCTCCAACATCAGGTTAAAGAAGTCACACGACAGTGAGTCACCCTGTCTGAAACCTCGTTTGGTATCAAACGGCTCGGAGAGGTCCTTCCCAATTCTGACGGCGCTGCTGGTGTTGAGCAACGTCATCTTACATAGCCGTATTAGTTTTGCGGGGATACCAAATTCAGACATAGCGGCATACAGGTAACTCCTTTCTGTACTGTCGAATGCAGCTTTGAAGTCGACGAAAAGATGGTGTGTGTCGATTCTCCTTTCGTGGGTCTTTTCCAAGATTTGGCGTATTGAGAATATTTGGTCGATGGTAGACTTTCCAGGTCTAAAGCCACACTGATAAGGTCCAATCAGTTGGTTGACGGTGGGCTTCAGCCTTTCACACAATACGCTCGCTAGAACCTTATAGGCGATATTTAGAAGACTAATCCCGCGGTAATTGGCACAAATTGCAGGATCGCCCTTCTTATGGATTGGGCAGAGCACACTTAAATTCCAATCGGCAGGCATGCTTTCATCCGACCATATTTTGCATAGGAGCTGATGCATGCACCTTACCAGCTCCTCGCCGCCATGTTTGAATAGCTCAGCCGGGAGTCCGTCGGCGCCCGCGGCTTTGTTGTTCTTTAGGCGCGTTATCGCTATTCTCACCTCGTCATGATCGGGTAGCGGAACTACAATTCCGTCGTCATCGATTGGGGTATCGGGATCTTCACATTCTCTATGACATGCGCAGCTGTCACTGTTTAACAGGTTCGAGAAGTGTTCCCTCCATAATTTAAGATTGCTCTGTACGTCAGTCACCAGATCGCCGTCTTTGTTCTTACAGGAAAACGCCCCGGTCTTAAAACCTTCTGTAAGCCGCCGAACTTTCTGGTAGAATTTTCGGGCGTTGTTCCTATTGGCCAGCATCTCAAGCTCCTCGCACTCACGTATTTCGGCCTCTCGTTTCTTCTGTCGGATAATACGTCTCTCTTCCTTTTTCAGCTCTCTGTAGCGATCCCACATGGCTCGCGTTGCGCCCGATCGCAGCGTGGCTCTATAGGCGGCATCTTTTCTTCCTGCGGCAGCATGACACTCCTCGTCGTACCAATTGTTTTTTCGGGCTCGCCGGAATCCGATTTCTTCTTCGGCGGCGGTACGTAGGGAACGAGAAATGTTGCTCCATTGCTCGCGTATGCCGATTTGTTGGGCAGTGCTTTCGGAGAGCAGGAGTGAGAGTCGAGTGGCGAATCTCCTGGCTGTCTGTTGTGATTGCAGCTTTTCGATGTCGAACATTCTTTGCGTAGGTAGATGCACGTTTTTTGCTGCACAGAGGCGGGTGCGCAGTTTGGCTGCAACAAGGTAATGATCCGAGTCGATGTTGGGTCCTCGGATCGTACGTACATCTAATACACTAGAAGCGTGTCTTCCATCTATCACAACATGATCGATCTGGTTTCGCGTTTTTCGATCAGGAGACAGCCAGGTAGCTTGGTGTATTTTCTTATGCTGGAATCTGGTGCTGCAGACTACCATGTTTCGGGCCCCGGCGAAGTCGATCAGCCTCTGTCCGTTACCGGATGTTTCGTTGTGCAGGCTGAATTTTCCGACTGTGGGACCAAAAATTCCCTCCTTGCCCACCCTGGCGTTGAAGTCGCCAAGCACGATTTTTATGTCGTGGCGGGGGCAGCGCTCATAGGAACGTTCCAGGCGCTCATAGAAGGAATCTTTGGTCGCATCGTCCTTCTCTTCCGTCGGGGCGTGGGCGCAAATTAGCGATATGTTGAAAAATCTGGCTTTGATGCGGATTGTTGCGAGACGCTCGTCCACCGGAGTGAACGACAGTACTTGGCGACGAAGTCTCTCTCCCACAACAAATCCGACACCGAATTTGCGCTCCTTTACATGGCAGCTGTAGTAGACGTCGCAAGGTCCTATGGTTTTCTTTCCTTGCCCCGTCCATCGCATCTCTTGGATGGCAGTGATGTCAGCCTTTATTCTCACGAGGACATCAACCAGCCGGGCAGAGGCACCTTCCCCATTAAGGGACCGGACATTCCAGGTGCATGCCCTCAAATCATATTCCTTATTTCGTTTGCAGGGGTCGTCATCAGTAAAGGCAGTTCTCATCCGAGGCTTTTTTAATCTTTTCATTGGGGAGGATTTTTAGGTGGCGGGTCCCAAACCCAGCGCACAACCAGCTATCCTGGAATGTTTCGCCTTCTCACGTTAGCTCACTCCCGAACGGGTGTTCGGAAGCTAACCAGAGGATACGTGGGCTAATCCCGGGCGTTGTGAGCTGCTTGAACCATATGTAGAAGAATCGTCCTGGCCACTCCCAAGTGAATGGCGATCAGTAACTTTCCCCACTTGCGTGGACTTCTACACATGGAACCATCCTCCAGTCATATGTCTTACCTATATGTAATAGTGTTGTGCATATTGACAATATCCCTAAATTGTGGATAGGTACAAGTTCCCTTACCTTTATGGATAAGGTAAAAAATTTGGGGTTTATTCTCAACACAAAACTTACCTGTGCTGACCATATAAATAGGGTTGTGGGGAACATTTATGCTACATTGTGTAAGCTGAGAGTCTCTGCAATATTCACGCCAGAGAAAACGAGGCGCAAATTAGTTCTCCAGCTAATTATGCCTCTCATTACCTGCTCTGAGGTGGTATACAGCAAACCCTACTCCACATCTTGGCATAAACTTAATGTGGCACTTAATAACGCCACGCGGTATGTATAATATATGGGATTGGCAGATATGACCATATCTCTGCATGGCGATCAGATTTACTGGGCTGTTGCTTTAATAGTTATTTGTCTGCTAGAAATTGCATATTTTTGTGCAAACTTACATTATTCAAGTCTCCTCCCTATCTGACAGACAAGTTGATACCAGTAAGGTCTCGCAGACACAACAAATTCATCGTTTCAAAATTCAATTACCTACCATCATCTAGATTATTTTTCATTAACGCTGTTAAAGTTTGGAACTCATTATCCGACACTGTGAAGGCTGGACTTAACAGATTTAACTTCAGGGCACAAGTCTATAATTACTTTAAAAGTGTTTGATTCCATTAAATTAGGGCATTAAATTACTCTCTACATTCTCTAATAACTACTTTTGTTCTTTCTTTTCTAAATCCTTCTTTTCTTTTCCTATTGCTTCTTTTTTTTCTTATTATTATAGTTAAGTTAAATATATTGGATTGATTCGTAAATGAACTGGTGTAAAATTTAGATTAAGAAACTTGTATGGTAAAAATATTCCAGTTGTTTATAAAAATATTGAAGTACTATTAAAAGACCTTAGTCTTACTATGCATTATTTATACATAAATACAAATAAATAAAATAAATAAAACAAATAGATTAACCTAATGAATTTAAAGTCTCTTTGGTGCAGTTTTCGAAAACGAGATAATCTGAACCTTCATTTGAACAACCAGAATTATTTGATATACAGAATAGATTCGTACATTTGATATGTCCATATGATTTATACGAGTATGCAAGAATGATAGAAAGAAGATTGCACCCATCAAGAGTGCATGACGTCACGTTTTCTCGAGTTGTGCAGAATTGCCAACCATTTGCTCTTCGCAATAAATCTACTTCTTTTTTATACCGGAAAGGCGAAAATTTTTAAGTTTAGTGTTTGTTTCTTTTTTTTTTAATTTAAAGCTACCGAAACTGTAAGTTAAACCAAAACTGTATTATTAAACAAAAGAAGGTTAAAAAGGGTCACTCTGTGAAGATTTTAGTGCTAATGAAAGTTTGTTGGTTCTTATAAAATTTGATATTTTGAAAGTGGAAATTTAATTTGTTGGTCCTTTTAAGGTTATGCAAGAATATTAAATGTCCTTCTCTCAACTGTTTTTAACATTGGAAACCTTTTTACACATTTTAAATTTACTGAATGCGAATTAATACTATAGTGGTGTGTAATCGTTTCTTCCGGTCATCAATCCTTAGTGGGACATAGGGCGTTAAGAGCTGTATTCATAGTAAAAATAAGCGAAAAAATACCAGAAAATACTAAAGAAACCATAATGACACTTTAACAAAAAGAGTACCTTATCTAGTTATATAACCTCAAATATAGCAGAAAAGTCGTTCCCTTAACAAAAGAGTTTCTATTAACAAAAAAAAAAAAAACTCATAAATTAAAGTTGATACAAAGTTCTTTAAGGAATTCAATAAAAATTTGGTGTTTTATTTTTTTTAAATGGGCATTTTTGTACGTTTTTATATAAAGCTAGGCAACACTGCAGTACCGAGAGAGAGATTTAACTGCTGAGAACAGAAGAACACCAAAACGGTACCACGATAGGCGCAATTTCATTATTCTTTCCATCATGAGCAAGACATCATTTCTCGTGTCTCGAACTTGTTACAACGGTTTGGCCTCCCTCTTCTTTTCACAAGACCGACCACAGAGAACGTTAATGATATAGAGAAGTCTCACAAGCTACGAGTAGTGTGAATTGTCAAAAAAGAAGTGTAACCACGAAGTCTTTTTCACCTCACCCAACTCGATAGCGGGGAAATTCGTAACAGAGCTGTTTACAGTGAATACTATGTAAGTACATTGGCTCTGCACGGGGTTTGGCTTCTGTATGAAATCAAGTTGCTGACGGCATATGCCAACGCATTTGAATGTCCATTTGTTTCTTTGATAAACGAAACTTTATTCAATTTATTTATGTATATTATACATTTAAGTATTTATATGTATACATTTTCTAGATAGTACAAAACTTTGAAATTTAAAATAAATAAAAGAAAACTTCGAAGAGATGTATGTGCATATATGGCACAACTAAGCTTAATTGCATCTTTAACAAACATAATGTTGCACAGATATGTACGCACTGAAACAATCATGACCTACCACACGAGACATCATATCTGCATGCATTGATTAGGGAGTAATTACCCGACTGATCGAATTCCTGCCTGTCATATGCTAAAACAATTCTCGTCTGACAGCAAAAACTGTGCAGTCATCTGGCTTTGTGGAGGGCTCGTTTTCCAAGGGGGTCATAGTGCTGGTGAAGTGTTCGTGCGATCCTAAATAAATGGAATCAATTTTGTTAGTTACTACGCAAGACCCCGTCTGACAACAGTGCAGTACGAACAGCTTCTTCAACATTGTACTGGAAGCTAGTGGGAAATCGGTTTCAATCATAGCGGGTGATTTCAACGCCTGGGCAACCGAATGGGGCGGCCGGCGGTAAAACAAAAGTGGAGAGCAGCCATGTTTCGCTTCCGTACAACAATACTGTCTTTACACATGAGCCGAATATTCGTAGTTTAGTGCGCCTGGAGATTTACGAACTCCCCCATACCGTATGCATTCGCCTGAATGCCGCCTTGCTTTGTTTAGCTTGCAGTTGACATCTTCATCTGCTACACCATCTGCCGTGGTGATGCAGCCGAGGCTGCATATCTATACTACTGGTAGAACGAAAACATCAAATCACTAAGATCTCATTGCTTCCGTGCTAGACGCAAAATGCAGCGCAGTAGACGGAATCCTGAATTTGTTGAAAATGTTCAAAATCTTAAATCAGCGAGGCAGGCTCTAAAAAAGCAAATAAAACTAGCAAGCAAGAAATTTCAAGAAGCATTGTGAGGAAGCTGATATGAATCCCGCGTACCATTTGGAATTATCCAAAGCGAAAAGCGTACACGCACCCCAAATTACTTGCCCAGTAAGGGTGCACAAAATGGTAACTACTCTTTTTCCTCAAAGATCTGAAAACATTTTGCCATACTGCACACAACACGAAAGAGGTGACATTCCTCGTGTCATCGAACAAGAACTCCAAACGCCGTGTAACAAAATAAAGTCTAAGAAAGCTCCAGGTCCAGATGGTATACCAAATAGAGTCCTGAAATTAGCGATTTCCATACGTCCATACATATTTCTAGCAGTATTCTAAACCAGCATTAACCTGCCTTTACTCAAGGGCAACAAAAAGCCTGGCGAACCCGAGTCTTACCGACCAATATGTCTACTAAAAATTCTCGCGAGTGTTATTTGCGACAGATTAAGGCATTCTATCCACATACTAATTTGGTTTCAGGAAATCCAGTTCAACAGAGGATGCTCTCAAAAGCGTGTTAGATTTAGCAACAGAAGCCATTGAGGGCAACAGATGGCGGGGCGAGAAAAAAGAGTACTGCGCTGTGGTAACTCTGGGCGTTAGAAACGCTTTTAACACAGCTAGCTGGCAACGTATACTAGAAACCCTCGCAAAAATTTGATCGCCTTGTAATACTATCAGAATAATTGAGAGCTATTTCACGGACTGTTAACTGCGGTTTAGAAGCAACAAAGGCACTGAGGGGTAAATCGTGACAGTAGAGATTCCTCAAGGATAAGTTCTGGGTTCACTGTTATGGAACTTAATGTATGACGGGGTTCTAAGACTGGATATGCCCCCTACAGTTAAAGTCATTGGCGGACCTAGCCACAGCAAAAGAATACTATATAGCAGGTTTGTAAGATTATATAATCTGATTTTAGGCCGAGGTTTATGCCCACAGGCATGAAAAACTGCTGGGATTATACCTATCCCGAACAGACCCAATTCTCTGATTTCAAATTATAGACCAATTTCGCTATAACCTTGCATGTCAAAAGTACTAAAAAAGATAATATCTCGGCGACTTGTAGGGTTTTCCGAACAGAATGATCTACTAAACCTACATCAATTTGCTTTTCGGAAAGGTGTAAGCGTAATAGATCCTCTTCTGAATATTATTTGATCATTTCACTATTAAAGCCCTATAGTCTAAAAATCACGTCTCAATACTTAGTTTAGACTTTGACAAGGCATATATATGACAGAATTGGAGCGCACTGCGTATTACAAGAACTTAAACGTTGGAAAGTTGGTGAAAAAATATATAATGTCGTAAAATCTTTCCTCTGCAATCGCAAATTTTTTGTTCGTGCAAATAATCAGAAATCAAAAATTGTTCCCCTTTTCAATGGTATCCCTCAAGGGTCGCCGTTATCAGTTATCCTATTTACGATTGCGTTCAACTTAATTAACCGGATTATTTCGTCATATACCCAAATTGACCTAACTATAATAAAAACCGCGTTCTCTAATATCTTAGAGGACTTAAACACTTGATCAAAAATATCCGGAGGTAATCTGTCTGTTAACAAAAGCACATCCATATCTGCAGGAAACATAACTCTCCGATCCCCCATACTAATAGTTTAAAAATATTAGGCATTATATTTGATTAGAGATATACTTTCAAAGATCATTGCGGATATGTTGGACTAAGCTTATCCTCTAGACTTAATATTGTAAAATACTTCTCATCTAAATATTGTCTAGTACATATAAGAACTCTTGGCAATATAACAAAAGCCATAATACTTTCTAAAATCGATTTCGGACTCGCAAAATACGGACTCTGCGCTAGAGGACATATCAGACGCCTAAAAACACCATATCATGCTGTGGCCAGGAGAAGTATCCACGATTTTCCCACGTCTCCAATAAAGGTATTTTAGCCGAAGTGACTGCCAGCTATTTTGCAAAGAACACTGAGCTACTCAATGATGCTAATTCCAAAAATGCTTCACTGCAGAAACAAGTTGCTGTTTTCATACGTTGAATCAGAATGGCTTCAAAAAGACAAGTCCAACTCACCATCAGCAATATCGCGCATTTTAAACTTATTGAAGCACCTCGACATTGTTTCTGTGCCAAACGCTCTCAGCAATCGAAACGCATCCGCAGTGGTTGGCTATCTTCGACCAGCCACAACAAATACAGACAACTCTATAACAAATTTGTTGAATCTCTTAGAGGTAACTGGGAGTTTATTTTTACAAACGGATCGAAGTCTGACACCAGCACTACGTTTGCAATGACAATTGAGCCTGGTGGTTTGATTTCGGCCGCTGCAATGTCAATATATTGCTCGATATTTACAGCTGAAGCAGTTGCAATATTTGGAGCGGTACGGTTTGCCTCCCGTAATGGAAATAAATATCTGATATGCAGTGATAGTAAATCCACATTCGATGCTCTTGCTTACCACATTAACAACACCCCACTAATTGAAAAAATTCACAAAATACTTCTAAACTACAAAGATTCCATAAAAATTATGTGGATACCAGGTCATGCTGGTATTCGCGGGAACGAGAAAGCTGACGAGCTTGCTAAAGAAGCTTCCAGACAACCATTACATCTATCAAAACACTTAATCGATAAAGACATTAAGAAGCTCGTAAAAAAATATGTTGTCTGTAAAGTCGGTTTACTGACGATAGTTTAACGTGACAACGTCATAAGAAAATACTGATGTAATGGTTGCAATTTTCAAAACAAAATGTTAATATTATTTGTTTATAGATATTTTGTATGGATATACAGAAGGAGGTAAATGGAATTGATCAAGTTACATTTACACAAACGAACACGGGGGCCGATTGTGCTCTTTGTCGTTCGTTCCGCGCTCTCGCTTGCAGTTCAAGCCAAGGTACATTAGCTTACATTAGCTTGCGTACAGAATAGATTTGTACATTTGATATGTTCATATGATTTGTAGGCATCTTTACATATAGATTTATTCTTTTTGTTTGAAAATTTCGCGAAATTGAGTATATGCATGTTTTGTATGTATTGGCATAGGACATATGTATATTATATATACATATGTATTGTATAATTGGCGCGTACATATGTATATTACTCTATGAAAATTTCACCAAAGTACAATATATGTATGTATGCATGTTTATATACATATATTAGTATACAACATATCTTATAAGGTATACCGTAAATATTACCATTCATTTTTTCCTTCATATATATTATAATAATAAATTAATAATAAAAACATTAAAACAACAGGTATTATTAACAACTAGTCGTCACTAATTATAAATTCGGTATGGATGATGATGATACAATTGGTTTTATTTTAAATTCTTCAAGTAAATCAAATTAATAATAATCAATAAGAAGGCATATGCAAATACAAATATGTATGTGAATTTATATACATATGCGCATATACATACATATACATATATGCTCACTCAAGTAGAAGAGAGCCAGATGTCGAACGTTGCCGAATGAGGGGGCCGATTGTGCTCTTTGTCGTTCGATCCGCGCTCTCGCTTGCAGTTCAAGCAAGCTAACGACGAATGAGCAAGATAATGGCACATTTTTTCGTCCGTGCAGGCGGCTAATTGGACTTGTAACACGTTATCACGTCAAAAATATTTTCAGGAATGTTTCGCTAGCGATTGGTGTAGCTATCATCACTGCTACAAAAATTACAACCCTGATGGGGAAATGCCGATATACTCATCTAATATATCATGCGGCAAACTTAAAATATTTGTTCGCCTTAAAATTGGGCACACACTCACCACACATGCACACCTTTTCAAAGGCTCCACAAGACAAACCTGCTCCTTTTGCGGCTCTACCGACAACTCTGTTCATCACCTTCTGGACGAATGTGCTGGACTCAAACAAATAAGAACCCCCTTTTTAACAATACCAAACCATCATCCTACCTGAAGCTTTGCGATATCAATAGTATTAACATCATTTATAAATTTACTAGCATTACCCAGTGTACTTCGCACCACCATACATAAAATGTTTTTTTTATATCGCAAGAAATTTTTCATATTAAGTTTTCTTTATAGAACTCGTAAAATGTTTAAACAGTTGAATTAGTTGATTTTTTTCATTCAACATACTTTCTAAAGATGTCACAATAGCCTTTTCTGTACTTTTTTAAAATTTGATTGTGGTGGTCACCTATATACAGTTAAGGTAAAAGAGCCGATAAAAACTTGTAATTAAACTTTGATTCTTTAATTTCCATTTCAATTTTTGACGCTAAATAAATTAAGCTAAAATAAATTAAGTTAAAAATGTTTTTCGAGTTCCTCCTGGAGCATTCATTTTTCTTATGATATTTTCGTCCAAAATGACTTGCAATTCGATAAAAAATTGATTGCTAAAAAGATTTGATTTGTGAACACAATAACGTACAAAATAAAGTGAAATAATTTTTACCTTAATTTCGGAAAAAGAAAAGCAACGTTTAATTTAATACAATTGTATACACAACATTTTTTGATTTATTTTTTTTATATTTTTATAAATAAACAAATTTTTTGGCACTCCACCTCTCGAACATGCAACCTACAGTTGACCATGGGAAAAGCAAGCTTCCTTTAAATTAACTCCACACACCTGGAGCATTTGCCCTTGGGCTTTGTTTACGGTCATAGCAATAGATAGCCGAACAGGAAATTGAAGACGTTTAAATTCGAATGGCATGTCCGTTGGTATTAATGGGATACGCGGTATTGGTACAATTTCACCTTTTGCTTTGCCAGTGAGAATTGTTGCTTGAATTAAATTTGGCATCAATTTCTTCATTGAAAGTCTCGTCCCATTACAAAGTTTCGGTGCATTAAGATGTCGGAGAAGTATAATCGATGAACCAAGTTTCAAATTCAAATTATGCGGTGGCATGCCAGATGGTTCCAAAGAATTTAAAAATTCGACCGGATAATTGACTGCGTCTTCATTATTCATAGCAGTATCAATGGATTTATACGTTACTGTTGAATTCTTTGTTTCTTTTAATTCTCTTAAACTACAGTAAAAAGCAACACTGTAGGGTTAACGAACTGAAGCAAAAATACAATGATTAAAAAGAGAAGAAACTATAACACTTTATCTTTTGTTCTGCTCTTTTCATATATGCAACCTATGTATCTATTGAATTCGAAGATACTCGGTTATTATTCTTTCTTTCCATTTTAAAGCGTGTACGAAGCAACGTGTGGTCAGGCAGCTAAAGCGATAAATAAAAATTAACTATTTAAAACACAAAAGTACAGTGTCATCATTATTTGGATGAAGCAGTGTGATTCCCTATAGGTTATGGGTACAGTCTACGTTTAAATATAAACTGTGTTAAATTTTGTGAGTGAAAACTATGGACAAAATAAGAAGGAATATAAAACCATTCGATGGTGAAAAGTATTCCATATGGAAGTTCCGCGTGCGGGCGCTTTTGGCCGAAATTGATGCACTTCAAGTAATTGACGATGAGCCGCCGAAAGAAATAACTGAAAAATGGAAACAACTTGAGCGAAACGCAAAAAGTGTTATTATTGAATACTTAAGTGATTCATTTCTCGGATTTGCAACAAGCGAAAACAATGCTAAGCAAATTTTCAAGAATTTAGACGCCATTTATGAGCGAAAGAGTCTGGCATCGCAATTAGCTGCACGGAAGAAATTGCTCTCGCTAAAATTAAAAGAAGAAATTCCGCTTTTACATCACTTCAATGCATTTGATGATTTGATAACGGAGTTGCTCGGATCCGAGGCGAAAATTGAAGAGTGGATAAAGTATCTCATCTATTATTGACTTTACCATCGTCTTACGACGCCATTATAACCGCCATTGAAACTTTAGCTGAAGATAAGTTAACATTGGCTTTCGTGAAAAACCGTTTGCTTGATCACGAAATAAAATTAAAAAATTACAGTAGAGATACGAGTGCAAAAGTATTGCAAGCAGTGAAAAATAATCAACAGAACGAAAACAAATTTAATAAAGTGTACAATTTTAAAAATAAATATAAATCAAAGACTCATAAAAATAATTTCAAGACAAATCTCAAGTGTCATCACTGTGGAAAAAAGGGACATATTAAAAGAAATTGTTTTATATACAAAAAAGATTTAAATAATCAAAATAATGAAAAATCTGGAACTGCTCAAGCTGCAACTATACAATCAGAAAGAGGATTTGCTTTTATGATGAGAAATGAGATGCCTAAAGAAAAATCAGGAAATGTGTCTTTCCTTTTAGACTCCGGTGCATCTAATCATTTAATAAATGATATAAATATATTTGCTAGCTACATTAAGCTAAGTTCACCGATCGAAATTGCTATCGCAAAGTGTGGAGAATACATCTATGCTACGAAAAAGGGGATAGTGAGACTTCGCAGCAGTTCGAAAAAGGAAATTACTCTGGAAGACGTCCTATTTTGTGCCGATGTTCCCCAGAATTTGTTATCCGTGAAGAAAATGCAGGATTCAGGACTAACAATTGAGTTTCATCCAGGAGGTGTCAATGTCAGTAAAAATGGTCAAGTACTCTTTACAGGTAAAAGTATATATAATGTACCAATGGTTGATTTTACACTATGTATAGGAGCATACGCATGTAATGTAAACAAAATTAGTGAATATCGTTTGTGGCATGAGAGGTTGGGACATATAAGCAAAGGGAAATTTATAGAAATAGTAAGAAAAAAATTGTTTGATGATGTTAACTTTTTAAAGAACGTACAACCAGATGATAACTTATGTGAGGCTTGTATAAATGGTGAACAAACAAGATTACCCTTCGCAAAATTTAAAAATAAAGATCACATAGACCGACCGTTATTTGTAGTTCACTCTGACTTATGTGGTCCTATCACACCTTCTTCGATTGATGGAAAAAACTATTATGTTGTTTTCATTGATCAATATACACACTATTGTGTGACTTATTTAATTACTTTCAAGTCGGACGTATTTGCTGTTTTCAGAGATTTTGTCACTAAAAGTGAGGTGCATTTTAATGTAAAGGTTGTTAATTTATACATTGACAATGGTAGAGAATATTTGTCGAATGAGATGCGAGATTATTGTGTTCAAAAAGGCATCAGTTACCATTTGACAGTACCACATACTCCACAATTAAATGGTGTGTCCGAAAGGATGATAAGAACAATAACAGAGAAAGCTCGTGCTATGGTAAATGGAGCACAGTTAGACAAAAGTTACTGGGGTGAAGCCGTGTTAACAGCGACTTTCCTAATTAATAGAACTCCAAGTAAAGCTCTGAAAGATAGTTCGAAAACACCATATGAAATGTGGCACAAAAGAAAGCCTAATTTGAAATATTTAAAAGTTTTCGGTTCGACGGTATACGTTCACAATAAAACAAAGAAAAGAAAATTTGATGAGAAATCTTGGAAAGGTATACTTGTCGGGTATGAACCGAATGGTTACAAATTGTGGGATGTGGAAGCTGAAAAGTTTACGATAGCAAGAGATGTTATCGTAGATGAAACTAATATGAAAAATTCTAGGACTGTGTTGGATGTCGGGTCACAATTAAATGACTTCCCATTTGGGAATGAAAGTACGAGAAATATTGACTTAAACTACCTGAATGAGAGTAAGGAAAGAAAGTCTGGTGAACCTGAAGATAAGCAGCCTAGTGGAGTGGTAATAAGTAAAGAGAATGCCGATCCAGTTGGTACTGGTGAAACTGTATCAGAGTATGAGGATACAGGTGGACACAATAATCAGTTAAGAAATTCGAAATTAAGTGAGGGAATGTCTGAGATTGAAGTTAGGCGAAGTGATAGATTGAAAGACCGTCCACGGAGAACATATACAGATGATTCATATTTATATAGTTGTGTAATGAATGCAGACACTTGTGTTAGCGCCACTCCAAATTCGTTTGAAGAAACAAAAACCAGGAGTGATAGGTCTCATTGGGAAAATGCAATAAAAGAAGAGCTCGATTCACATTTCCAAAACAACACTTGGTCTCTTGTACAAAGGCCTGAAAATAAAAACATTGTCGATTGCAAATGGGTTTTTACTTTGAAGCATGACGAGTCAGGTAACCCGGTAAGATATAAAGCCAGACTTGTTGCTCGCGGTTTTACACAAGAATATTTGATCGATTATGACGAAACTTTTGCTCCAGTAGCTAGAATATCGAGCCTTCGCCTCATGTTATCATTCCCCAACCAATTTAGTTTAAAAGTTCACCACATGGACGTTAAAACTGCCTTCTTAAACGGTATATTGAAAGAGGAAATTTATATGGTGGTTCCTCAAGGTGTGTCATGTGAAAGTGGTGAAGTTTGCAAATTAAATAAAGCAATTTATGGTTTAAAGCAAGCAGCTAGATGCTGTTTTGAAGTTTTCGAGCAGTCACTAAAAGAAATCGGCTTCGTAAACTCAGCTGTTGATCGTTGCATCTATATTCTTAACAATAATAATATTCTGAAAAATATATATGTGCTATTATATGTTGATGACTTGGTAATAGCAACAGCAAATGATGAAACTATTATTAATTTTAAAGCCTATCTAATGACTAAATTTAAAATGACTGACTTACTTGAAATTCGACATTTTATTGGAATAAAAATTGAAAGGAAACATAATCAGTTAGAGTTAAGTCAGTCAGCTTATATTAGAAATGTTCTAAAGAAATTTAAAATGGAAGATTGTAAACCAGTTAGCACTCCACTTCCAAGTAAGCTCAATTATGAAGCATTAAACTCTGATGAAAAATATGACGCGCCGTGTCGTAATTTGATTGGGTGTTTGATGTACGTTATGTTGTGTACACGGCCAGATTTAAGTACATCCGTAAATATTTTGAGCCGATATAGCAATAAACAAAATAAAGAATTATGGCAGTGCCTCAAAAGGGTTCTAAGATACCTTAAAGGTACTGTAGATTTAAAACTTATCTATGTTAAGAATTTAAATTACAAAGACATGTTTATTGGTTATGTTGATTCTGATTGGGGTGGAAGTGAGAGCGACAGGAGAAGCACAACTGGTTATTTGTTTAAGATGTTCGAATCCTCTCTAATTTGCTGGAATACAAAGAAACAAACGTCAGTTGCAGCTTCATCTACTGAAGCTGAGTATATGGCACTGTTTGAGGCAGTTAGAGAAGCCCTATGGTTGAGGTCTTTACTGAAAAGTATGAAAATCGAGTTAGACAAAGCATTTAAAATATTCGAAGACAATCAGGGATGTATAAGCATAGCAAATAATCCATCATGTCACAAAAGATCAAAGCATATTGATATTAAATATCATTTTTCAACGGAACAAATTGAAAATAAACTAATTACGATTGAGTATATTCCTACAGACAAACAACTAGCTGATATATTGACCAAACCATTACCTGCTGCACGTTTTTCAGACTTGAGAAGCCAGATGGGACTTGCTGACAAAAGTGAAGAATAAAATTATATTAGTAATAAGTAAATGGTCTGATTGGGTTTTTTCTGGGTTTTCCCCAATCCTCGCAACAAATGTTGGACCATGATATTGTAACTCCCCAGAATTTAACACTTGCTTCAATTACTAAATTTTTTTTTATTTTTATTTTAAACTTTACCTATTGTAATAATCAATGTATTTTTGAGGAGGTGTGTTGAATTCTTTGTTTCTTTTAATTCTCTTAAACTACAGTAAAAAGCAACACTGTAGGGTTAACGAACTGAAGCAAAAATACAATGATTAAAAAGAGAAGAAACATAACACTTTATCTTTTGTTCTGCTCTTTTCATATATGCAACCTATGTATCTATTGAATTCGAAGATACTCGGTTATTATTCTTTCTTTCCATTTTAAAGCGTGTACGAAGCAACGTGTGGTCAGGCAGCTAAAGCGATAAATAAAAATTAACTATTTAAAACACAAAAGTACAGTGTCATCATTATTTGGATGAAGCAGTGTGATTCCCTATAGTTACCGAATCACCTGGCAATTTTTCCTGGACGTGGAAATTGATTTCATCGAGATTGATATTTTTTGGTGCTAAAATTGCAGGTTCTCGTAACCAATCATGGTTATTGTAATTTTGAACAATATTTGGGAAAACGCGATCAATGAGTTCTTGTTTTGATGATACAATTATGCAAAAATTATTCGGTAACATTATAAACCCATTTTGATCACTTGCAGTTTTTCCATCGCCAATCTTCAGCAATTGCTTTGAAAACTCACGTGTTGATGAATCATTTTGAAGACGCACCCGCATATTGGTCGTCAACGAAAGCCTTTGTACGTGTGCCCACAAAAATGAACTTTTCAAACATGCATTAATTTCATCAGCTGGTGTTGATCTCGGAATAACAGGCAACGTTTGACGAAAATCACCAGATAACAATATTAATGCACCGCCAAACAGCTATTGACTCTGTCTCAAATCTTGCAATTCGACTTAAGGCTTCCAAAGATTTTTTATGGGCCATTGGACATTCGTCCCATAAAATAATCGATGTTTGTTGCAAGACTTTAGCCATTCCAGAACTCCTTGAAATATTGCATGTTGGTGTTTCAATTGCTTGCATGTTCAATGGCAATTTCAAGGCGGAATGCGCTGTGTGGCCGCCATCAAGTAATGTAGCTGCAATACCGGAAGAAGCAAGTGCCAATACGATTTTTCGTTCCGACCGAATCGTTGCCAGTGCCGCCAGGTGCATCCAAAAAATACAATTCACCAGTGTTGTCATTGACAGTTTGCATCACATTGTCATATGCATCTGTTTGTTGATCATTTAATTGTGGAATATTCGTTTGTAGGAACGCACGCAATTCATCACGATCGTGCTATTCGTGTAGCAATTCTCGTTCAAATAAATCATGCATTGGACGGTTTGGTTGAGTCAATCCTAATTGCCCTAATGCTTTATTTGCAATAGTAAGGCACAAATCTTCGATCATTATCAAGGCTTCATTATACATTTCCAATGTCAGCAGCAATGCAGGATCATTGGAACGATGTTGAAGTCGAATCAAAATGTCTTCAGCCATGAAATCTTTGTATTTATATCACAATTCCAGTGGATTTGATGGAAAACATGTTGATATTATGATGGCAAATAACATACGAATTTGATTTGGTGGAGATGAAATTGATGCATCACGAAGCGTAGCATCCCAATGCGTATCATCTTCCAGCAAATGGAATTGTTGACATGCTTCACGGTATGTGGCGCACATTTGACCATTGATAGTTTGTAAATGTTGGAATGATTGCGGTCCATGTACGTTCACCAACAAAAGTTGCAAGCAAAAACATTCAATATTAGCTGGACTAACTGTATAAATGCGTCCCAAAGCATCTGTTCGAAAAATACCTGGATAACCATCAACAGATGTGCCTTGTTTGCGACGTTGAAATTTTTTTGTTGATGCATTTCATGTGAAATTGTGTGGCACTTCCGAATATAGCAAAGTCCTGGCAAATTCATCCGTTTCACATAACTGGAAATAAGCTATCAGTGTAGTCGCCCGTGGCTCTACTACTCTTTGTTCGGAATTTGCAGCAGTGAAGTAAACACGTTGGCCGTTTTCAAGATGAACTGCCAAATGTACAACAACCGGATGTCTGTCATGAATTGGAAACGATAAAATACGTCATACAGCTTCATTCGTACTAATATCAGAGAATGTTAATGCAATGAGAAGGAGCAAATGTTAAATGAGCTTTTTTCGAGTTCTAATTTATAGATTCATAATAAGGTCATTTCAAATTCAACTATCTTCACGAGTGGGGAATTGCAGATATTTACCACGCGAGTGACGCGATTGGAGGGTTTCTATATTTACTTACCACGCTAGGACAAGAATTCAGATATTTTCTGTGTTTACCAAACTACTGAGGAAGTTCATAAGATTTTTCGGCACACTACTAAGGAAATCGAAGCGAATAAATTTGCGATTAAGAAGGCCGCGCGGCAGTTAGTTTGTGGTGCAGAAGCTAAAGTCGGCGGAATTATTCGTTTTGTTTTTTGGCACGTATATAATTCAGGTTCAAGACCTGAAGACATTTTTTTTTTCTTACACATTTTTTTTTTACAATTCAAACCAGGAAAGTTTGGTAAAATTTTTGAGTTTATTTTAATTAAAATTTCTTTAAAATACTGTTTTTTTTGTATTTTATAAATGGAAATTTCTTTTCGGTATAAAATAGTTCATACTGGATATGACCTGACTTTTATATAAATCAATCAAAACAGAAAATATGTACATATATCTATAATCTATTTCATCAAATCCAAATTATATTGATGAGAAAATATCATTCTAATATCCGTCCAGAAAGCCAAACGCGCATACACAGATTCATATGCATATAATTACGCATACAAACTTTCAACTAACGCAGAATATGTGCATATAAAACTGCGAATCGAATAAATGAGTGATTTAGAAAAGATCATTAATAATTGTAGATTAGCGCAATCGTGAAAGACGTGTTGTCTATGCAGTACATCGTTTCATATTTGACTCAGGTTCAAGTCCTGTGCACAGTTTTTTGTTCGATATTTTTATTTCATTTTTTATATTTGGTTTAATTGAAATTGATTTAAAATAGTGTATTCAGGTTTTTCTAATACCTGTTTTTTATAAATTTATTTTCTATATAACATTATTAATACTTCATTTGAATTAATTTATATGTAAAACAGCCATAATGGCAATCATATGAATATGCATTCCTATATTTAATCTCTTCAGTCAAATCTGAACTACTTGCATACACATATTGATGAGAAAATATTCTAATATCCATGGATGCATCCAGAAAGCCAAACGCGCATACACGCATATGTATACAAATATATGCAAACCTTCAACGAACGCAAAATGTATGCATATAAAAAACAACAACTGCGACCGTCTTCTTGTCCGTCAGTGAAAAGATGGGATATGTATACCCTATGAGCAAAAAGAACCGGGAAGGTGATGTTGACTGTTTCCTTCGATTGCCAAGGCATAGTCCACCATGAGTACCTTCCATCGGGCCAGACAGTCAATAGAGAATATTATTTATTCGTTTTGAAACCTTAGAGCAGTGCTGTCCAAAATGAAAAATGTGAGTGTATAAGTGAGAACGAGAGAATGGGAGCAGCCCAGTGGGAAATTTAAACCAAAATAAATAAATATTGGATTGGAGTGGAAAATTTTTGTGGGAGGAATCGAAATGCCTTTTGATATTACATCTATAGCTTCCTTTGAACGACTTGTAACATAAAAGGCATTGCAAGTCGCCAAAGGCATTTTCTAGCATAAAAAAGTTCTCACAGGGCATTGTATTGCATAAATTAAGCGTCGCGGACAAACGTGGTGTTTATTCGTTGCTGGTTTGCTAACGACTGAACGATGGAGAGTAAGAATACGTGTCATCAATTGATGTATTGGATGGACAGCACTGCCTTAGAGAGATGGACCCGATTTACACGAGGAGACATCTGGAAGGGAGACACTGGAAATTCTCTTTTGAAGTTTCATTCGCGTTCACACGGGCAAAAATGTTTCCGCGACATTTTGACATTTAACACTTTAGCATCGTCTGGTTCGGATGTATTCTAGCACGCGCTTACATGGAAAGCAGAGAGCGTTCGACAACAGTTTCTTAAATATATGAATGAAAAATGCAAACTGGTTAAATAATAAATAATTTGTTGTTTTTTTATTGAAATATATTTATAAATTCTTATACTTGAATAAAAAAAATTAAATTAAAAATACTTCATATGTAAATAATTAACTTAAAATTAACTTGAGCAACTAGAAATGCGAGGAAAATTAGAATTCAACATAAACATGCCCCATAATATATTTTAAATTATACCTACTTTACTAGCAAAATAATAATCGTGCATTTCCCAAGCAGTGTTCGGATGTTTGTCATCTTTGTTATCTTCCGTTTGCTTGAAAACCAACACATAACTCAGAACCTTCTCCCACAAAAGAAGAAAACGAATGAAGCAACTATCAAAAACTGGAAAGATTGGAAATACGAATAAGAAGAGCAAAGCGTGTCGCCGAGTACGGGAGACAAAATCCCTTCTCTCTTCCCCGACCGTCCTTCGCCACCGAACAAAATGTTTCCCTTCCAGATGTCTCCTCGTGTAAATCGGGTCATGCTGTGTGTTGCAAACCGCCGGAAATGTGAGCAAACAATTCTCAGATTTTGCATGGTGATAACGCGCCATCGCACTGATCAAAGAGAATACAAATCGGCCTGCCGGGAGTGTTTGGAGGACTGGGTTAAGCGTTGGCACATGTGTGTTCCTTCAGACGGGTCATATTTTGAAGGAGATAATATAAATTTTCCTTAAATATAACTCTGTTTTGTTTAATTTAAACATTCCCGGTACTTTCTGATCATAAGGTACATATATGCGGCTTTGCGGACAGAAATGACCCGATTTACACGAGGAGACATCTGGAAGGGAGACACTGGAAATTCTCTTTTGAAGTTTCATTCGCGTTCACACGGGCAAAAATGTTTCCGCGACATTTTGACATTTAACACTTTAGCATCGTCTGGTTCGGATGTTTTCTAACACGCGCTTACATGTAAAGCAGAGAGCGTTCGACAACAGTTTCTTAAATATATGAATGAAAAATGCAAACTGGTTAAATAATAAATAATTTGTTGTTTTTTTATTGAAATATATTTATAAATTCTTATACTTGAATAAAAAAAAATTAAATTAAAAATACTTCATATGTAAATAATTAACTTAAAATTAACTTGAGTAACTAGAAATGCGAGGAAAATTAGAATTCAACATAAACATGCCCCATAATATATTTTAAATTATACCTACTTTACTAGCAAAAATAATCGTTTCCCAAGCAGCGTTCGGATGTTTGTCATCGTTGTTATCTTCCGTTTGCTTGAAAACCAACACATAACTCAGAACCTTCTCCCACAAAAGAAGAAAACGAATGAAGCAACTGTCAAAAATTGGAAAGATTGGAAATACGAATAAGAAGAGCAAAGCGTGTCGCCGAGTACGGGAGACAAAATCCCTTCTCTCTTCCCCGACCGTCCTTCGCCACCGAACAAAATGTTTCCCTTCCAGATGTCTCCTCGTGTAAATCGGGTCAATGTGTGATACGCTGGAAGTCGCATTAACTCGCGACTGTCGCACAGTTACACCCCATTTACACACGGAGACATCTGGAATGGAGACACTGGAAATTCTCTTTTCATGTCTCATTCGCGGGCACACGGGCAAAATTGTTTTCGGCGACATTTTGACATTTAATACTTTAGCATCGTATGGTTCGGAAGTATTCTCGCACGCGCTTACATGTAAAGCGGAAAACGTTCGTCAAAAATTTCTTAAATATATGAATGAAAAATGCAAACTGGTTAAATAATAAATAATTTGTTGTTTTTTTTATTGAAATATATTTATAAATTCTTATACTTGAATAAAAAAATTAAATTAAAATACTTCATATGTAAATAATTAACTTAAAATTATCTTGAGTATCTAGAAATGCAGGGAAAAATTAGAAATCAACATAAACATGTCCCATAACTATTTTAAATTATACCTAATTTACTACCAAAAATAATCGTGCATTTCCCAGCAGCGTTCGGATATTTGTCATCGTTGTTTTCTTCCGTTTGTATGAAAACCAACACATAACTTAGAACTTTCTTCCACAAAAGCAGAAAACGAATGAAGCAACTGTCAAAAATTGCTTTAAGATTGGAAATACGAATAAGAAGAGCAAAGCGTGTCGCCAGTACAGGAGACAAATTCCCTTCCCTCTTCCCCGGCCGTCCTTCACCACCGAACAAAATGTTTCCCTTCCAGTGGAGACATCGTGTAAATGGGCACTTAGAAGACATATTTACATACATATAAGGGTGCATACGTACATACGGAGCCGCGGCCACTCGACATGACAAAAATTTAAGATTTATCAAATATTGGAAAATAATTCCACGCGAAATATTCCAACATTGACTATTTTCGAATGGTCGCGAAAATTGGCATATGGGCGGCTCGTTTTATGAATGAAATTGAAATATGAGCTCGAACTTATGAATGAAGTTTTTGTTTTGTTCTAAATTGTTCAGCGCCGTCGCTGATAGAATCATGGCCGCTGCGACTGCGTCTACGAATGTATTTTGTTTTTGTAGTCGCTAGGCTTAGATTTTAGCTTTGGGCGACATGCGCATGTGAGGTATGTGTTTTTGTTGTGTTCTAGAACATTTTAGAATGTGCGGTGGCAAAGCGGCCATGGCGTTGCGCTTGCTGTTGCTTTTGCGTCTATCAAAGTACATATCGTGTTTTTGTAAGTACAATATTAGGAATATCGACTGGTGAAAGACAAAAGTACACGGAAGCAAGAAGGGAGCGCTGTGCTCGCGCATATACATATGCATGAATGTATGAACGTGCATGGATGTAGTAACATATGAATACAATTATTTTGTAGGAAGTTTAGAAGGCAAGTAGGTATATATGTATGTATATATGCTAGGACATAATACATACATAGAGCAGAATTGTTTTTGCACTTGTTAGGAAGAAACTCGCTAGTGCGTATGTGTATTTGTCTTGGAAGAATGTGATGTGCTGTGACTTGTGTACATACATAAGTCAAGGTTATTTGGGCATACATGCATATGTACATATGTATGAAAGGAAGATGATGTTCTTGCGCTTGTGCATTATTGTTTTTCATATACAAATGTACATACCTACATATGTATGTAAATGCTGTCGATACATAAACTATAAATTGACATACAATATAAAATAAGTGTTGATTTATCTTAAACCGTTTTTTTTTCTTAATGCAAATACCTCCTATTGACATGTACATACATATTATGTATGTATATTGTCATATACCATCATTTATGTACATATAGAGTATACGTTCATTTATGAATGTATGTAATGAAAAACTTCATGAATTACTTTCAGAACTTTATTAAAATTAATTCGCGTCGCGCGCATGCACAAAACCTTGGTTCACAACGCAGGCGCAGAAATAAACGCACTGCGTATTTATCTTCCCCATGTGACTCGGCATCAATTCTCGGCGCCAAATTTTTTTTTTTTTTTGTAAATGTGTTTTTTTTAATGTAATCGTAAAAAATTTTTAATAAATTTTATGTATCCGCTTATCATTTCAAAAGTAACAAAAGGGTAAAAAAATAAGCAGTCGAAGAAATAAATGCACCGCCTATTTTTCCTCGCCACATGTTAGACTCGATTTCAATTCCCAGTGCAAACCTTTTTTTATAAATTTTTTTTTTTTAAATTCGTTTTTTTTTTATGTAATTAAAAAAAAATTATGTAATAAATTTTACGTATTCGCTTATTATTTCAAAAAATACGAAAATAGTAAAAATTTAATTAGTTTAATGTATTTATCCTCCCCACGTGACTCGCCATCAATTCTCGGTGCAAATTTTTTTTTTTCGTTTTTAAATTTTCTTTTTTTTTAATGTAATCGTAAAAAAATTTTTAATAAATTTTATGTATCCGCTTATCATTTCAAAAGTAACAAAATGGTAAAAAAGTAAACAGTCGAAGAAATAAACGCACCGCCTATTTTTCCTCGCCACATGTTAGACTCGAGTTCAATTCCCGGCGCAAACTTTTTTTATACATTTTTTTTTTTAAATCGTTTTTTTTAATGTAATTGAAAAAAAAATTATGTAATAAATTTTACGTATTCGCTTATTATTTCAAAAATACGAAAATAGTAAAAATTTAATTGGTTTAATGTCGAGGTGAGAAATGTGTTGTGTGTTGAGGTGAAAGATGTGTGGTGTTTCTAATTTTTGTGTGGGCAAAAGTCAGTGAGGTGTCTATAAACTCGGTGTGCTAAATGACCTTATTACAAATCTTTCAGATCTCAATTGTACTAAAAAAAGCTCACAGTAACATTTGCACCTTCTCATTGCATTAACATTCTCTGCTAATATAGCGCCCCATTTGATACTGCAAAAATTCATGATGACTATTTTCAGGAGCCACTCCAAAAACAGCCATATCGCTGCCCTTATTCACTTACTTGCAAATATATTTGATTGATTTTACAGAATTGGCATATTCTGCATTTATGTGAGCGTTGAACATTTTTGACAGTATCGGTGAGTACGGAACTATCCACCGGTTATCGATTTCAACGTCTTGATTTTGAAGTTTAATTACCGCTGTCTTCACTTGACCGTCGACGATACTGTGGATATCCATCATCTCCTGTGATTGTTTCAGCAATCAATTGTTTTGGAAAACGTTTCGGCTGTGTATTTGTTGTTGTTTTCCCCATACAGGCATTTCGTATGAGAGGAGAGCATTACTCACATAAAATGTCATAACTCAGGAACGGCTGCACCGATACCAATCAAACTTCACACAAATCACCTCCTCAAAGATAGAAAAGAACTCTAAAATTTTTGTGTCAATCGGTTCGGCGGTTCTTGAGTTATAAGATTACCAAGGAAATGTAAGTTGTTTTTATATATATAGATTTATTTGTGTAAGATACCCATTTAACGATTACTTATTCTTGTATATATTATTTTTAATATACATATTATGTATGTAAATAATCCTTGTTGGACATTGTACAAATGTTCGTTAATGGATATATGGGCGTACATCTATGCGCTTATGCTGCAAACAGTCATCGACGTAAACGTCGTCCCCTGTCAGCTGATACGATCAAACTAATGAGAACCCCATGTAAATGAAAAATTACTTCCCTTCCGTATCGTAGTATCGAAGATTTTTTCGCGGGATTTTTGAAAATTCCTCTCAGGATTGCTCTCTCACCACACAGTGTTGCCAAACACAACATTTCGAAATCAGTAACAAAATAAACTTGGAAAAAATTTAATTTTTGTTAAAATAATATAAAAACAATGTTGAATAATGTTAATTAAAGATAAATGAAATATTCGCATTTGTTAGTTTTTGGCTTTGGTTTATTAAACAATGAAAAATTGTAACTGATAACGCGGATGTGTGAAAAAGTGTTTAAGCAAAAATATCTATGCCAACATTGTGTAGATACAACCAAACACATACACATACGAACCGATGTATTCTGTAAATATGTAACTAAAAGAACGCAGTTGTTCTCACGGGATGAGTTTTTGTGCTCGTTAGGGGCTGCGGTAAGGGGCAGCGTACGTCGGTCACTGTTTGCAGCTTAGTGCTGAAAACGCAGTCCGCTGTCAGCTGTTACGATCAAACTAATGAGAACTCCATGTAAATGAAAAATTCCTTTCTTCCGTATCGTGGTATCGTAGGTTTTATTTCTCGATTTTTGAAAATTCCCGTAGAACCCTGTCAGCTGATTGCTCTCTCACCACACAGTGTTGCCAAGCAGTACATTTCGAAATCATTTACAAAATGAACTTAGAAAAATAATAATTTTTATTAAAATAACTTAAAAACACTGTTGAATAATGTTAATTATAGATAAATGAACTACTTGCGTTTGTTGGTTTTTGGCTTTGTTTTATTAAACAATGAAAAATTGTAACTGATAACGCGGATGTGTGAAAAAGTGTGTAAGCAAAAATATCAATGGCAACATTGTGTAGATACAACCAAACACATACACACACAAACCGTATTCACATAATCACAAACAAATTCTAATCGACTGTTGCTAAATTTACATAATTCAGTCCCTACTGTTAACTTTTGGTGAAAAATGTGTCTGTCTAATTAGTTAGTCTAATTAGTCTTCGTGGGACGAGTACCCCTCAAAATTCCATACGTTCCTGTCATTGAGACTATCTATACATTAACGTTCTTTGCCGACCGCATCAATATGCACGTTTGCCAAAAATTGAGTGATTATGACTCTTTGTTAATGCTTACTCAATGCTCCAGTACATACTCCTGTGTGTAACACTATGCGAATTAAAGGTCGAAATTATGGCAATTTGATTTCATACGGAAGCGGAAACTGTGCAGAGCCAATGTACTTAGACATAACTCACTGTAATCAGGTTTGTTAAGAACTTCCCAACTGTCGAGTAGTGGTCTTCGCGGTTAGACTTCATTTTTGACAATTCACACTGTTCGTAGCCGTGAGACTTCTCCATATCATTAACGATCTCTGTCATTTACTTTAACAACTTTTTAGGACTTTACTATGAGGTAGTACATCATCAAGTTGTTCTCCTTGCCGCGGGTTGCTCGTGCCAAGGATGATCGAACACACGTTCTTAAATCAGATTTACTCTAGAGATATTGTTGTTGCAAAAATCTAGTACTGGAAGCTATCGTAGTTTCGGCCTTCTACTCTACGACTCTTTACAGTCGGCCCCTTCAAGGGGGCTAAGAGAAGTAGTCCAGTATGGAGAATCCAATAATCTGGGGATAATAGTGGGCTGTGATGCAAACTCCTAGAACATAGTAAGGGGAAGCAGCAAATGCAACCCCAGAGGTCTCACGTTACTTTTTTTTATTCTGCTGACTTATTTGGTTATTCAGAACATTGGTAACAAACCAACTTTTGTGACCAAAAGAAGAGAAGAGGTGATTGATTTAACACTTACCAATACGTTGGTTGGAAATCAAATGAACCATTGGTGAGTCTTAGAAGAAGATTGTCGTTCAGATCATCGTCTTATCGAGTTCCGACTGGGGTGATACTATATAAATTCCTTCTGGTAGGAATTCTCAGGTACATTCAGGTATGGTGAGCTCTTAACGGAGCGGATACCAAACCTGAAAAACTCAAATCTTTAGAAATGATTGAAGATGCCACTGAAAATTTAGAAGGTGCTTTAATCAGTTACTTTGAGAAACTGTGCCCACTCAGTCAAATCTGACAGGGGAAAGCAGTCCCTTAGTGGAACGCTGAACTCTCAAATCTTCGTATACGATCCAGAAAACTTGTTAATTAAGCCTTAAAAAACCAAACAGAAGTGGACTGGACCAATTATCGACTTACACAGAGAGAATACAAGACAAAAGTGGGACAAGCCAAACTTGAATCTTATAGAAATTTCTGTAGTATTATACATTCGAAGAAATGAAGGAAACAGTTAGACTATGTAAGGGGCTTCAACTAGACCGCTCTGTAAGGCTGGATTCCATTCGAAAACCTGACGTTCAATGCTCTACTTGAAACCCATTTTCTGTGTAGTAGAACGCTTTCTGAAGTAGAAAACAGAATTGACATTAACGGTAACAATGGTGGAACCTCTAGGTACAGCTGGTATATTGCTAGTCAGATAGTGACAAAGGAATCGATAAGGTTTTCTTTATCTTCCTTTGAAAACTTTAAGTCCCCTCGACCTGATGGAATATACCCAGCAATGTTAAAGAAAGGAAGAAACAGGCTGATTGAGGCCCTAAAAAGGATATTCACAGCGTGTCTTGCACTTGCTCACATACCAGCTCAATAACGACGTGTAAGAGTAGTATTTCGAAACGAAAACAAAGAAGACTATTCCCTAGCTAAAAGTTTTAGACCATTCAGTTTGACATCGTTCGTGTTGAAAAGTCTAAAACGAGTTGTAGAGAGACATATTCGAGTGAAGGTATTGTCGAGAAGCCCACTTAGTAGAAATGAACATGCTTACCAGTGTGGGAAATCATACTAATCAGCCTTACACGATCTTGTTAACAAGATTGAAGCCGGGCTGGAAGCTGACGAATACACAATTGAGGGGGCTTTTGATAATGCCACTTTTGACTCAATATGTTCTTCAGCTGAACGACATGGAATTAATCTAGCCATTGTAAAATGGATACACTCCATGCTCTCTGAGAGGTTGCTAGCCGCTGGTGAGAACAGTAACGATATAACTACCGTCAGGCCCAAGCAAGAATACTCCGAAGAGGGTATTCTTTCTCCGCTGCAGTGGTGCTTCGTCGTAGACTCTCTTCTAACGGAGATGCAGAAACTTGTATTTCTTGTCCAAGCATACGCGTACGATGTCTGTGCGCTAACGTCGGATAAATCCTTAAGAAGGCTTTGCATTAAAGTGTAGGGGATTCTGAATAAAATCAACGACTGGTGCACGAGACAAATTCTTTCCGTCAATCCGTACAAAACCAGCATAGTCTTGTTAACGAAAAAACGGAAACTAGATGGACTTAGTCCTTCAGCATAGAAAGGTGTGACATTCAGCCGCTCTGAGAAAGTTAAATATCTAGAATTAATCTTGGCCACCGTAGCCGAATGGTTGGTGCGTGACTACCATTCGGAATTTAGAGAGAACGTAGGTTCGAATCTCGGTGAAACACCAAAAATAAGAAAACGTTTTTTCTAATAGTGGTCGCCCCTCTACAGGCAATGGCAAACCTCCGAGTGTATTTCTACCATGAAAAAGCTCATAATAAAAAAGTATTTGATGTTCGGGGTCCGCTTGAAATAGTAGGAACAACATCAAGAAGCGTGCCACGAATAAAGGGAGGAGCTCGGCCACACACCCAAAAAGGGTGTACGCGTCAATTATATATTTATATAATCTTGTATAAGAAGCTGATTTGGGAAACATATATTTCGCTGAAGGTGGATCGCGTATTGAGGATCTTTCATCAATGCCGTAAAGCCCTTGGCAAAACCTAGGGTCTGAAAGCTCCTGTGGTCTGATGGATACACACAATAGACCAATCAGCACTTATGCTTCTAAGGTTTGATGGTGATACCCTAAATGCCACGCTTGATTTGCTCCCCTTGTATCTTAACATACAACAGGAAGCAATGTGTTGACTCCACAAATATGGCCTTTGGGATGAAGACGGAACTTCAGGACACAGGGAAATCTTTAGGATGCTATCTGAGCAGTATCCACTGTTTTTGGCCCCTAAGGACGGCCTTATACCCATAGTTTCATTTGGAAGGAAATTTGATATCAAATATCTATTGCGTGATCAATGGAGTAATCCAGAGTGCATTGCAAGCAGTTTGACGGATATTTTCTTCACCGATAATTCTAAGAAGGAAATAGGTTGATGGTACTTAAACCAGAGTAATGGTATCATCGCGTTATGGGATCAATGGCAACTGTTGTTCTAACAGAAATTTTTGTCATTCTGAAAGTAGCAGAATGGATAACTGGAGGAGATGGAGCAGGAAGCAGATTGGAGTCTTTAGTGACAGTCAGGCTACGCTAAAGGCTCTGGAAAACGCAAAGCAAAGAAGGTTCTTCAAGAATGTAAGAAGGAGCTAGATTCTGTTGCAAGACAGAACAAGCTCGTACCTTTATGTGTTCTAGGACACTGCGGGGTTTAAGCGAATGAAATTGGCGATAAATTGGGTACCTTTGGATCAGCGGTTTCCCCACAGTGACCAAACCCAATAATCCGAATCAGTTCTGCAGGAATCATTAATTGGATGAGCGGTTATGTATGCAATTTACATTAAGTTCAGGTCTGAAACACTACAGTTTTTTGTGAAAAGTCCGAGCAGAAAACTGTCGGACTTTCTTCTACAACTTGGAAGAAAAGACGTTCGGTTGATGGTCGGTATTATTACAGGACACAATCCGCGGGGTCAACATATGACCACCATTGGAATCATTGAGGACCCGATTTGCCTGTCTTGCCTAGAGGAGGAGGGTGGCACTGAGCATATTCTATGTGAGTGTCCCGCATTTGCTAGAGCAAGGTTTCGAATTTTGGGTCCCGATGTCATGAGAACAAGTAAACTTCGTTCTCTCAAACTGGAGTATATTTTCAGAATTATCAAAGAATTTGGAAAATTCTCACAGGTCTTACTACCTCCATGCTATCATATCTTTCTCCTTCTGTTATTTCTATCCTTTCCTCCTTGACTATCTACCCTTTCACTTTCCACAGCTTTAAATACAATTGGCTTTTGGCCTGAGTGTTTTAGGAGTTACCAAATCTCTTGGTGCTTCTTGGCTCGACCTTTCAAATTTCTAAAAACAAGTACAATATTTTTCTATATGTGAACTTTAATATTGAGAACAAGTAAACTTCGTTCTCTCAAACTGGAGTATATTTTCAGAATTATCAAAGAATCTGGAAAATTCTCATAGATCTTACTATCTCCATGCTATCATATCTTTCTCCTTCTGTTATTTCTATCCTTTCCTCCTTGGCTATCTACCCTTTCACTTTCCAGAGCTTTAAATACAATTGGCTTTTGGCCTGAGTGTTTTAGGAGTTACCAAATCTCTTGGTGCTTCTTAGCTCGACCTTTCAAATTTCTAAAAAAAGTACATTATTATTCTATATGTGAATTTTAATATTGAAGAGGAAAAGTATGTAATATGGAACGCTTTAGAAATAAAAAGTGCATATCGATTATAAAATTTTATTTTAACAATTTGAGGGCTTGGTCTCTGTTGTTATGACTGTATGTGAACCCAACTTACTGAAACTTCAGCAATTTCTTCAATGTTAATTGTTTGGCACTGTGGGCTTCATCCGAAAGCTTAATGTATGTACAGTAACCTCCAAATAAGTCGCACTTTTGCTTATGAATACAATTCTAACTTTGCAGATATATACATACATATGTTTTTGTGAACTTTTTATCAGTGGGAGAACTACATACATAAAGCAACGTACTAATTAATTATTGCCTGATATCAGAGAACAAAAACAAATTAATTCGAAATTTTCTCTAGTGTCGGAATGTCCGGGACAGAACTTTATTATAAGGTACGTGTGGTTGTTTTCTGTATCTTACTGTACGCTCCTGCGCACATATGTCGAACAGCAGGTGCGGCTGTCGAGCATTTAGAAAACATATTTACATACATAAATGGGTGCAAACATATTAGTCCGGGAGCCATGATGTCGAAACCAACCCTCAGCTGGTCCAGTAGCGGTGGGTACGTGCGTGGGATGCTGCGAAACGTGTCGAAAAAAAATTTTTAATACCGGCTGAATTTTTTTTTACATAATTTTGGACGCATATGAAAATATAATAATGATGGTCAGATGCGTTTATAGCGGTGGAAAGACCGTCAGCCGAGGCATTGAAAATTCCGCGCGATTTACGTTTCCGGATCGCGGTTGACATAAAAAAAAACTAAATTTGTTTTCCTTTTATTTTACTTATAAACTTTATTTATTCTATATTATTTCAATTTAGTTAAGTTTGACAACTATTCCAATGAACGGGAGGAACAAGACTAACTTTATTATTTTACTTAAGGTAAAATCAAAGCTTACATATGTATACATATGTATTTGCTTACTCGGTATATTTTACAATTTTGTTTTCTTACTTGCTAATTACATTGGTTTATAAAAAATTGTTGTGTTACTTATTAATATTACATTTTCGTGTGGGAACGGAAATGCCGATTTGACAATATTTATTGTAAGCAGATAGTGAAGTTGAAGTCGAAAAACACGAAACCAGATCGATCATGTTGTGATAGATGGAAGACACGCTTCTAGTGTATTAGATGTACGTACGATCCGAGGACCCAACATTGACTCGGATCACTACCATGTTGCAGCCAAACTGCGTACACGCCTCTGTGCAGCAAAAAAAGTGCATCTACCTACGCAAAGAATGTTCGACATCGAAAAGCTGCAATCACAACAGACAGCCAGAAGATTCGCCACTCGACTCTCACTCCTGCTCTCAGAGAGTACTGCCCAACAAACCGGCATCCACGAACAAGGGAGCAACATTTCTCGTTCTCTATGTACCGCCGCCGAAGAAGAAATTGGATTCCGGCGAGCCCGAAAAAACAATTGGTACGACGAGGAATGTCATGCTGCCGCAGAAAGAAAGGATGCCGCCTATAGAGCCACGCTGCGATCGGGCGCAACGCGAGCCATGTGGGATCGCTACAGAGAGCTGAAAAAGGAAGAGAGACGTATTATCCGAAAGAAGAAACGAGAGGCCGAAATACGTGAGTGCGAAGAGCTTGAGATGCTGGCCAACAGGAACAACGCCCGAAAATTCTACCAGAAAGTTCGGCGGCTTACAGAAGGTTTTAAGACCGGGGCGTTTACCTGTAAGAACAAATGAACGGCGCTCTGGTGACTGACATACAGAGCAATTTTAAATTATGGAGGGAACACTTCTCGAACCTATTAAACAGTGACAGCTGCGCATGTCACAGAGAAAGTGAAGATCCCGATACCCCAATCGTTGACGACGGAATTGTCGTTCCGCTACCCGATCATGACGAGGTGAGAATAGCGATAACGCGGCTAAAGAACAACAAAGCCGCGGACGCCGACGGACTGCCGGGTGAGCTATTCAAACATGGCGGCGAGGAGCTGGTAAGGTGCATGCATTAGCTTCTATGCAAAATATCGTCGGATGAAAGCATGCCTGCCGATTGGAATTTAAGTGTGCTCTGCTCAATCCATAAGAAGGGTCATCCTGCAATTTGTGCCAATTACCGCGGGATTAGTCTTCTAAATATCGCCTGTAAGGTTCTAGCGAGCGTATTGTGTGAAAGGCTGAAGCCCACCGTCAACCAACTGATTGGACCTTATCAGTGTGGCTTCAGACCTGGAAAGTCTACCATCGACCAAATATTCTCAATACGCCAAATCTTGGAAAAGACCCATGAAAGGAGAATCGACACACACCATCTTTTCGTCGACTTCAAAGCTGCATTCGACCGTACGGAAAGGAGTTACCTGTATGCCGCGATGTCTGAGTTTGGTATCCCCGCAAAACTAATACGGCTATGTAAGATGACGTTGCTCAACACCAGCAGCGCCGTCAGAATTGGGAAGGACCTCTCCGAGCCGTTTGATACCAAACGAGGTTTCAGACAGGGTGACTCGCTGTCGTGTGACTTCTTTAACCTGATATTGGAGAGCATCGTACGAGCTGCAGAACTTAATCGCTCAGGCACAATTTTTTATAAGAGCGTACAATTGCTGGCGTATGCCGATGATATTGACATCATCAGCCTTAACAACCGCGCTGTTAGTTCTGCCTTCTCCAAAGTGGATAAAGAGGCAAAGCGAATGGGTCTGGTGATGAACGAGGACAAAACGAAGTACCTCCTGTCTTCAAACAAACAGTCGGCGCACTCGCGTATCGGCACCCACGTCACTGTAGACAGTTATATTTTCGAGGTTGTAAAAGACTTCGTTTATTTAGGAACCAGCATTAACACCGATAACAATGTCAGCCTTGAAATCCAACGTAGAATCTCTCTTGCCAACAAGTGCTACTTTGGACTAAGTAGGCAATTGAGTAGTAAAGTCCTCTCTCGACGAACAAAACTAACACTCCACAAGACTCTCATCATGCCCGTCCTAACGTATGGCGCAGAAGCTTGGACGATGACAACATCCGATGAAGCGACGCTTGGAGTGTTCGAGAGAAAGATTATGCGTAAGATTTTTGGACCTTTGCACGTTGGCAACAGCGAATATCGCAGACGATGGAACGATGAGCTGTATGAGCTTTACGACGACATAGACATAGCGCAGCGAATAAAGATCCAGCGGCTACGTTGGCTGGGTCATGTCGTCCGAATGGATACAAACGCTCCGGCTTTGAAAGTATTCGATGCGGTACCAGCTGGTGGTAGTAGAGGAAGAGGGCGGCCTCCTCTGCGTTGGAAAGATCAGGTGGAGAAGGACTTGGCTTCACTTGGTGTGTCCAACTGGCGCCGGTTAGCACGAGAAAGAAACGACTGGCGCGCTTTGTTAAACTCGGCCAAAATCGCGTAAGCGGTTATAGCGCCAATTAAGAAGAAGAAGACAGTGAAGTTAGTTAATTTGGGACGGTTGCAATTCTTGGAATTGCGACCGAAAAATAATTTTGATTTATGAATTTAATCGTAATTTCTGTAAACAAATCGGAAATAGGTTTAGTATTACACTTTGTCTTTAATTATATTTGCAATGAATTCATCTATAGTGTTAGTGCTTGGTTTTGTATGTAATATATAACTCGCTCCACCGAGATGTATGAAAACAATGATACATTCTTTTAGCCGGTATTAAATGAGTAGGTAGACATTTTTTTTTCTACACGTTTCGCACCCTTCCACAATCACACCCACCACGGGTGCGCCAGCTGACGTTCACTTTCGTTATTCATAAAAGCTAAATCACAAGTATAGTCAAGAATTTAATAGTATGAAACCGTAGTCCAAAATCGACCCCTGGCTCCCGGACTATATGTATATATGTACAGAGCCGCGACCATTCGACATGACAAAAATTCACGATTCAACAAATATTCGCAAATATTTCTATAAGAAATATTCCAGTATTGACTGGTTTAATTTCTTCAATCTTAGATGTAAATTTTAGTCATCTTTTCGCATTATAAATGAAAGTTCTTTGCTTCTAGGAATACGATTATCAGCTCGAATTTATCAATGAATTTGTACACTATTTGAAATTTTTTATCGCTGTTGCGTGGCACCTAGGGCTTGGAAATTTAGCTTTGAACGACTTAGAGGCATAAATTGAGTGCTCTGTTTGTCCAGTTATATGTACATGTATATGTGTACACTAATAAGCATTGTTTTGCTGAGAGTACAGAATACAAATTTAGACGTACATGTCTAGGGCACCAAGGGTGCATAGGTGCATAGGTGCATACATATATGTACATATGTACTTGTATATGCATTGGCATTTGTTAGGCAGCGACTCGATCATTCGGGTATTTACTCCCTAATTATTGCATATAGATATGATAAGGGGATGCATCCTGAGGGAGGTCATGGTTGTTTCAGTATATATGTACATATGTATGTGTACACCATATGCATTAAATAAGCAATTGATCTTTTGTAGAAACTTAACTATCATAAAAACTGTGCAGAGTCAATATACTAAAGAGAGAATTCACTATAATCAGCTCTGTTAAAAATTTCACCACACCACGGCGGCGGTTAGACTTCATTTTTGACTTCTCTCCAAACGGTACTTCCGAACTGTCAAACATAGGGTCAAGTAAGTAATGTATTTAAGAAATACTTAAGCAGACACAAAAAAGACACGGAAATTACAGGAGTTTTTTTTTAAGATAGTTTTAATTTTAGACCCTTCACTTGGAAAAATGACCATGAATAGATGACTGAAAATCCACGATGTACGATAGACATTAGGATTAAAAAACTAATTACAAGCTGTAAAAACGAATTGATTAATAGTGCAACATGCTGTACCCATTCTTTAAATCTATAACTAAATTCAAAGCCGTGTAATTTTCATAAGAAAAATGTTTTCAGATAAAGAAACACATATATACGAGTATATTGAAACAAACAATATAATATTAAGAATATTAACTCCCACCATTGAGTAATTAATAACATAGAGTCACGGGGTGTAAGGCAGATCGCCTCCGCGTGGTGCACCCTGGATAGCGCCAAATGATCTGCTGCCTGAACGGCCTTTCTGACAACCTGAACGGCGACGACCCCTGTATTCATCTTTCGACTAATCCTACTTTTTTTATGATTTGGAATCTTTCTGACCCTTTTGCTGGTGGTTGCGGCATTCTGCCACCTGAGTATGTTAGGTTGAAACTTAATTGAAATGGCTGGTGGGCTAATGCGGTGACCGTCCGCGTCTCGATAAAACCCTGGCAGGCCTCGGAGTACGTTCAAAGCCCGTCGCCATTTGGTTGGCGGTGTAGGTGCGGTTGAGATGACTCCCGTCTTTGCGTCCGGTCTGGCTCTGAACGCCTCATAAGGGCATGCCTCTAAGGGACGACTACACTTCACGGGCTTTGGATAGCAGCTTCGAGTGGGGACCCACTTAAAATAAAACATGAATACCAAAACAAGCACAACAAAACAAACACCAAAAACTTCAGGTGGTAGCGGGAACTCGGAGCCAAGTCCTAAAACTACCTCTCGTAGGACTGGGGGGGCGAAATCGCCTCCTCGCAAATTCTCCCGGGGCACAACCCCGAGGGCTGAAGCTCTTAGTGGCAGCAAAATGTCGGAATCGGCTAGTAGGGTAGAGCACAAGGGGGCCCTGAGCGGAAGTCGGAACCGGTCTTTCTTCGACCTTCGTCTTGCTACCAAAATCCTGGAGCGCTACGGCGACCAAAATGTTTCTCAGCTATCAGAGAAACTTTCTCAGACGCTTGAGTGGAACACGAAGGTTCTGCGTGGAGTGGAAGAAGGCGGCGGAAAGGGAGTGAGTGCCCCGCAAGTGGATTCAGGGGTAAAGAGGCAATGATCCCAAGAGAAGGATGTTTCCTTCGAAAATAGACCAAGGACTGATGCCGGTCTGCCAAAATCATTTAGCGAAGTCGCTAAACAGGCAGGCCACATCACTCTTGGAGTCATGGACAGCGGTAGGGAGGACGGCGCCATTTCCAGGGAGGAATGTAAGAGAGTAGTGTCCGCCATCTCCGACGTCTTCATGAGGGTAGTAAGGGATAACCCTGGACCCCCCCGAAGACATTGTGACTGTGAGCCTAGAGGGCCCTGCCGGAAAGCTGTGGCTGATGTCGGCCTATATGGCGCATAAGGACGAGGTGGAGCCTGCTCCCTTGATGCTGAGGGAAGATCTGGCTGAAGCGAGGCGGAGAAAAACCGGCGTTGTTGTTGGGATGGTCGCAAACTCCCACCATAATTGTTGGGGAAGTTCCATCATAAATTCAAGAGGTGAGTCACTTTTTGATTTCATTCTAAACGGAGATTTGTTTATTTGCAACAGGGGTAAGGACCCCCCTTTCACTACTGCAACCAGGGAGGAGGTGCTGGATCTTACTCTGGCCTCCTTCTCATTGTTAAACCGAATTTCCGATTGGACGGTGCTTAACATCCACTCCTTCTCGGACCACAGGTATATTCAATTTTCCCTCACTGAAACCTGTCCAAAAAGACCCTCCTTAAACAGGAGAAACCACCTTGGTGGACAGCTGAGCTTTCTGAGCTTAGAGCTTCGTGCATACGCCTCTTTAATAGGGCTAAAAGTATTAAGGGGGTGGTAGGGCTTAGCGCTAAAAAAAAACACTTTTTTTTTAATTTTTTACAGAAATATGGCTTAAGATACTTTACTAAAATCAGTTGCATGTTATTGTAAATCTTTTCAATAAGTTTTAAAAAAAAAATTAATAATAAAATATTGACAAATAAGCCCATGACAGAGTTTTTTTGGAGATATGTTTTTCGAGAGGTGCTCTGCGGTGCCAATCGGCATTCGTCGTAGAATCATCTGAAACTAAAAAAGTCGAATTTTTCAGTTAAAGTATGACGTAATGCAATCTCTAAATCTCTCTTAGGCTGGGGGTTGGAGCCGACTTTTCCAGGTTTATCTACAGAATGCTCAGTGACAGAACGGTCGTGGCCGAGCGGGGCGGCGTCTCTATTCGCCGGCAGGTGAGCAGGGGCACGCCGCGAGGCGGTGTTCTCCCACCATTTCGCTGGATCATTGTTATCAATGACTTGCTGGAGGAGCTGGTGGGGAGGGGCTGTAGGGGGATTGCCTACGCGGATGATGTGGCATTAATTGTTAGAGAAAAGTTTATAGATATCCTGTACGATTTATTGCAGGGATATCTGAACGTAGTTGCTCGATGGGCAGCAAACTGCGGCTTATAAGTGAATCCCCTTAAGACGGACCTCGTTCTTATCACGAGGAAATATAAAATACCCAGAGCTCAACTCACCTTGATGGGGGGCGTTCTGCTGGTGCTTTCTGAGGGAGCTAACGTAGAAGCCCAACATTGAGGAAGGAGTGAGCAATGCAACAATCGCCTTGTATGGATGCAAGGGCGCAATTGGCAAAAGATGGGGCCTCTCACATAGAGTTGTATTTTGACTCTATAATACCATAATGAAGCCAATCTTGTTATATGGAGTCGTTGTCTGGTGGAACTCACTGGAGAGGACGCCTAGAGAGAGTTCAGAGGGCTGCACTCATTGGAATCAGTGGGGCGCCTCGAACTACTCCTACTCTGGCGCTTAATGTAATATTAAATGTGGTATCTATAGACATCGCAGGCAGAATTGCCGCTGCACGTATCAGACTGAGGGGCTTGGGCTATAAGCTCAATCTCACATATGAGCACTCAAGCATCCTCAGAGACTTTGAGTTTATCCCCTCGTCGACGGATCAGTGTGTGTCCTCGCTTACTCCAAGTGGAACTTTCTGCACCCATATTCCACCAAGGGAGGAATGGGCAGGAGCAACACTTGAAGACAGGGCCAATTAATCTGTTCACGGATTGCTCGAAGCTGGACAGTAGGCTTGGAGGAGGAGTATTCTGCAAAGAGCTCCCCATCAAACTCAAATTCAGCCTACCGGATCACTGCAGTGTGTTCCAAGCAGAGGTGGCCGCAATGAAGCAGCTGACTGGCTACTTACTTGCGTAATAACTTTTAAGAAGGTAAATATTTACTCCGATAGCCAAGCGGTAATTAGGGCTCTAGGCTCTATTATGGTGCATTCGAAACTGGTCAGGGAATGCCTGGTCTCTCTCTCGATTGCATCAGAATTCTTCGATATAAAGATAATGTGGATACAGTTGATCACAGCGAAATTGCTGGAAACTGCGAAGCCGACGAGCTGTCCAGACAAGGGACCTGTGAGGTAGTGTGCCCGCGAAAGGAAAGGATCGGGATCCCCTTAACAACCTGCGCTCTACTCCTGGAAGGATGGACTTTGCACCAACTCAGCGAGCGCTGGGTAAGTATACGAACGTGTAAGGTCGCGAAGTCCTTCTGGCCACGTTTGGATATTAGGCGTTCAAGGGATATTCTGAGGATGACAAAATCTCATTTCTCAAATTTCGTGGGCATCCTCACGGGGCACTGTCCATGGGGTTTACATGCCGTGAGACTTGGGTTTACTTCGAGACCTTTTTGCGTCAGCTGTATGGAGGATGAGGTGGAATCATCTCAGCACCTGTTTCTCAGCTGCCCAGCTCTCGCGTGACTAAGATTCAAGCATCTTGGTTCCCACTTCTTTTCTGCGCCTGCTGATATAGCAAGTTTTGATAACAAAAATCTGCAGCATAAAGAGGTCAACACAACCGCGGATCAGTCACCGTTCGTTGTCCACAAATACTCAACCCTCCCCATCCCTTTCCCTTTCGTCCTTTTTTTTCCTTCACCTCTTTTCCCCTCTTGCAATGGTATCACAAAAGATGAACCGAACTTCTTTCGTCCAAATGGGCCAACTTTTTGGGCAACCATCACTACCTAACCTAACCTAACATAGAGTCACAGTCTAGACCAAAAATTATTTTGTATGTGGGGTGTCAGTACTGGCATCCGTGTCCTTTTTACGTAAATAAATTTCTAACTTAACGGCTATATTACTTACTGCGTAATCTTTGTATTAATTGGATAAACCCCATACGTGAAGATTTAAGAGGGGGGCTCAATAAGAACCCCTGTTAGAAATGAAGACAACATTTTTTCTTATACATTTTTTTTCAACATAGTCCCCTTTTATAAAGATACACTTCTCCCAACGGTCCGGCAATTTTTTATCCCCTACTAAATTTTTTCCCCGCGAGCCATTTTTTCTTGTTACGTGATGAAACTATATCTCCCTTTTCGCCAATGCGGCCGTATCTGCTGCATTTTTTTTGAAAGCGGTGTAATAACTCACTGTAATATGGTCCAGTGATCATTCTTCTTTTTCTAAAAAATAAATTAGGATGACGCCGTTCTTATACCAGAAAATCGTCGCCATGACCTTTCCGACCGAAGAAGGCAAGCCTTCGGAGCAGATTAACCGAGAGAAATCCATTATTTTATTGTTGCTTAGTTTATGCTGTGTAAAGATGAATCCAGGTCTCATCAACGGTGACAGGTTAGGTTAGGTTAGCCTGGTTGGCATTAAGCCACGCACAGACCAGATGGGGACCGACCTCTATGAATACTGAAAGTAGACATCAGATAGGATGTCAACGCTCTTGGCGAATCTAAGCAAGCCGGGAGATCCGCTTTTGAGACGTCATCCAGACCCTAAACCAGTGGGGATCCCCGACATTTCAAACGTATTTTTAATAATGCCAGTCAAACGCACTGAAGGTGTTCTAAAGTTTCCGTTACCTCCTCTCTGCATTTCCTTCTCTGCCGTGCTAGCAATCCCTATTTTGTGAGCATGTGCGGCCCACATATTATGACCTGTCAGCCTACCTATAATAGTTCTGCAGTCCTTTCGTGAGAGCACAACCACGAAGTCAGTCACTTTTTTGCACTTTGTTCTACACATGACTTTTGCTGTTTTGCATGTGGTCAGATTAGTCCACCCAGCTTCCACTCGCTTTTTCATGTAGTCGTCCGTTTCATTGTATACTGTCTTCTCCTCTTAATCGCGCTAATCGTTTCATTCTCGTGCTAACCGGCGCCAATTGGACACACCAAGTGAAGTCAAGTCCTTTTCCACCTGATCTTTCCAACGCAGAGGAGACCTTCCTCTTCCTCTACTACCACCAGATGGTACCGCATCGAATAATTTCAGAGCCGGAGCGTTTGTATCCATTCGCACGACATGACCCTGCCAACGTAGCCGCTCGATCTTTATTCGCTGCGCTATGTCTATGTCGCTCAAAAGCTCATCGTTCCACTGCCTGCGATATTCGCCGTTGCCAACGAGCAAAGGTCCAAAAATCTTTAGAATTTTCTCTCAAACACTCCAAGCGTTGCTTCGTCGGATGTTGCCATCGTCCAAGCTTCTGCGCCATACGTTAAGACGGGCATGATGAGAGCCTTGTAGAGTGTTAGTTTTGTTCGTCGACAGAGGACTTTACTGCTCAGTCGCCTGCTTAATCCAAAGTAGTACTTGTTGGCAAGAGCGATTCTACGTTGGATTTCAAGGCTGACACTATTATTGGTGTTAATGCTGGTTCCTAAATAAAGGAAGTCTTTTACAACCTCGAAATTATAACTGTCAACAGTGACGTGGGTGCCGATACGAGAGTGCGCCGACTGTTTGTGTGGAGACAGGAGGTACTCCGTTTTGTTCTCGTTCACCACCAGACCCATTCACTTTGCCTCTTTATTCAGTTTGGAGAAGGCAGAACTAACAGTCTTAAGCCACACTGGTAAGGTCCAATCAGTTGGTTGACGGTGGGCTTCTCGCCGCAATGTTTGAATAGCTGAGTCGGCAGTCCGTCGGCGCCCGCGGCTTTGTTGTTCTTTAGACGCGCTATCGGTATTCTACCTCGGCATGGTCGGGTAGCGGAACGTTAATTCCGTCGTCGACGATTGGTGTATCGGGATCTTCACATTCTCTGTGAAATGCGCAGCTGTCACTATTTAATAGGTTCGAGAAGTGTTCCCTCCATAATTTAAGATTGGTCTGTACGTAAGTCACCAGATCGCCGTCTTTGTTCTTACAGGAAAACGCCCCGGTCTTAAAACCTTCTGTAAGCCACCGAACTTTCCGCTAGAGTTTTAGGGTATTTCAGAGAGTACTGCCCAACAAACCGGCATGCATGAGCAATGGGGCAACATTTCTCGTTCTTTACCTTGTATACTGTATTTAGCGGTTTTTGTATGTCATTCTCTAGTTCAAATGGTAGTCTAACAGCAATTTTGGCTATCTCATCTACTATTTCGTTTCCAATAAGGCCTTTGTGATCACGTACCCAATAGATTTTTTTTTTAGATCTCCATTTGTTTTATACAATCTGTCTTAACAATAACAATAAGTACTATTTTCACCTACAATTTCAAGAAGAATAACTTGGAGTAAGAACTCCCAGTGGAATTCGTTACTTAATAACGAGCATCATATAACATATTGTACTATATAGGTATGTATGCCTGTATTATAAAATTTTCTAACTTTTGCATTTACGTATTTTACGTTTTAAATCTTTGCATTAAATCTTTAGGCAGATATTTTTTTTAAATCTTGAAGAGTAGTTTGTCTTAGAGAGGTTATTTTTCGGTTATTCAGATGAGTGGCAAGTCGGTTGGTGTATCTCTGGTTGAAGTGATTTATTTCTTTCGAAAACTGTCGTAACTTTTAGGTCACGGTGCAATATCTCGTCTCGTACAAACCATGGCGCATTGGCACACATGCGGAGCAACTTTGATTGAAGTCTTTGCCTAATTTCTAGATTTGATTTTGCAGCTCCGTAGGTCCATATCGGTTTTAGAATGGATTTGTAGATAAGCACCTTATTGTCTAGTGCAAGTGCTGAATTGTAGTCGATTAACCAGTGTAGTGACCGCAGTTTCGCTTTAAAAGTATATGCGATCGCCAAGTAAGACGCCGGTCTAAAAGAATACCTTAATGTTTGACATTATCTGTTTGAGGTATTGGAACGCTGCTAAGAGATACGGCAGGACAGTAGCAGTAACGAAGTGTGAATGTTTTCTGCGTCGATTTGCTTTCGCTAGTTTTTATGCGGCATTTTTCATCCAGTCCCTAACACTGTTAAGGCTTTCTTGTAGGTAATCAGAAGCAATTGAGGCAAGGGTACTCCTGGCCATGACGACAGTATCATTTGCATACGTGGCTGCATATGTGTTCATTAATAGTGGCAGGTCTGCCATGAACAAAGTGTACAAGACGCGACCTAGAACACTTCCTTATGGTACACCTGCTCTGATTGCGTGAAGGTAAGTGGTTTCGTTGTTTACTTTAACAAGAAAATGTCTATTTTGCAAATATGATTTTATGAGCATATAACAGCTGTGCGGTAAACCCTGCTTAAGCTTGTATAGCAGGCATGCATGCAGACTTCAACGAAGGCTTGCGTTAAATCTAAAAATGCCGCTGTACAGTATTGCTTCTTCTCAAGTGCTTGTCTAGCAAAATCCTACACACAATTAATTTGCTCTATGGTGCGAAAACCAAATTGGTGGGCAGGAGTGAGATTCCTTTGCGAAATTATTGGAGTTATATTTTTTAAAAGCAGCTTTTCGAAAAGTTTAGAGGCAACAGGCAGTAGAGTTATTGGACCGCGCTCGGGGTCTTCCCTGGCTTTTGTATAAGATTCCTTTGCGAAATTATTGGAGTTATATTTTTTAAAAGCAGCTTTTCGAAAAGTTTAGAGGCAACAGGCAGTAGAGTTATTGGACTGTAATTGGAGACCGCACTCCGGGTCTTCCCTGGCTTTTGTATAAGGATGATCTCAGCAACTTCCCACTGAGTTGGGAAATACTCTTGTCTGATCAACACGTTCAATATAATAGTGAGGAATTTGTACCCAGATATGGGCAGTTCTTTTAAAACCTTACTGGTTATTAGATCGTACCCTGGTGCTTTTTGGTTTTAAGTTTTGGTTGCTGCGTATTTAACTTCTTTTCAGGTAAATCGTACAGTCGAAAAATGGAGCTGAGAGAAATTCATTAACTTCTGAGTCTACCTCCGCACTATGACTCGGAAATGGTTGGAAAACATTTAACAGATGTTTGCAAACTCCATTGCTTCTTGTTTATCAGTTTTTGCGCAATCTCCATTACATGTTTTTATCGCTGCGTTGTGAGGCGTTGGTTGTGACATCATTTTCGTTGCCTTCCACAGTGAGTAGTCAGTAGCTTCCATAGATGACAAGTTAGATAAATATTCATGCAGTTCTGAGTTTTTTGCGTCTCTTACCTATAGTGTTTCTTAAATGTTTTGTGAGCTTATTTAGCTTTTTTTGTCGTTCTTGTTTTTAGTGCTTTGCCATATGCGCCTAAGCTTGCGTTTTTCTAATACAGGGTGGCTGATGAATTTTGCTACATTAAGAAACTCAAATAACTTTTTTTTTAGTGTATGGAATTCATTTATTTTTTTTTCAAGTTGAAGTCATTAAATTTTATTAAATGTAGCTTAACTAGTTTTAAAAATAATTGAATTTAAATGCCCCCATGCTCGTTGACACAAGTGCGGCATCTTAGTAAAAAGTTGTTCATTGCTGCTTTGAGCGTTGCGACAGGAATAGCCGCAATTGTTGCCCGAATGGATTGTTTTAGTTCATCCAAATTTGTTGGCTTTGTTTTATAAACTTCTTGTTTACATAAACCCCACAAGAAAAAGTCAGGTGCAGTAAGGTCAGGCGACCTGGGGGGCCAACGAAATTCGGAGTTTCTTGAAATCAGTTTATTGGGAAATTTTCGACGCAACTCTGTCATAACAGTCTGGGCTATATGAGACGTTACCCCATCTTGTTGAAACCACACAGAGTTGAAAGGAATTCTCTTTCGGCGTAGTTCTGGATAGAAAAATTCTTTCAGCATTTTTAAATAACGGTCTCCAGTAACCGTAACGGTGTGACCATTTTCTTCAAAAAAATAAGGCCCGACAATACAGCGTGAAGAAACCGCACACCACACTGTCACGCGAAGAGGATGCAATTCCGTCTCGTGGAGTATCTGTGGGTTAGAAGTACTCCATATTCGACAATTTTGTTTGTCCACATTGCCGTTCAAATCGAAATGGGCCTCATCAGACATGAAAAGGCAGTTTAACATGTTTTGGTCTTCTTCCACCATTTGCAGGATCTTCTGGCAAAATTCCAAGCGAATCGGCAAGTCTGCTGCATTCAGTTTGTTAACCATTTGAATTTTGTAGGGAAATAAGTCTAAATCTTTGTGCATTATTGTTTGCAAAGACTGTCGGCTGACACCAAGTTGAGCAGATAAGCTTCTTGTTGAAACCCTTGGATTGCTTTGTATAGCTGCAGCTACAGCAGCGATCGTTTCCTCCGTCCGAACTGGTGGGTTTCGATGATAAGGCCTTCTTGCGACTGTTCCTTGCTCAGCAAAATTATTCACCAGTCTCATTATGGTCCATCTGCTCGGGGGATCGCCGCCAAACATCCGCCTGTACTCTCTCTGTACCAAAACTACGGACTCCAGTGCGTGATAGCGGCGGACTATCCAAATTCTTGTTTGCGTGTCCCAGTTATCCATTTTAATAAATTTTAAAGATCAATCTGCAAATTAAAACAAAAATGGAACAAATAACTTAAAAGAAAAAAAGTTATTCAATTTTTTTTTGGTAGCGGCTTTCATCAGCCAACCCTGTATTAATATTTTTACGTGATTATAAATGTGTGCCTCAGCGTGAGTGTGCTTAGTTTCCAGCATAGCGGTATACGCAGCGCTTTGAATGCAGTTGTTGAAAATCTCAACGGGAGTGTCCAGATCAGAGTTGGATTTTAGTGGAATATTTAGGAACAGTGAATCCTCGACCAGTTCTTTAAAGTACTCCCCATTTTTAATTTTATTGTGCAGGTTTGGTGTGGTTTCCTTTTTTGAAAACAAGAGTTTATTGTTAATAACAAAGGCGAGGGGTCTGATGAGAGATCGAGACATGAATCTACGGAGACCTGATTTTTAGATACATCTTTACATATGCAAAAATCTATAAGATCCGGTGTTTTATTTCGGTCACTAGGCCCGTAAGTGCGGTGTCCTGTCGAGGCGTGGAACAATTTATTGGGCTGCGTTGCTCTGAGAAGTTCGTGTCCTCTTGGAGTTATTAGGCGTGATCCCCATTGTGGATGTTTAGCATTGTAGTCGCCACCTGCTATAAATCTAGGTCCCAACGATTTGAAATACATTTTGTATTCGTCTCTTTTTATTGATTGATTTGGAGTACAGAACACAGAACCAATCACAAGAGAGCTCTTTCCATCTGTGACTGTTATAGCAGTGGATTGTAGATTGTAATTTTTGGTGTTCCCATGAACCATATGCGCAATATTTACATACATATTTTTTTAGCAGGATGATTTGTGTGGCATAAATTACATTTTGGAATTTTTATGTAGCATTTATCTGTCAACTGTGTTTCAGATATTAATATTATGCCAATATTTTTATCTGCTAGAAATACTTCCACTTCATAGCTGTGCTGGGTGAGCCCATTGGCATTCCAAATTGCAAGCATAAGCGGCCTATTCTTTTTGAAACATTCGGGAGCATGGCTGTAAGCAGATTAAGTACAGTACCCATCTGTTCAACTAGAGTTCTGACCATTCTTTTCAGTTCTTCTATTTCATTATTGTTTTCTTTATGTACAGTACCTTTTTCAATAGTTGATTGCGGTTTTTCTTGTGCTTGATTATTGATTTTTAGAGCTTCTGCATAAGACAACGAGTTTTTTGTTATTGCAGGTTGTGAGATTTTGGAGTTAGGCGCAATATTTTGCAGAACTTATTTTTGCAGCGTTTGGTAGGCAACGAAAAGCAGGTCTTTGTAAATGGTACAACCCTTGTGATTGGTGGGATAGTTAGCATCACATAGCACGCATTTAACTTCCTTTGGAATACCCCTTTTTAGACAGTCAACGCTTAAGTGATTACCGACGCATTTAACGCATCTTGCAGTACGATAGCAAAAGAGCTTTGTATGTCTGTAGCGTTGACATCTTGAGCATTGTGGAATTTCGCGGCCTTTTCTTGGTGCTTCAAATTGAATTTTTGTGTAAATCAGATTATCACAAGCACATAACTCTTTATTTTTACTGCCTGCTTTGAGGCTAATGTAGAACATAGGAAGCGGTTTATTATTTGCCATTGACGCATATTGCAAATATTTACCACTTGGTGGTCGAAGAATGCATACCTTTAAGGACTATATTGAAGTTACGTTCTTGTTTTAATTTGCATGTATGGAACTCAGTTTTCTTTTCCGCTAGGGCCGCAGTTTTTTCAGTGTATTGTTTTGCTGACTGTGGTTGGATTTTAACCTCGCTTCCTCCAGTAACTTTAATACAAAGCCATTTACGGCTATATTTAAGGGTAGTTGTTGAAGTGGCTGGATGTTGCTCAAACCAGATACAAATATCGGTGGGGCCTAGGTACCTTGCGCAGTTGGGGTGGGGCAGTACTACGATTGATTTCCTCTTGGTCGAGTACTGCGAATCGATTTGAGTTGCTTGCAGAAAGCGCTGCTAGCCAGTAATTGTCAAGCTTTGATTGTTTTGTTCTGTTAGGTATATATTTGGACTAGATATGCCACGCTTTGTAGATGTAGCATCTTTATTCAAGTGTTTCAGAGAGCTCCAGGATTGTTTCCGGCTGCATGTTTGCGCAAACATTTGTTTGTTTGGGGACTGAGCTGCGTAATAGCAATAGATGTGCATCCTTCTGTTTGCAGCTAGCCTTTCTATAGCCCCCCTGCTCCGTTGAACATTTTTGGACTTAATACAAGATGAACTTAATGCTTTTATTGCTGCTTGACTGTCCACGTATATATTAATTATTGAGTTCTTTCTTGTTTTTGCTAGGTCCGCGGTTTTCCCCACAGCAAAAACTTCCTCTTGGAAAAACTGCTCTGGTCTGGCAGCTTGATAGACTGCCTAATCCCTAGTTTTAAGCAGGAAATGCCCGATTCCACTCCATCCAAAGTTTTAGAGCCGTCTGTGTAGAGGTATAAAGTCCTAAGTCAGGCTTCAAGCCTTTGTGCCATCCCTCCTCTAAGTTGTTTTTTTGATTTTACATCCCTATTTTATTACATCTGTCCATGGATACTTAGTAATTTTTATAGCTTGGTTGGAGATTAATTGTTACTTGAAAGCAGCATTTAAATAATATTTCAATGAATATTAGCAACAAAAATATACTTAGTTATAGTTTGTCAAAATATTTTTCGTATCTGCTAATGCTGTTGGTGTGATTCGCTTTAGTTTGTTTGTATGTGTGTTTCGCGCTGTATTTCTGGATTACTTCTTTTATGATAGTCCGTAAGATTTTTGAATGAAGTCGTTGAATTATTTGTATGTTTGATTTGCTTGCTGTCCTCCATCGCTCTATGTCGTATCTCCAGATGGGTATTATCATGGCCTTGTATATTAGTAGTTTGTTGTATACTGACAGTTTTCAGCCCTTGTTGAGTAGCCAATACAGTTGTCTGAATCTATTTTTCACTTCGATCCTTTTTTGGATTATATGGTCCTTCCAGGCCAGTTTTGCGTCAATGATCATTCCCAGGACTTTTTTTATTAATTGTTAGCGTACGAAGGTCATGTTTGCGATTGGTATATACATACTATATTACTCGGACAGCTTTGTCTCCGTTTACTTGGATTCCTCATTTTGCGAACCAAGTGAATATTGTGTTAATTACAATAGATTTTGTAACTTCGATGAAGTGACATTTGTATTCTTATCAGACGTAATTAATACTGTGTCGTCGGCGAAGGTAGCAATCAGGGTGTCATCGGTTGGATAGGGAATGTCATATGTGTAAATTATATACAACAATGGTCCCAATTCGTGCCTTGTGGAGTTCTCCGGCATCCATTTTCAATACCACCGAACATTCGTTCTTAATATAGAAGTACCGGTCACTTAGGTAGCTTTGTATTGTAGTAATAGATAGTAGTCAAGTGGGAATATTTGTTTTAACTTATATAGTAGTCCTGGATACCATACGCTCTCAAAAGCTACGCTTCGCTACGTCGAGATAAGTTGCGACACAGTAGTTTTTCTTCTCAATTTCATTTATGATTTGGTCAGTTACTCGGTGCACTTGTTGAATAGTGTCGGAAGGTTCCACGCGGGACCTTATACTTCCTGGTAAAAAGTATCATGTCCATTTTTTCTGCGTTTATCCCTAGCCCTGCGAGAGATGCCCATTGGTGTACACTGTACAGCTTGTATTGTTCATCACATTACTGGTGGTGTCGAGGTAATTCCCGTAACTACTATAGCTATGTCATCTGCATACGCCACTATTTTTGGTGCTCCTTCGTCAAATTTCTCGAGCAGTTCATTTGCTACAAGTAACTATAATAGCTGCGATAGCACCCCACCTTGAGGAGTACCTCTGCATGCACATTTGGTAACACTCGTATCGTTGAACTCCGCTCTTATCTTCCTGCTAGCTAGTAGGTGCTTTATCAATAGATAAACCGCTGGTTGCACATTAACTGACTCTATGCTATTTAAAATAACAGTTTTGTCACATTGTTAAAGGCCCCTGATATATCTAGAAATACTCCTAGAGCATACTCCTTATATTCTAACGCCTTTTCTGTGTTTAGTACAAATGAGTGAAATGCAGTTTCAGTAGATCTGCCTTCAGTGTAAGCGTGTTGAGCCTTGAATAATTCGTCCCGCGCAATTCGTCTCTAATGTATGTGTCTAGAGTCTTCTCTAATGTATCCAGGAGAAATGAAGTCAGACTAATGGGCCTGTATTCCTTCGAGTAGAGAGGGTTGCTTTTTTCCGCTTTTGGAATAAACACAACTCTCGCTTCTCTCCAAAATACAGGAACGTAACTGAACCTCAAGCATCCCTGACCTAGGTGACTAGGTCTCCTAGAGAGTCCTCACAACTGTCAGCCCACTCCCCGTTAATTTTTCGTATTGTTCTTGGCATAGACGGAGTCTTTGATAGCAGCTTCCTAAGTCTAGCCACGTCATTAGTGTCCTCCATATTACATAAAATCCTTCCCAAGACTCTCTCTTGACTCTCCGTATTTCCTTCTTGTATACTTGTAGTAGATCTTTATACTCCTTCCAACAAAACTCATTGTCAGCAACTTTGGCAACTCATAGAATTCATGTACTCTACGCCATTGTGCTCCTAATTCCTTGCTCCACCAAAGAGGCTTCACCTTGCGTCTATTACGTGTTGGGTGGCAGGATCTTCTATAGGCTTTAACGAGGCCAGTTGCAAACAATTCAACCCCTTTCTCAAGTGAAACGCGTGACCTGTATTTCCGGGGTATCATTGGTGTTTTTAGTTGGTTTAAATAGGTCCAAGTTCGTATTATTGGGATTTCTAAAGGGTATATTTTAATTTTTTGAGCAAAATACAACCTGAAAGCTTATGTTTCTGCTATGAACTCTTCCCATTCCTGCACCATAACATGCTTGCTTGTGAATAGTGTTAAATCAATTACATTCTTCGAGATTGGTCCAAAATAAGTTGGTTCTTCACCTCTTTTAGCTATTTCTTACTCTGAAGAATATAATTAAATAGTAAGTCACCTCGGTCGTTTATGTCCGCACCACCCCAGACCGTGTGATATGCGAGTTAGCAGTTCAACGTATCGCATCCCATAGAAATTCAGTAATAAACAGAGATAACAATGCAACGTATCGCATTCCATAGAAATGAAGTAATCAACGGAGATAACAATAAGGTCATCATAAATAAACTATACTTAAGCGATAAAAATAATGTATAAATAGAGTTATTTTCTAAGGAATCGACAGTCGGGGTATAACCACTGTGTTCATAAGCTAGTACATAAGCCACTGTATTGCTTTGATACAAATAAAATATATATTTTTTATAATACTATCAAGGGTACAGTTTTAACTTGCGTTTGCGTCAGTTCCTACCACCAGAGCATGCTTCTTTCTGGCAGCTTCCGAAGCTCTATCTGTAGTGCTTCTTCCTCGTGTTGCATATATCAAGACCCAAAGAGTATCGTCTCATCTTTGCAACCCTCCAGCGCCACCATTGTGAGATCGCCTGAAGAGAGATTGTGATCAATATAAGAATATATACTCTTTTTTAACCATTATCGCTGTTCTTACCTTATTCTTTGCAATCGGGATGTAGTTGTTATAGTTATGTGACTTTAGACCGGAGACTATGTTATCCGATGCTATCCATGGCTCCTGGACTAGAGCTACATCGTAGCCGGCTCCCTTTAGGTTGAGCAGGAGCTCAGCTGAGGCGTTCTTACTCTTGTGAAGATTTTCTGAAGGACCTTCAGCATATGGCTTCAGCACATTTCGGGGTTGGATACTTCCTGCAGTTCGTTCTTCTCCACTTCCTTTATATTGAAGGAAGCTTCCAAGATCTCTTCTATACCGAGAACTTTTTCCACCTCCCCGCAGCGAGCATGTTGTGGTTGTCGTCTGTCGGGCTTCGGTTTCTGAGGCGAAGGTGCTCGCTACCAACGACACCCTTCCGAACCATGCGTAAAGCAGGTCCTCTGCCGGCTTGTTGATCTGGAGAATGTAGTCCTGGCTTCCATCAGCAGTTGCTGGTTTTGCCACGTTCCACACTTTTTAATAGACGCGGCGCATTTTACGGTGGTACCACGTGCAGAATGAAAACCTTTGCCCTCGGTATTGAGTGGTTGCAGCTGCGGTCAACAATTTCAAGCGACACCCCCTCCTACAGGCCTTGAAATGTTTTTACTGCTTCCTTTACATGTGAGTGTAGGGTGATGATCGCATTTTATAGTTTTGACGCCGCTGAACCATCCTGCTCTGTCAAATGCTGGTATGGGAGCGTTCGGCTCAGCGCCAATTTTTGTAAATAGGGTTTCTAGTAGCTTCATTTCCACTACCTTCCACCATTCCTACGACATTCGCCCTAACTTGTTACTATGGTCAGTGAGTGCCACTATAAGAAGTTTCTGGCAATTTCGCTGTCCGCTGCCGCTGCGTTCGACGTCGTAAATTTCTCCCATCTTAGCCATCTCGTGCTCGTGTTACAGCTTTTCCTTGGCACTGAGGTCTCGCTATCCGTATAACGCTGTCTCTTGATGGCTAGTTCTTCCTCTATTCCATCCGCATACTTCGGATTGGAGGCTGCGAACTGTGGTTTTGCTGCGTAGAAGGCCAGGCCATTTTTTATCTCCTCTCTCTCCCAAGCCAACCGTTCTTCCTCTTACTTCGTCAAGTTGGACTTCCTCTCAAATCGGTCGCAAACTTTGACCATGGCCTTGTACCGTGCTTCAGCTTCGCCTTATCGGGCTTGATACTTGGCCTGTTCTTGCTTTCCGAAGCAGCTCCTTTGAACCCAGCCGGAGAAAGCAGAAGAGCCTATTTCTCAGCTGTATTAGTGGCCCCGACGCTTTCGTGGTCCGAGTCTTCGTGGACAATGGCACCTCCGCGATGAAGAGCGTTATGCGTATGTTTGGCAGTAGCGTTGCGATCACTGTAACCTTCTCCCGTTACAGTGGAAGTTTTGTCGCTTAAGTGAGTGTTCAGATTCATCTGTTTCACACGACTACCTACTCGACGAGGCGAGCGTAGTGGCCTATGGATATAAAAGTAAAATGGCCCCCACGGCAGCGCTCCATGCCGTGGCGAGGCCATAGTTACTCACTTAGGCGGCCCGGTCTTCAGAAGGCGCTGTGAAATACAGCCGGTCTGGTAAGCCCCCTGGCTGCAAACCTTCCAATAGGCACGGTGTCGCATAACACCCTGGATTAGGGCGTTGGAAGATCTTGGTCGTTGTTCAAACGGACAGCCCGAATCATGGAAGTGATATACTGTTCACTAGACAGGGCTAGTTTACTGGGGCGGCAGCCCTTGGTCGGGAAAAACCCGAGTCATTCCGGCAACGTAGAACCGGCTGCCATGGGCATGTAGCGTGACCACCTACGCCAGGCTGATCCCGGGGATCCCCGCATAAGGGATCTCAATTTGGAGATCCGGCAACTGGTAGACCAACACAAGCAGACTAAATGGGTTGAGCACTTGAAGACCTGCAACCTCACCTCTGGGGTGAGTAAGCTCTGGTCCACCGTTAGGTCCATGTCGAACCCAACGAAGCACAATGACAAGGTGTCCATCACCTTCAACGGTTGTATTTCGTCGGACCCGAAGAGATGCGCGAGCTATTTTAGCCGGCTTTTTATACTGCATCCTCCGGCCGACAGATCCAAGCGTCGTGCTACCAGAAGGCTGCACAAACTGACGAACGACAGTGCGCCACTTACTTTCTCCGGTGATGAGGTTCAGGGGGCCATCAACAAATCAAAAACATCTAAAGCCATTGGCCCTGACTGACTGAACGCGCTGATGCTGAAGCATCTGGGACCCCTGGGAGTAGAATTCCTCACCAAGGTCTTCAACCTGTCTATGGCCACTCTCATCATTCCTGATAAGTGGAAATTAAGGAGAGTGGTCCCACTACTGAAACCTGGGAAACCCGCCATCCAAGGGGAAACTTATCGTCCGATAACTCTCCTTTCCCCAGTAGTGAAGACACTTGAAGCCCTCCTACTCCCACTCTTCACGAAACACCTGGCCCCACATCAGCACGGCTTCCGACGATTGCATAGCACCACCACTGCACTCCCCGCCATAAACGCACAGATAAATCGCGGGCTTAACCAAAACCGCCCCTGCGAGAGGACTGTCCTAGTAGCGTTGTACCTGAAGAAGGCTTTCGACACAGTCAGCCATTCCACGCTACTACAATAGATGATATCTATCAGTCGACGCTCCCGCCAGAGCTGAAGAGGTGGCCCGCTCGGTCGTCACTCGTCAGTGATTTTTCGAGATCAAACATCAAAACAAAGGAAGATAAAGCAAGGACCGCAGCGTTGTGTCCTTTCTCCCTTGCTGTTCAACTTCTACATCTCGAAGCTCCCCCAACCACCAGCGGGAGTTTCCCTGATCTCATACGCTGATGACTGTACGATAATGGTGCCGGGCAATGACATCGACGGCCTATGTTCTAAAGTGAACAATTACCTCACCGACCTTTCTCGCTTTTTCACTGCGAGGAATCTCCAACTTTCCCCCACTAAATCCACTACGACCCTCTTTACCACCTCGACAAAAGAGGTCAAGCTGTCCCTTAAGATAAAAGTCGACGACACACCAATTCCGACGGTAAACAACCCCAAAATCTTGGGTGTAACCTTTGACAGTTTGCTCTCCTTCTCTGCGCACACAACCGCAATTGCCACTTAAGTCCAAAACCGCAACAAGGTCCTCAAATCGCTTGCCGGCAGCACTTGGGGCAAAGACAAAGAACTGTTGCTATCGACATTTAAGGCAATTGGCCGGTCGGTTCTTGAATATGCAGCGCCTGTCTGGTCGCCTGGAACTAGTGGCACGCAGTGGACAAAGCTACAGACATGCCAAAATACTGCCATTCGGATAGCGACCGGTTGCCTCCTGATGTCCCCGGTTCAACACCTACACAACGAAGCACAAATGCTTCCAGTAATGGAGCATAACAAACTGCTCAGCAAGCAGTTCCTGCTGGGATGTTACCGTAGGTTTCATCCCTGCAGACACCTGCTTGAGCCTGAGCCGCCTCCCTGGCACGTCAGGAGACATCTCTCAGACTACGCTGACGAAATCCAGGACAAAACTGACCGCTATCTATTGGACCTGACGGTATTTAGACAGTCAATAAACGACATTCACCGGGAGACCGTGACCACCTTCTTAAGCTGAGTCCAACCACCACCTATAGCAGATGAAGAGCTCCAGCTTCCTCGTGAGACACGTGTAACACTGGCACAATTACGTTCTGCATATTGTAGCAGGTTAAACTTCTACCTATACAGAATCGACCCCGACATACCAAACATATGTCCGGCATGTGAAGGCACCCCGCACGACACTAACCACCTTTTCACATGCCCCCTAAAGCCGACTCATCTAACATCCCTCTCCCTCTGGACCCATCCCGTCGAAACAGCATGTTTCCTGGGCCTACCCCTAGATGAGCTAGATGAAGATGACCGGTGATATGCCCGACACTAGCGGGGCTACTATTACTGTTAACAAACAAACAATCATGGAAGTGTCTTCGTCCAGTACTGATGTATTTGAACGATCACATTACCATCCATTGATAAGGTCCGATTAGTGATTCGACTAAGCCCCCGTACCACTGCAAGGTGCCTGCCATCGCGGAGGAACAACTTGACACAAAAATTCCTCTGGATCTCGGCTAAATTGCTCCAAACACTGCTTCGAAGTTAACAGCCGCATCCGCTTGTTGTTGCTTGTGAGCAATCGCGGCACCCACAGAGTCAACAATTTTTTCAATGCCAACTTATCATGTAAAATATTAATCAGTCATCACAAACGCTCTTCGATTGATTATTCTGACGCACATTCGTACATATAAATAACACTTTGAATCGTGAGTGCATTGTTATTGTTCTCATATTGTATTTTTCAATTTACTACTGTACCAAAAAATCTGCTGCATATAAATCAACAAATTATTTAAGTGCATAATGGCCCTCACGGGCCACAAACGTGGCGATAACAGGTTTACCCTGTTATCTCCTACTAATCGTGCAAAACGAAAAACGCTTTACCAAAAAACCTTTCCGAAGAGTTCCCAGAACTTCCATTAACAAAAACAGACGATCCTAAATTTGTGGTAATTAAAACTACAGACTCAGAAAAAACTTTCCCGAGCTACGAAAATCCTACCCGGAATATGTGACATTACCGTCAGCTACCACGAAAACCTTAATAGTGTGAAGGGAACAGTGTACGCACCTTTCTTGCGCAATGCATCCGAAGCCGAAATCGTAGACGGAAGGGAATCACAGTACATTAGTGTTGTACTATTAACCTTCGATAATTATTAACCTTCGAAAGATATTAACACATCTGTACGCCCTTATTATCCCAGCACAATGAGGTGCAAAAGCTGCCAGAAGCTCGGTCATACGCAGAAGTATTGTCGCAGCACTCCATCATGTGTCTCATACAACTATCCTCCCACGACGCCGAAGCCTGTATAAGAACATTTTGCGCTAACTGCGCAGGCCAACACGTGCCCAAATTATACAACCAACAAATAGCATTCGTTCATACATTTATATTTTTAAGCCCAAACTATTTTAGTAATATAATATACATATTATATATACCTACATATACTTAAGTCGATAGATAATACTATACCTAACATTCATACTTAAAAGTCGTCTCTTACGCTCTTTATATTTTCTTGATTTCTCTTTAATTATTATTATTTTTTTTTCTTTTTTTTCTTCTTTTCTTATGTCATTCTTAATTGCACAGTGGAACATAGAAGGTTATTTTAATAATTACAATGAACTAGGCCTATTAATTAAAGACACAAATCCTAATATAATATTTCAATTTCAATTTATTTGATTTGTTTTGTACATAGTAAGACAGAGTCTTGTGGTAGTACATCTTCTTATAATTCTAGAATACGAGGATGGTATACATAGAAATGCTACTTAGATTTAAAACTATTTTAACTATTAAACTTATAGACTAAAACTTAAAGTAGTAAGTGAGAAGAAGAGAAAGATGGAGATGGGAAGGGGGATTTAAGGTTAGAAGTAGTTAGAAACTGCAGTTTTAAAACACCTTGCTTGTTTTATAAGTTTTATTGTAGTTGGTATAGAATTCCATAGTTTTATAGCACTAACAAAGAACATGCGTTCTGATTCCAAGCAAGTGTAAGTCGGAACAATTAGATTCAATGTTCGGGTGCACTGGCATTGTTTAATGTTTTTATACAGGTACAATGGTTTTTGTGTGCATATTAATTTATGCAGGAACAAAAGAGAGCGTATTTTGAGATACTTCGTCGAGGTTATGATCGAGAATCTGTTTTGAGTAGATAGATATATGGTCATATTTCCTTTTTTCAAACACGAAACGCGCTGCATTATTTAAAGCGGCTTGCAATTTTTGTTTCGAATTATTATCAAGCCTGCAATATACTAATTCAGCGTATGATACATGAGGAACAATGAGTGATCTAACAAGTTTTAATTTAGTTTGCTGTGGCAGTAAGTAGGCAGTACAATATAGCTTTCTAAGAATATTATATACCTTGTTTACAACAAAGTTTACATGGTCAACGCATGATAATCTTGAATTTATTCTGAAACCCAGGTTAGTTACTAATAGGGGCGTAACTTGATTATTATTCCATCGATCCACATTTCCAAACATTCATTGGAGAGCTACTGTCGTAAGGCACAAACGTCAGTATAAGTTTTTTATTTGAAGCGTAAACAACAATATTTTTACCACACTTGAAAATGTCGAATTTCGTGCCAAATAATGTGTTTTTGCGGGGAATTCTTTAATATGAAGAAAAAAGCAGCCGAAAGTCATCGTATCTTGGTGGAAGTTTATGGTGAGCATGCTCTAGCTGAGCGAACGTGCCAGAAGTGGTTTGCACGCTTTAAAAGTGGTGATTTTGGCCGCGCCGCCAAAGTTCATGGATACCGAATTGGAGGAATTGCTCGATCAAGATCCGGCTCAAACGCAAGAAGAGGTTGCAAAAACTTTGGGAGTTGATCAATCAACCATTTCCAAACGTTTAAAAGCCATGGGAATGATCCGAAATTCAAATTTCGAAAAAAACCGCACGAACTTATTCATAGTCCTATTATGTCATCAAAGTTAATATTTACTTCATTAAGTAATATTGGCGGCAAAGAGCTAAGGTCATACTTTGAATGAGAAATAGCAATCGACTTCGTCTTTGACTCATTTAATTTCAAGTTGTTAGATTTTGACCATTTAGAAATACGAGTGAGGTCTTCATTAAGCCTTGCTATCAAATCTTCAATAAGACCTATTGGCCTTGACAGGTAGATCTGGGTGTCATCAGCATAGAGATGAATCGACGAATTTTGGCAATATTCAACAATATCATTAATGAAAATGCAAAATAAAATTGGACCTAAAATAGAGCCCTGCGGCACACCTGACGTAATTGGTTTTAGACTTGAGTAGTTATCACCACACTTAACTTGTTGTAGCCGATTCGAAAGGTAACTTTTTATTAGTTGCAGAGAAAATGCTCCAAACTTATAGTGATAGCACAATTTTTGCAGTAAAATGTTGTGATCAATAGTATCAAATGCTTTTGAAAAATCGAGTAATACTAGCACTGTTAGGTAGTTTTTATCATAAGCAGAGCGAGCATCTTCAAAAATTTTAAGCATAGCTGTGGAGCAACTATGCAGACTTCTGAAACCCGACTGGAAATTACTCAGCAGATTGTTCTTGTCCAAGTAGCAGGTAATTTGTCGCGCCAAAAATTTTTCAAATACTTTCGATAGGGCAGGTAAAATGCTTATTGGTCTGAAGTGCTGAGGAGCGGTAGAGCATTTTATTTTAGGCACAGGTATTATATTTGCTATCTTCCAAAGATATGGAAATGTAGATGAGGTGATTGAAAAGTTAATTATGTGCGTAAGTGATTGTATTACAAATGGTAGAATAATTTTAAGAAATTTAAGACAAATGGCGTCAGTCCCTATGGCATTAGATTTGATAGTATGTACACATTGTATCAAATCCATTTCAGTTGCAGACACAAATTCAAACTCACCGTCATCAACATGCTCTCGTAGAGGAACTTTTACAGGTATGTCGAGTGGAGCCCTGTTAGATACTAGAAAGTGAGTATTTAAGATTTCTGGGTCCAAACTCCACACGGACTTATTCTCTCCTGAGACACCTAAGGTTATAAGGTTTTTCCATAGGACTTTCGGAGGTAAACTATCGTTGAGCTTCCATTGTAGATATGCTCTTTTGGCATCTCTAGTGATTGCAGTTACTTTATTTCTTGCTACACGATATTTTTGCCACGAGTGAGTGTTTCTATCATTTTTCCATTTCTTATATGCTTTACTACGCTCTCTAATTAAAGACAATATCTCACGCGTAAACCATGGTTTCCTATTTCCGTGGACTTTAACTTTACGCAACGGAACAAACCTATCAAATAGATGGCTGACTAAAGCATTGAAATGTTGCAGTTTTTCATCCACTGTTGTGAATAATCGACACATATTCCAATTAAGCTCGGCAGCCTCCTTATTTAAGAGATCATGCTGAATAAGCTTAAAGTCTCTAAAAAATATCTCCTTTACTTGATTGTGTCTGTTGAACTGGATGTTGTAAGATAAGAATATCAACTCGTGGTCGGAAACTCCAGCCATAGGAAGTTGATCAATATGACTGACGTAATCTCTGTCACTGACGCAAAATACATCCAAAAGACTTGGTTTGCAGTGGGGTGCAAAGCGAGTAGCATATTCAATAATTAAGGAAATTCCTAATGATTGGAAACTATCTATCAAACTCCTGGAGGAAAAATTATCACAAAGAAGGTCTACATTTAAATCACCACACACAATAATATGTTCATAGGAGATGTGGAATTCCGCTAATTTATCAAATATCACTGAGAGGTCATTTCTATTGCTAGGGTTGTAAATGCATGCAACAAGACATTTGGTATTGTTATCATAAAATTCAACAAAAATGTATTCGACTTCTTGAAAATGATCTGATCTACAGATCTCTTTCCATTTAAAATTATTTTTAAAGTATAAAGCAATACCACCTCCTCGAGTCTTCGTAGTCCTATCACATCTAATAATAGTGTAGTCGCACAGGGAATATACATTATTATCAATATAGTCTTTAAACCATGTCTCTGTAATACATATTAAGTCAATGCTCAAATTATCAAAAACAAAATTTAGATAGTCAATTTTTTCAGCATTCAAACTTCGCGCATTCAACTGACAGACATTAAACCCATTGTAGCGATTAGAAATGAGTTTAAGCAATCCTCTTGCATGCTCTTTGTTTACTTGTTTTGCTATTTCATTACGCATTGACAGTTTATGGTTGGGAGGATACGCAAGGTGGAGGAATTTAAATAAAGCAAGGGGATAATGAGATAGATAGGAATGAGATCAAAATAAAAAAGATTACATTGTAAAGCCAAGAATATGAAAAGTACAAATGAGATGAACGAAATAGAAATGATACTAAAATAAAAATGATTACAATGCAAAGCAAAGAGTTTGGAAAACATAAATGATAAATAAGAGAATAAACTTAACGCAGACATAACATTAATAATATAACGCATAAATGTTTTTGTTTTTACATATTAGCAGTTGCAATGCTCTCTATACTCGTTTTTTTAGTTATAAGTACAGCATCAGTTTGGGGTCGAGCTCTAACAAACACTTGCCCACGAACAGAGAAAACCGACGTTAGACGCTTTTGCTTTTTACACTGCATAACCAAACGCATTAGTTCACGATTTTTTCTCGTAAGACATTCGTGGATAAATAGCTTCCCTTCAATGACCCGATTTACACGAGGAGACATCTGGAAGGGAAACATTTTGTTCGGAGGTGAAGGACGGTCGGGGAAGAGAGAAGGGATTTTGTCTCCCGTACTCGGCGACACGCTTTGCTCTTCTTATTCGTATTTCTTATCTTAAGCAATTTTTGACAGTTGCTTCATTCGTTTTCTCCTTTTGTGGAAGAATGTTCTAAGTTACGTGTTGGTTTTCAATCAAACGGAAGATAACAACGATGACAAACATCCGAACGCTGCTTGGGAAATGCACGATTATTTTTGCTAGTAAAGTAGGTATAATTTAAAATAGTTATGGGACATGTTTATGTTGATTTCTAATTTTTCCCTGCATTTCTAGATACTCAAGTTAATTTTAAGTTAGTTATTTACATATGAAGTATTTTTAATTTAATTTTTTTATTCAAGTATAAGAATTTATAAATATATTTCAATAAAAAAAAACAACAAATTATTTATTATTTAACCAGTTTGCATTTTTCATTCATATATTTAAGAAACTGTTGTCGAACGCTCTCTGCTTTACATGTAAGCGCGTGCTAGAATACGTCCGAACCAGACGATACTAAAGTATTAAATGTCAAAATGTCGCGGAAACATTTTTGCCCGTGTGAATGCGAATGAAACATCAAAAGAGAATTTCCAGTGTCTCCCTTCCAGATGTCTCCTCGTGTAAATCGGGTCAATACTGACGCCGACATCACTAAGAGAAAGTGCCCGTCTCTTATCTTTGCAGAATTTAGCTACAGCTCTCAGCAGTTGAGAGCGATCTGCAGCAGAGCTCAATTTGATTATAATGACCCGATTTACACGAGGAGACATCTGGAAGGGAAACATTTTGTTCGGAGGTGAAGGACGGTCGGGGAAGAGAGAAGGGATTTTGTCTCCCGTACTCGGCGACACGCTTTGCTCTTCTTATTCGTATTTCCAATCTTTCCAATTTTTGACAGTTGCTTCATTCGTTTTCTTCTTTTGTGGGAGAAGGTTCTGAGTTACTATGTGTTGGTTTTCAAGCACGGGAGATAACAAAGATGACAAACATCCGAACACTGCTTGGGAAATGCACGATTATTTTTGCTAGTAAAGTAGGTATAATTTAAAATATATTATGGGGCATGTTTATGTTGAATTCTAATTTTCCTCGCATTTCTAGTTACTCAAGTTTATTTTAAGTTAATTATTTACATATGAAGTATTTTTAATTTAATTTTTTTTATTCAAGTATAAGAATTTATAAATATATTTCAATAAAAAAACAACAAATTATTTATTATTTAACCAGTTTGCATTTTTAATTCATATATTTAAGAAACTGTTGTCGAACGCTCTCTGCTTTACATGTAAGCGCGTGCTAGAATACATCCGAACCAGACGATGCTAAAGTGTTAAATGTCAAAATGTCGCGGAAACATTTTTGCCCGTGTGAACGCGAATGAAACTTCAAAAGAGAATTTCCAGTGTCTCCCTTCCAGATGTCTCCTCGTGTAAATCGGGTCAATTGGAGCTACGCTTTTATTATTTGGTCGTAACCGGAAAGCAGAACGTACAGGCGCTAGTTTTACATGAAGCGTTTGGCACAGCTTGGAGAAATCATTTATAATGTCCTCATCTTTTCTTATAGGCAACCCACTAACAATAACATCTGTTGATATTGCGTTGTTCTCGTATACATTTAGTTGTTCGGTAAGTGCATGTACCTCGCTGCGCAATTTGTCAACATTAGCACATTTCTGTTCAGTTATTTTTACCCGCTCTTCCATGTGCTTAACTGCCGACTTCAGGTTCATAAGATCCGCTGACAACTCACTGAATCGCTCCATTACTCGCTCTTCTGATTTTCTTAATCGTAATGTTAGCTCTTCAATGATGCTCTGCTTTTGTGACTCTAAGCGACTCTCAATTTTCGCAAACCACGCATTGAGAGTAGCGCTTGATGCATCGGTACTAAGGGACTTACTTTGTACTGAAGGTGTTTTCGGGGATGGTGACAATTTGTTCAAGGCCGTTGTTCTTGTTGACATTTTTGGCATGTTAGTAAATTCAAACAATTTAACTGGTGAAACAACAATTTTTTTTCGCAGTATTTCAAGTAGTTATGTTACACTTTATTATGATTTTGATTTACCCGGACAAAAGAACCGCTTGTACAGGATTTACTCAGTTTTTTTAGTAAATTAACACTCAGTGGATTAAATAAAATTACGGATTAAACTGCAACAACTCAAAAACACGTCTACTTAGTCTGCTGATACATTTCAGTCTGCTGATACATTTATATGTCTACAAGAAACGCACATTTCGTATCAAACTAAACAGGTAGTAACTCACAAAAGCAATGTAGGACATTTCTTTAATTCTAATACCACATCCAAACAAGGAGTAGCCATACTAGTGAAACGAAATATCCCACACAGAGTAATTGTTCAAAATAGTAGCCCACAATCCATATCCATAGAATTCAGCACATCACCTCCTTTTACAATGATAAACACCTACATACCGCCCAGCCAATCATTTTCCGAAAATAACATTTTCACACTTTTATCACGTTCCCAAAGTCCACGTCCTGCTCGGGGACTTCAATGCTTGTAGCACCACCATCGAAAATGTTGCTATAACAAAAAATTTCATTATTTTGAACAACGGGTCCCCAATGCACTTTTTCACACACTATTCATTCACACACATTGATCTTACACTAGTGGAGGCACAGTTAAGCCCCAGGTGTAATTGGTATACTCTAAAAGACTTATATGGCAGTGATCACTATCCTATTACCACTATCCAATACAAACAAAACTAACCACATGTGACCTTAATAAATGTCCAAAATTTAAAACGGATGCCGCAGACTGGAATCGATATCAACTTTTGTGTGAAAAAAGTTCTCTGATTGTACAGGGAGGGCCATATAGCGTTTGCTTTTTGAACCACCTATTTTTTTGAGAATGGTAACACAAATGACATGTCAAATGTGTTCATAATGTACTTAAAGGTTTGACATTTACGAAATGAGACGCTATACGTTTGAACAAAATTGGGAAATATTTAAAACCTATTTCCAAAGTGGTGAGTCTTCTTCTTCTTTTCTGATTTTCACATCGGTGACTACGTCAATAAGCAAAATTGTCGGATTTGGGGCTTAGAAAATCCACACGTTACTGTAGAGAAGCATGCATTCACAACGAGTCACTGTTTGGTGCGGTTTTTTGGTCTGGCGGCATCATCGGGCCATTTTTTTTTTTCGAAATGAGCGAGGCGCGGTTACAGTAAATGGCGAGCGTTACCGTGACATGCTCAACGAGTTGTTTCCAAAAATTGAAGAGGATGATATGGACGACATTTGATTTCAACAGGACGGTGCAACTTGTCACACTGCCAAAGTTACACTCAAACTTTTGGCTACCGTTTTTGAAAACCGAATAATCAGCCGAAATTCCGATATCAATTGGCCGCGTCGGAGCTGTGATTTAAGCCCGTTGTACTATTTTTTGTGGGGAGCGGTTAAGGACAAATGCTATGCGAACTATCCAGAGACGATTGATGCTCTAAAACACGAAATCGAAGTTGCCATTCATGAAATTGGAGCCCAAACAATGGAAAATGTGCTTAAAAATTGGGTTGATCAAATGGCCTACTGTAAAGCCAGTCGTGGCAATCATTTAAACGATATTATTTTTCATTCATAAATGACAATATTCAATCTTCAAAGTTCGAAAAAATATTGATTAGTTTTGATTTTGTAGCCGATTCAAAAAGCAAATTTTACATGGCCCAGCCTATAGCTCCACCAACGTTCATCAATTCGCAGCAATGAAGCTATACCTCAGAGCAATACTTCCCAGTTAAAAAAATATTCTGCATGGTGGAATCAAGATCTTAACAATCTTCGAACCAGTAAACAATTCCTTTGGCAAACCTACAAATCTTTGCCTTCCAACCGTATTCTAATTGCCTATAAGAAAGCCAACGCCCTCTTTAAAAAACGTGTCAAAGAAGCCAAAAGAGTATCAATAGCAACTTTCACTAAAGAAATTAACCCATCTTCAACACCAAAAAAGATTTGGTCCTCTATCAAAGCTCTTACGGGTATCCCTTCAGCACCAATCAGTTCCATAGAACTCTCAACCAGATTAATAACCAATTCCCTAGACATTGCTAACACGTTCGCTAAAACTTGGTTCGTGAGCCCTAATCCAGTTGCCTTTAAAAACCACCACAGCACCATGGAAGGTCTTATTCCCCTGCAACACTACATAGCAGATGCTCTCTCATCAACAAACCACCTAACACTACTGTTGACAGATTTTGAAAAGGCCTTGAGCATTGGAGTCCATGTTGTTCTTGAACAACTTGCAGAGTGGCATATTGGCCCGAAAATTTACCAGTTGGTAAAGTCGTTTCTGACGAATCGTACATTTCAATTCAAAATCAATGGTGTACCTTCCTCAACACACCGCCTTGAAAATGGCATACCCCAAGGCTTTCCCCTCTCAGTGGAACTCTTTATTATATAATAGCTTTCGAAGAAATTAGTTAAATTGCCTCCAAACAAAAAATTTTAAACTTCCGGTTATATGCTGACGATGCTTTCTTTTACACAAAAGTCAAAGACATCAATAAGGTACAATCAATATCACTAGTTTACACCAAAAATGGTCCTCGACCAAAAGGCTTTTTTAAACTAATTTGAGGTCGCTCAAGCCAAAAATGAATTTTATTTTTTTTTTTAAAGAACGGTTTCCGAGATATTTCCAAAAAACCACCACCATTTCTTTGAAGTGCATAAATTTCGAAAGGCACACATATAACCTACATGGCATAATATAATTTGTGTCAATGGAAGTCGTAGTTTTCGACAGCTGTTGAAAGTTAAAAAAAAGCATTTTTGACGTTTTTTGACTAAATTATCAAAGTTTATTAACTTTTTTCTGGAACAAAAAATTGGTTTATATCGACATGAGATAGGTTTTCTGAAAGACAATTTTCTCACCTACATTTTAAGCCTAAGTTTGTCTGAATCGACGAAAAATTGTAGAAGTTATGACTCATAAAGTCAACACGTGTGATTTTGCAGCTTTTGACTTGGCTATGTTTGAGGTCAAAAATACGCTTTTACTCTCAAACTTCTTCTTTTATGTTGCACGGAATCTTCACGAAGTTGCATCCAGCAGTAGTCGCTCATCATTCATTGATCCCAAAAGCTCTCATAACACTTTTCAATCGTAGTAATATCTTGATGAAATCGCTCGCCTTGTTCATCACTTTCAGCCCTCAAATTCGGAGGAAAAAAATCCAAATGACTGTGAAGTAGGTGTATTTTTAACGACATGCGAGCATCTGTTAACAAAAACAAAGTTAATTGTAAATTTTCCAAACAATTTACATATATGATAAATATATTTTGGAGTATGTACGTTTTACAATACTAACCAATAGTTTTAAAGTATTTCATCATTGTATGAATCAATTGACGGTCGTTGTTGCTCCTGTTGTTTCCCAAGAAAAAAGTTAATAAACTTTGATAATTTAGTAAAAAACGTCAAAAATGCCTTTTTTTAACTTTCAACAGCTGTTTTGCGAAAACTACGACTTCCATTGACACGAATTATATATTGCCATGTAGGTTATATGCCTTTCGAAATTTATGCACTTCAAAGAAATGGCGCGCACTGTTTTCGAGATTGCAGGTAATAACTGCACTATTGCCCAAAAAACAGGTTTTTGGGAATATCTCGGAAACCGTTATTTGAAAAACAAAATTTAATTTATTTTTGGTTTCAGTGACCTCAAATTAGTTTAAAAAACGCTTTTTGGTCGAGGACAATTTTTGAATGTCAAAAATGGTAAACTAGTGTATTCGAAGAACTACTTGACGATATTAACTCCTGGATCAAACATTCGGGAGCAATTTTATCATACAGCAAATGCAAGACACTGCATATCTGCCGGAAGAAACAATGTCCACAAATACAAATTAATCATCAATATAAAAATATAGATACTTGGTGTTGTATTCGACAACAAATACACTTTTAGAGAACATTGTCTGTACCTTAGGAATAGTTTTCAATTCAAATCACAAAAACATCGCTTATATTGTGTCAGGTCCAGGGGCCTGACCTTCTCCCGACCTCAATAAACTCTGACCTCCACAAGTTCTATAAAAATAACACTAGCTCCGAGCTATTCAAACCATTCTTCGGCGAACTAGTCAACAGAGAAGAGTTCACTAGTGGAACTCACATATTTACAGGCGGTCTAAATCCGGCGATAGCACAACTTTCGGTGTAGTACACAACAATGGTGCCCTGATATCAGGAGGCTTGTTACCAAGTTATAGCTCAATATTTTCATCCCAAGCAACGGCTATTCTTAACGCAGAAGCCTTTACGTCGAAATCGAAAGGTAAATTCGCCATATTTACTGATAGCTTTTCGGTAATACAAAGGTTATCCAACATTTACGGTAGTAGGCAAATTCTCTCCCAAATACGGGATTACTTAATAAAAAAACACAAAATACGTATCGTCTGGATACCAAGTCACAAAGGCATTCTGGGAAATGAATCGGCAGATCTAGCGGCCAAATACATGCACCAATTCCCAATCTTTCTATTTACTCCACTTGTCTCTAAAGACCTTCAAGCTTATATAGGGTGGGCCATGTAAAATTTGCTTTTTGAGTCAGCTATAAAAAAAAAACTAATCAACATTTTTTCAAACTTTTGTTTTTTATTTTGTATATTATCATTTATGAATGAAAAATAATATCGTTTAAATGATTGCCACGACTGGCTTTACAGTAAGCCATTCGATCAACCCAATTTTTAACCACATTTTCGATTGTTTGGGCTCCAATTTCATGAATGGCAACTTCGATTTCAGGTTTTAAAGCATCAATCGTCTCTGGATGGTTCGCATAGCATTTGTCCTTAACGGCTTTCCACAAAAAATAGTACAACGGACTTAAATCACAGCTCCGACGCGACCAATTGATATGGGAATTTCGGCTGATTATTCGGTTTTCAAAAACGGTAGCCAAAAGTTCGAGTGTAACTTTGGCAGTGTGACAGGTTGCACCGTCCTGTTGAAAGTAAATGTCGTTCATGTCATCCTCTTCAATTTTTGGAAACCACTCGTTGAGCATGTCATGGTAGCGCTCGCCATTTACTGCAACCGCGGCTCCTCGCTCATTTTCGAAAAAATGGCCCGATCATGCCGCCAGGCCAAAAACCGCACCAAACAGTGACTCGTTGTGAATGCATTTGCTTCTCTACAGTAACGTGTGGATTTTCTGAGCCCACATCCGACAATTTTGCTTATTGACCTAGCCACCGATGTGAAAATTAGCTTTATCGGAAGAGATGATTTTTTTTTCAAATCTCTCACTGTTTGAGTAGAAGACTCACCACTTCGGAAATAGGTTTTCAATATTTCCCAATTTTATTCAAGCGTATAGCGTCCCATTTCGTAAATGTCAAACCTTTAAGTAAATTATGAACACATTTGACATGTCATTTGTGTTACCATTCTCAAAAAAATAGGTGGTTCAAAAAGCAAACGCTATATGGCCCACCCTGTATAAAGAGCTATCTCCATCGACAAAAATATGTATCGCGGGCGCAATTCAGGCACCCGTATAAAGCTTTTAACCCAGAGTGTGAAAAAGCAATATATGCATCCTCATTATCAAGGAATCAAATTTCTGTATTCGTCCGTTTAAGGATCGGTCACTCCAGGCTAACCCATGAACACTTCCTTCTATCCACGTCTCCTCCCACATGTCCTTTCTGTAACAATCAGCTTAATCTTATACACGTAATAGACATCTGTGCAAATTTAAATACTAAACGTGTACTTGTCTTTGGTTCCAAAAACCCCTCCGAACTTTTGAAAAATGCCACAACAGGGAATGTCACTAAAATATATAACTTTATTAAGGCAAACCATGTAAAATTGTCATTTATCCTATACCTTTAAACTTAAACATAATCTCATAATTACCAAGCAGCTAGTGTGCTCTTGGTTAGTGTAATATCGTCAGTCCATAAGTTCATGCGTTTTTAAAAGATGGTTTTAAAATTAATAAAAAAGATGGTTAAAGTATTTTTTAATCAATAATATATTTTCCTTCATTATTTACAATGTCTTCCCAACGTTTAGGCACATTTTTAATTCCCTGCTCAAAAATTTCTTTGTCCTTTTAGCCAAAATACGCTTCGATATTCCTTTTTATAGCTTCTTTTGAGGAGTAGTTCTTGTTACTCATATGGGATTGTAGTCCACAGAAAGGTGATAATCACAAGGTGTAATATCCGCAGAGTATGGTGGATGCGGCATTAGCTCCCCTCCTAGCTCGTTCAGCTTGCCTAATGTTTGCCTTGCGGTATGAGGTCTTGCGCTGTCGTGGTGAAACAAAACTTTGCGTCTATTCACTAAAGACGGTCGATTTTTTTAAGTGCCTCATTCAGGTTTAATAGCTGATGAGAATAATAATCAGCAGTTATCGTCTGGTTTGGTTCCAGAAGTTCAGAATAAACAACACCGGCCATATCCCACCAAACAGACAGGACAGGACAACCCCATCTCTAGGGGTCGGTTCTGGTGTTTCATCTTTATCTAACCATTGGCGTTTCCGAACAGGATTATTGCAAAGGACCCATTTTTAATCACCAGTAACGATACGGTTCAAAAACTTTTCATTTTCAAGCCGTTGCAGCAGCTGAGAACACACATTCGCTCTCTGCTGAAGGTTGGCGACGGAAAGTCTATGCGGAACCTATTTTCCCCAACTTTGAAACCTTTCCCAACTGAACCAGGTGCCTGTGAATTGTTCCATGCGATGAATTTAACCTCTGAGCTATCATATCGACTGTCATATTTGGCTCAGCTTCCACGAGTTCGAGCAAGGCGTCGGAGTTAAAGACTTCAGGACGACCAGCGCGCGCGGTATCCTCCACGTCGCAGTTACCACTTTGGAGTTTTGAAAACCACTTTTACGCAGTCGTTGCCCTCACGGTAGCCTCTTCGTGAACAGTGTTTATTTCTGCAGCAGCAGTTGTTGCATTTTTACCACTTTTATAAAAAAAATACCAAATATGCCTCTTATACGCGTTCGAAGATTCCATTTTATTTTTTAACAACACGTGCTTCTTTCCGCGATTAAAATCGCTTGTTGAATGCACAATATATCAAAGAAAATATAAATAATAGGACTATGAATAAGTTCGTGCGGTTTTTTTCGAAACTTGAAACATACTTCTCAGGAGGAAACTTAACGCACTTATTTTGCCTAATTTCAGCAATGAAGACATTGTGACGGTGAGCCAGGAGGGCCCGGCTGGAAAGCTATGGCTGATGTCCGTATATATGGCACATGATGCCGAGGTGGAACCACCTCCGGCGCTGCTAAGGGAAACCCTGGCTGAAGCAAAACGCAGGAAAATCGGCGTTATCATAGGCACTGACGCGAACTCCCACCACACCTGCTGGGGAAGTTCAAACATCAATGCACCAGGTGAGTCACTTTTTGATTATATTTTAAACGAGGACTTGTTTATTTGTAAGAAAGGTAAGAACCCCACTTTTATTACCGCAGCCAGAGAAGGGGTGCTTGACCTTACTCTGGCTTCTTCTTCACTGATAAACCGAATCTCCGATTGGAGGGTGCTAAACGCTCAGTCCTTCTCGGACCATAGGTATATTCAGTTCTCTCTCACTCAAACTCTTCCAATAAGATCCCTCTACAGGAACCTGAGGAGGACGGAGTGGGATGCATATTACAGAAATCTGCTGAGCCTACTCTCTAAAATACCGGTAGAAAATCTAGAACTATCGGAAGAAGCGATCGACGAACTGGTGGAAACTTTCACTTAAGCTTGCACCAAGCTCCCTCGGGATTGGAGTTGTATAAAGCAGGGCTAGGAATATACAAGTCCGAAATTAGGAAGGCTAAGAAGGACTCTTTGGGAAGCTTCTGCGAGAGCGTAGAGGGCTGCCATGAGTCCTCCAGGTTTAACGCTGTAGGCTAGCCACAGGCACTTCATATAAAAAACAAATATGCTAAGCTCAACAGTGACTTAGAAAGAACAAATCTGCCAAAAGTATATACTACATATATACATATGTATATCTGTCTGTCTATGGCATCTTCCGTTAAAAATTTGTTGAATTCTCTTCAACCAAATTAAAATCCTTCATAGAGAACTGATGCATTACCAGGCCCTCAGGAAAATAGCATAGAAATTCAAATATATGAATATGCCGCTGCACGCACTTGCCACAGCAAAAATATTACGATGCGCCCAAAATGCTCAAGGAATCCAGCACACATTCATAGGCACAGCATTGTGCCGAAAATTATGGATTATGGAGCGTCAACAAAATTGTTTCATAATTTATAACTCTTAAGGTCTTTAAGCAACTTTTTAGATCTTTATTTTGAATAGCCCGCTATTTCGGTAGATGTCACTTTTGAAGCTGTCATTTTTTGATCTTTGACAAGTAGAAACTACGCCATTAATAAAAATGGAACGATACACGCTTAAACAACGTATTGAAGTTATTAAAATTCATAAAAATGGTGCAAATTTGTCAGAGACGGTTTGTAAAGCTCGAACATTTTTGGGTCAAAGTGAAGCACCTTGTCGGACCGCAATACAGAAATTGGTGAAAAAATTCGAGCTGTTGGGGCAAGTTAGTGATGTGAAGAATGAAACCCGTGCACTCAGGAATAGCCGAAAATATTGGTGTTGTAGCCGAAAGCGTTGAAGAAAATCCAGGTTTGTCCACTCCTCGTCGTTCTTTCGAATTAAGCACTCCACAAACGTCATTACACCGCATTTTGCATAAAGATTTGGGTCTTAAGGCTTATAAAGTCCAGTTAACACAAGAACTCAAGCCGGTCGATCATCAACAACGTCGTGTCTTTGCTGCTTGGGTCGTTGAAATGCATGAAAATGATCCGGAATTCCATGGAAAAATCATCTTGAGTGATGAGGCTCATTTCCACCTCGGTGGCTTCGTCAACAAGCAAAATTGTCGGAGCTCAGAAAATACAAGAGTTATTGTTGAAAAGCCTCTCTATCTTCAACCTGTGACTGTTTGGTCCGGCGGAGTCATTGGACCATACTTCTTCGAAAATGACCAGCTTCATTACATCAACAGTTACGGTGAATGGACTGCGCTATCAAGAGATAATTAGCAATTTTTTTTTGCCGGAATTGGATGGTATTGATCTGGACAACGTTTATTTTCAACAAGACGGCGCTACGTGCCACACAAGCAACGAAACCATTGATCTTAACATATCTTATGGGAAAACCCTCATGAAGTAGTATATTATTATTCGATATATGAATTTTATTGTTCCAGAGGAAAAGTATGTATGTATAAAATTTTAGGAATGAAAAATGCACATTGACTGATAAATATCAGTTCAATAATTTGCGGTTTTGGTCTCTGTTGTTATGAGCAGCGCTGCACAGCTCGCAGACGCTTCAATATTAAATATTTGGCATCGATCGCTGAATGTATGCATAGTAACTGATTTCAGAGTAAATTTCCACCTTTACAGCTATACATATGATTTAGTGCTCTTTTTAACAATAGGAGAACAACATACGTAAAGTAATATACTAGTTAACTATTTACCTACTATTAGAGATCAAAAAATAATTGTTTCGATATTTTTTCTAGTACCGAAATGTCCGGGACCGAGGTTTTTATAAGCTATTTGTGTCTGTTTTCTGCATTTTACAGTACGTTCACTTGACGAACAGCAGCTGCGGCCGTCGAGCATTTAGAAGACATATTTACATACATAAATGGGTGTAAACATATATACGGAGCCGCGACCATTCGACATGACAAAAATTCACGATTCACCAAATACAGTATAATTCCTCTTAACCGGCTTCGCATTAACCGGTCGACGGATTAACCGGCCTGGTTACAACAGCCGAGCGCAATGCAATATTTTCCAAGAAATTCACCGGCGAGGCGATGCGGCTGGGATTCCCCCGATATTACGGGGAGGTCCCGGCAAAGTAAACTATAAACGATGTTAGATAGGATTTTGTCGTTTGTCGTTTTGATCAATTTGGTTTGTTTTTGCTGTGGGTACGGACATAACATAGTTCTTTCCTTAACAATGAGTGCAAAGCGCAAACGAATTGTGGTTTCGATGGATACACGTTTAAAAGTGCTAAAGCGGATTGATAATGGTGAATCCGTAGCGAAAATATGTGCAGAATTTAATGTTGGAAAAAGCACTGTAAATGACTGGCGAAGAGATAGGCGTTCCATTGAGGAGTTTTGCTCGAAAATGGAATCTGATAGAAATCTGGGTAGCCGTTGTACGAGAAAAAAAACCGATTTGCCAGGTCGTCGATGAAGCTTTGTGGATCTGGTTTCTTCAGGAACGTCGAAGAGGTACACCGATTGGCGGCCCAATTTTGAAAGAAAAAGCTTTGGCTATCGACCAGAAGATTAATATTGGGGGTGACTTTGTGACAAGTGATAGTTGGCTTAATTGATGGAAGAAGCGACACGGAATTCATTTCGCACATGTAAGTGGAGACAAAATGTCTGCTGATACTTCTGGTGCGACAGAATTCAAGACTAAGTTTGGTGAAATTGTTAAAACAGAGGAATTATCTCCAGAACAAGTCTATAATATGGACGAGACCGGTCTAAACATTAAAATGTTACCAGAAACAACTTTTCTAGGCAGTCATGAACAGTCTGCCTCTGGCTTCAAAAAGAACAAAGAACGTATTACAGTGGCCGTTTGTTCGAATGCAGCAGGGACTCATAAAATTTCTCTTTTCGTTATTGGCAAGTCTGCTAAACCACGGGCATTCAAAAAATTGAATCCATCTTCCCTTCCGGTTTATTATAAGTCACAAAAATCAGCGTGGATGAACTCAGACTTGTTTAAAGAGTGGTTTAATTTGGAGTTTGTTCCAAAAGTTAAAAAAAATTTAAAAAGTGTAAACTTACCTATTAAAGCAATTCTTTTGTTAGATAATGCTCCAACCCATCCTCATGACTGCGCTGTAGATGACATAAAATTAGTTTATCTTCCTCCTAATGTGACAAGCTTAGTGCAACAAATGGACCAAGGAGTGATCGAAAGCTTAAAAAGACGATACAGGCGTAAACTTGTTTCTGAAATTCTGCAACATTCGGAGAGTGAAGACAAAGGTCTTTTAGAAGTCATCAAAAAGATCAATATCAAGGACGTTATCTATATGTTAGCTACAGCATTTCAAGAAATGCCCTCTTCAACGTTTGTTAAGTCTTGGAGAAAACTTTGGCCAGATGTTGAGAATCTAATTGTGATCTCGAATATTGCAGGGACTGAAGAAGAAGAAAACAAATCTACTTTACAAGACCTTCAAAAGTTATCGGGTAACGAATCATTACAGGCAGAAGATGTGGAAAATTGGATGATAAACTGTGACGAACACCTTGAAAATGAATTTTTGAATGATGACGAAATCATAGATTTAGCAAACAAAGAACAAGAGGAAGATGATGAGAGTAGTGACGTTGAAGAGGAGAAAACAGTTTCTCATGAAGAAGCCAAAAATGTGATGGAAATTGCATTGAAATGCATTGAGCAGCAACAGGATTCAACAGCATTAGACGTTTTGGTGTTTAGAAAATGGAGGAATGTCGCATTCAGAAATTCACTGAAGGTTAAAAAACAGAAGAAAATCACAGACTTTTTCAAAAAATAATTATTACACTTATACTTTATTGATGTAACACATTAACATATCGCACCCTAAATACAAAAGGGTCACAACTCAAAATTTTCCACACTCGAGCTTGACTTGCTTACAGAAGCACAGAAAACAAACTATGTGACATATCACGCTGAAATTTGCCATGTAAGCTTATAACAGTCCTACCAAAAAACAAAACATTTATTTTTGCCATATGTCATCCGGGGACCGTTTTATTGATAACGTCTCGTTCATATTTGAGCAGAAGCTACATTTTGAGTTGTGACCCTTTTGTATTTAGGGTGCGATATGTAAATATGAAATACATAAATATGTAAAAAATGCTTCTCCATTTTTGTATATGTATGTATACAATATATTATACAAGTACACTTCGGATTAACCGGCCAAAACGGCAACCGGCCAGGTATGCAGTCCCGAGGTGACCGGTTAAGAGGAATTGTACTGTATTGGCAATTATTTCTGTAAAAAAATATTCCAGTATTGACTATTTTGATTTAATTTCCTTAATCTTAGTTATAAATATTTGTCATCGTCGAGAAAAATTGGCATATGAGCGGCTCGCGTTATGAATGAAAGTATTTTGCTCCTAGAAATATGAGTTCGAACTTATCAATAAATTTGTTTTTGTTTTGCTTTACAATAGTTGAAACTGTTTAGAATACAAATATGTACTTACCTAGGCTAGGGCATCAAGTGTGCACACGCACATACAAATATGTATAAGCATATGCAAAAGTGAATTGTTTTAGCATATGATATGATAAGGCGATGCGTCGTGAGATAGGTCATGGTTTCTACAGTACATACATATGTATATATGTAACACCATAAGAATTCAAGATGCCATTGATCTTATGTACAAATATAATTGATATAATACATACATTTATATAGATCATGTACCAAAATACTTGTACGCTCTATGCATTCTAGTCTAAAATTAGTTTCAACACAAAAAATTAGCAACAATTTTCCCCAAATTTGTATAAAGTTTTAAATTTACTAAAACGTTCGCACCAAGTTGTAAGGTCATTTTCAATATATTTTGTTTCTGTTGTAATCTTCTTTTTACATTAAAGCAGCGATCATTAAGGTTGCTTTGATTTTAAATGCTCGGTTTATATTTCAAATACAGTCGAGTCTCGATAATTTGTAACCCGCTAAATCGAGAATCGCGATAAATCGAAAAAAACTCTATCTCCTTGAAAAAAATTCGTTAATTTGTAAAAATTCCATACATTTTGGTCCCCTCGTTAATTCGTAGTCTTTTTCACAACTCATAGAATATTAAACCTCTTATAGATTACAATATTGTTTTCGTAATCTCTTATAATTCGTATTGCGATTTGAAACTTTATGTCATTAAATGACCGTTGCATTTTGCAAACAGCTATGACGTCTTAATTTCGCTGTGCATGTTGAATTTTGCGCTTCTCACACTGTTTTCGTTTAGTTTGTCGAGTTTTATTCTAAGCGCAGCATCATTTCTTAGAAATGACAAATAGACGTACGCGTAAGACCTTATCAATCGCGCAAAAGCAAGACATTATTTCAGCCATTGATAATGGAAAAAAAATTGACGTGGCTAAAAAATTTAATATCGCTCCATCAACAATCACGTTAATTTTACATAACAGAGAGATTATTCTGCAAACATCATCTCATAGTAAACTGAAGCGTCAGAAACATGCTGAACATCCAAATGTAGAAAAATCTGTTCTCTTGTGGTTTACGTAATACCGTGAGAGTAATGTTCCCATTGGCGGAGAACTATTAAAAGAAAACGCTATGTTTTTTGCCAAAGCTATGAACATAACAGATTTTGAGGCAAGCAGTGGTTGGCTAGATCGTTTTAAACAACGAAACAATATCTCCTTTAAAATAATGTGCGGCGAAAGTGCGTTTGTTAATGAAGGGGTTTGTTCTGACTAGAAGGAAAAATTGAGTGACCTGATTAAAAACTACGAAGCGAAGGATATATTTAATGCAAATGAAACTGGGTTGTTTTATAGGTGTTTAGCAGATGTTGTTGTTGTTGTAGCATTATCTTCGCCCTGTCAGTGTCGTGTAATTACCGGTCATCTTCGTCTAGGCGGTAGGCCCAGGAAACTAGCTGTTTCGACGGATTGGGTCCAGAGGGAAAGAGGTGTTAGATGAGTGGGTTTGATGGGGCATGTGAAAAGGTGGTTAGTGTCGTGTGGGGTGCCTTCACATGCCGGACATATGTTTGGTATGTCGGGATCGATTCTGGATAGGTAGGAGTTTAACCTGCTACAGTATCCAGAACGTAATTGTGCCAAGGTTACGCGGGACTCTCGGGGAAGCTGGAGCTCTTCGTCTGCAATAGGTGGTGGTTGGGCTCCGATAACGGCATTCGGAGGTCGGGAGCTTAAGAAGGTGGTAAGGGTCTCCCGATGAATGTCGTTTATGGCCTGTCTGTACACTGTCTGATCCTGGAGTGGTCTGTCTGTTTTGTCCTGGATCTCGTCCACGTAGTTGGGGAAGTGTCTCCTGATGTGCCTGGGAGGTGCCTCAAGCACAAGCAGGTGCCTGCATGGGTGAGGTCTACGGTGACATCCTAGCAGAAACTGCTTGGCGAGCATTTTGTTGTGCTCCTTTACAGGGAGCATGTGCGCCTCGTCATGCAGGTGTTGAATTGGGGACATCAGGAGACACCCTGTCGCGGTCCTGATAGCAGTATTTTGACAGGTCTGGAGCTTCGTCCACTGCGTATCACTGGTTCCAAGCGACCAGACAGGCGCAGCATAGTTAAGAACCGGTCGGCTTATTGCTTTGAAAGTCGACAGCAACATTTCTTTGTCTTTGCCTCAAGTGGTGCCGGCGAGCGACTTGAAACTTGTTGCGATTCTGTACTCTCGTTGCAATAGCGGTTGTGTGCGCTGAGAAGGAGAGCAAGCTGTCAAAGGTGAGTCCCAATATTCTGGGGTTATTTACCGTCGGTATTGGGGTATCATCGACGTACACCTGAAGTTGTAGCTTGGCCTCCTTTGTCCAGGTGGTAAAAAGGGTCGCCGTGGATTTAGTGGGAGAAAGTTTTAAGTTTCTCGTAGTGAAGAAGCGAGAAAGGCGGGCGAGGTAGTCGTTTACTTTGGTGCATAGGCCATCACTGTCATTGCCCGACGCCATTATCGTGCAGTCGTCGGCGTATGAGACCAGTGAGACTCCCTCTGGTGGCTGGGGGAGTATCGAAATATAGTAATTAAAAAACAAGGGTGAAAGGACACCACCCTGCTATATTTTTCTCTCTTTTGAAGTTTGGTCGCGAAATATCACCGACGAGTGACGACCACTCAGGTGGTTCGCGGTCCACCTCTTCAGCCCTGGCGGGAGTGTCGACTGTAAAATGTCATCTAGTAGCGTGGCGTGGCTGACTGTATCGAAAGCCTTTTGTAGGTCCAACGCTACTAGGACAGTCCTCTCGAAGGGGCGGTTTTGGTTTAGTCCACGGTTTACCTGGGTGTTTATGACGGTGAGTGCCGTGGTGGTGCTGTGCACTCTTCGGAAACCATGCTGGTGTGGGGCTGGAGTCAGGTGTTGTGTGAGGAGTGGGAGTAGAAGGGCTTCAAGCGTCTTCACTACTGGGGAAAGGAGAGTTATCGGACGATAAGACTCCCCTTGGTTGGCGGGTTTCCCAGGCTTCAGTAGTGGGACCACTCTCCTTAATTTCCACTTATTAGGAATGATGAGAGTGGCCATAGACAGGTTGAAGACCTTGGTGAGGAATTCTACTCCCGCTGGACCAGCTTTTTGAACATCAGCATGTTTAATCCGTCTGGGCCAATGGCTTTAGATGGTTTCATGTGTTTGATGGCCCCCTGAACCTCGTCACTGGTGAATGTAAGCGGTGCACTGTTGTATGTCAGTTTGTGTAACCGTCTGGTGGCACAACGTTTGGATCTGTCAACCGGAGGATGCAGTATAAATTGCCGGCTAAAATAGCTCGCGCATCTCTTCGGGTCCGACGAAGTACGACCGTTGAAGGCGATATCCACCTTGTCGTTGTGCTTCGTTGGGTTCGACAGGGACCTTACGGTGGAGCAGAGCTTGCTCACACCAGAGGTGAAGTTACAGGACTTCAGATGCTCTACCCATTTGGTCCGCTTGTGTTGGGTAACCAGTTGCCGGATCTCCTTATTGAGGTCCTTTATACGAGGATCCCCGGGATCGGCCTGGCGTAGGCGGTCACCCTCGTTCGCCAGAACGGCTGCTTCAGCTGGGAAATTGGAACGTAAGTCCCGGATCCGTCCAGCAGGTATGAAGCGAGCCGCGGCGGCTGTGATCGCCTTGCGGAATGCGCGTTCGCCTGCGCGCACATTGGTGGGAGTGGGTAGGGCTGAGAAGATGTCCTCAGTTAATTCCGCGAATCTGGTCCAATCAGCTTTGTTAAAGTGGATGTATGACCGGTGATCCGCGGAAACAAAGTCGGCAGGTTTCTCGATCGAGATGATAATGGGCAAGTGGTCTGATGCAAGCGATAGCATAGGCCACCAGGTTATACTATTTATCAGACCAGCGCTAGCAATTGTTATGTCAGGCGAGCTGCTGCAATTGCCCACTACCCTGGTGGGGGCGTCGTCGTTTACAGTGCTGAACGTTGAATCGTCTATTTGCTCTGCCAATAGCTGTCACCTGCGAGCATTTGGCAGGCTTGAAAGCCAAAGATCGTAATGCGCGTTAAAGTCACCTACTACCAATCGGTTTTCTCCCCTGATGAGCGCACCAATATCAGGGAGATATCCTGCCGGGCAGCAGGTGACAGGGGGTATGTAAATATTATATATTTCGAGCTCGGCATCGCCTGACCGGACAGCTATACCTTGATGTTCTAAGGTGCTGTCCCTGTGGTCGATTCTTTCATCGATAAGACGATACTGCACTGAATGGTGGACTATAAACGCTATGCCACCACCGTTGTCTCGCTTCCTTTCTGTTCACATTGTAGCCGTCCCTGGTAATCAGGGGGGAGCCAGCGTGCAGTTTTGTCTCCTGGACCGCAGCTATTTTGATTCCAAACTGGCTCATGAAGTCGACTATCTCATCAATCTTGCTCGTGAGTCCGTTGCAGTTAGTTGCAAAAGCTTGAAGCTTCGCAGGAGTATTGTCGTAACTCGGGGGGTGAGGAATGCGTGATGTTGTCTGCGTTGGTCCTGCTGTGAGTTCCGCAAAATAGGTTGTGGCTTGATGTTGACTGGTGGCCGCGCCGCTGGGGCCGGTTGCGGGTGCAGAGCTCTGCAGCAGGGGGCAACGTAGTCGCGTGTCCACTCACGGGTGGTGTGCAGGCCGGAACACCTCCGAAAATGTCACCAGCCACTGCAAGAATGGCATTGGACAGTTGTCAAGTTCCGAGGAACTACGGTCTGACACACGGAGCAGACTGTGCGGGGAATCAAGAGCTGCTGGTTTGTCCCCGCCCTGGGGTAGAAGCAGGAGGGTTGTGGGTTAGAGAGGGAGTTGTGTTGCTCGTGGGGGCTCCTTACCGTTGAGGTGTTGTTGGTGGCGGCAGTGTGATGTGCCGGCACTGAGGGCAGTGTAGCCGTAGAGGCAGGGGCCACTTGTGAGCGGGAGCAACATGTGGCCACATATCTTGTGGACCACTCCCTGTTTGTCTTAAGGCCTGAGCAGATCTTAAGATGGCACCACCCGCTGCACTGATTACACCTAACCGAGGTGGAGTTCGGGTGGAGCCGTTTGTGGCATATGCAGCAGTAGAATACCTCTGTCCAGGGTTGGGTTCGACGCCAGCCCGGAAGAGAAGTATTTGGAGCAAACTAGCTGGAATGAGTTGCTCCTGTGACGAAAGAATGGGGGTAGGATACGGCACACTAGACAGGGCTAGTTTACTGTGCGGCAGCCCTTGGTCGGGAAAGACCGGAGTCATTCCGGTAACGTAGAACCGGCTGCCATGGGAATGGTGTTTAGCAGATCGAACTTACTGCTTTAAAAATGAAAAATGTCATGACGGCAAGCACAGTAAGGACAGAGTGATTTTATTATTTTGCGTAAACATGGATGGCACGGAAAAACTTGCTTATTGGGAAGTCAGCAAAACCAAGGTGCTTTAAAAACATTTCTTACTTTCCAGTGCATTATCGGAACAATAAGAAGGCCTGGATGACATCAATAGTTTGTAACGAATGGCTTCAAATATTAAATAGCCCCATGGCAGCTAAGAATCGAATGATATTGTTATTTATAGAGAACCGTACGGCGCATACCGTAAATTCTCATCTGAGCCATGTAAAGATTGAGTTTTTGCCACCTAACACCACATCCAAGTTGCAGCCCTTTGAGATGGGCATTATAACAGATTTTAGATCCTTACACCGCAAGGAAAAGGTTATTCATCTAGTTAATAGCATTGATCAAAAGAAAAAGTTTAGTTGCACAATGTTAACAGCTACACAAATTGCTTACAAAGCTTGGAAAAATTTAAGCATTACGTGCATTCAAAACTGCTTCTGTGCTTGTGGTTTCAATAAAAGAATAAACGATGATTATTTAGAAGATAGTCAATTTAACATAGGTTATCTGTGGGAAGCTATATCTGAATACTCTGAAAATGCCGGATCTTTCGAGGAATATGTTAACGTTGACAATGACATTGCTGTAACTGGTATGGTAACAGATAACGACATTTTGGAAGAAGTTTTGCATGTCAGTAATGAAAGTGACGAGGATGATGATGACGCCGGGAGATGAAACTTTAACAACCACGCAAGCCATAGCGTTAGTTCATCGATTGAAACATTTTCTTTCAATAAATGATATTCAAGATAGCCTTATTATTAGTTTGGGAAATGAAAAAGAAAAATTAAAGAAAAAAGAGTCAAACAATCGAAAATAAAAGACTTTTTTAAAAACTAATTTTATGTTATTAAAAAATTATGAATTTTGTTATTATAATTTTATTTACTGTTCAATTATGATTTAATATGAAAAAAGTACAATGGAATGTACTTAAATATTTTTTTTAATTAAATTTATTAAGTAAATATACATGAAGAAATATAAAAGCCTCGTTTATTTGAATTTTGCTTTTTTGAGCCTCGTTTAATGGAAACCGCGATAATTTGAATTTCTTTGTGTAAATCGAAAAAAAAAAACTGATCCCCCTGCCATTTCGAATTATTGGGATTCGACTGTATATGTATCTTTGAATATACATTTAAGTTCTTTTGAAAATATAAATTGGATAAAATTTCGTTTGTCAACGAAGTCATAGAAATAAACTCATTCAAATGCCTTGCCGTCAGTTTGATTTCCTACAGAAACCAAAAAATGTTCAGAGCCAATATACTAAGAGAGAATTCACTGTAATCAGCTTTGTTATAAGTTTCACCACTCCACGGCGGCAGTTAGATTTAATTTTTGACAATTCACACTGTTCGTAGCCCATGAGACTTCTCTTAACATTAACCTTCACTGCATGAACTTTGGACATGGAAAATTTTAAAATGGAGAAACAAAACGTAAAAAGAATTCGAAACAAGAGTAAAAATAAAGTCTCACTGTGTACAAAAGTAATGCATGTAATAATGAGTTCAAGTGTATTTGTATCTCACTTTTAATTTTAAATTTTTAGCAATCAGAAATACGGTAATGACTATAAAGATGACTGTGATGAGCTGGAGCTCTTCGTCTGCAATAGGTGGTGGTTGGGCTCCGATAACGGCATTCGGAGGTCGGGAGCTTAAGAAGGTGGTAAGGGTCTCCCGATGAATGTCGTTTATGGCCTGTCTGTACACTGTCTGATCCTGGAGTGGTCTGTCTGTTTTGTCCTGGATCTCGTCCACGTAGTTGGGGAAGTGTCTCCTGATGTGCCTGGGAGGTGCCTCAAGCACAAGCAGGTGCCTGCATGGGTGAGGTCTACGGTGACATCCTAGCAGAAACTGCTTGGCGAGCATTTTGTTGTGCTCCTTTACAGGGAGCATGTGCGCCTCGTCATGCAGGTGTTGAATTGGGGACATCAGGAGACACCCTGTCGCGGTCCTGATAGCAGTATTTTGACAGGTCTGGAGCTTCGTCCACTGCGTATCACTGGTTCCAAGCGACCAGACAGGCGCAGCATAGTTAAGAACCGGTCGGCTTATTGCTTTGAAAGTCGACAGCAACATTTCTTTGTCTTTGCCTCAAGTGGTGCCGGCGAGCGACTTGAAACTTGTTGCGATTCTGTACTCTCGTTGCAATAGCGGTTGTGTGCGCTGAGAAGGAGAGCAAGCTGTCAAAGGTGAGTCCCAATATTCTGGGGTTATTTACCGTCGGTATTGGGGTATCATCGACGTACACCTGAAGTTGTAGCTTGGCCTCCTTTGTCCAGGTGGTAAAAAGGGTCGCCGTGGATTTAGTGGGAGAAAGTTTTAAGTTTCTCGTAGTGAAGAAGCGAGAAAGGCGGGCGAGGTAGTCGTTTACTTTGGTGCATAGGCCATCACTGTCATTGCCCGACGCCATTATCGTGCAGTCGTCGGCGTATGAGACCAGTGAGACTCCCTCTGGTGGCTGGGGGAGTATCGAAATATAGTAATTAAAAAACAAGGGTGAAAGGACACCACCCTGCTATATTTTTCTCTCTTTTGAAGTTTGGTCGCGAAATATCACCGACGAGTGACGACCACTCAGGTGGTTCGCGGTCCACCTCTTCAGCCCTGGCGGGAGTGTCGACTGTAAAATGTCATCTAGTAGCGTGGCGTGGCTGACTGTATCGAAAGCCTTTTGTAGGTCCAACGCTACTAGGACAGTCCTCTCGAAGGGGCGGTTTTGGTTTAGTCCACGGTTTACCTGGGTGTTTATGACGGTGAGTGCCGTGGTGGTGCTGTGCACTCTTCGGAAACCATGCTGGTGTGGGGCTGGAGTCAGGTGTTGTGTGAGGAGTGGGAGTAGAAGGGCTTCAAGCGTCTTCACTACTGGGGAAAGGAGAGTTATCGGACGATAAGACTCCCCTTGGTTGGCGGGTTTCCCAGGCTTCAGTAGTGGGACCACTCTCCTTAATTTCCACTTATCAGGAATGATGAGAGTGGCCATAGACAGGTTGAAGACCTTGGTGAGGAATTCTACTCCCGCTGGACCAGCTTTTTGAACATCAGCATGTTTAATCCGTCTGGGCCAATGGCTTTAGATGGTTTCATGTGTTTGATGGCCCCCTGAACCTCGTCACTGGTGAATGTAAGCGGTGCACTGTTGTATGTCAGTTTGTGTAACCGTCTGGTGGCACAACGTTTGGATCTGTCAACCGGAGGATGCAGTATAAATTGCCGGCTAAAATAGCTCGCGCATCTCTTCGGGTCCGACGAAGTACGACCGTTGAAGGCGATATCCACCTTGTCGTTGTGCTTCGTTGGGTTCGACAGGGACCTTACGATGGAGCAGAGCTTGCTCACACCAGAGGTGAAGTTACAGGACTTCAGATGCTCTACCCATTTGGTCCGCTTGTGTTGGGTAACCAGTTGCCGGATCTCCTTATTGAGGTCCTTTATACGAGGATCCCCGGGATCGGCCTGGCGTAGGCGGTCACCCTCGTTCGCTAGAACGGCTGCTTCAGCTGGGAAATTGGAACGTAAGTCCCGGATCCGTCCAGCAGGTATGAAGCGAGCCGCGGCGGCTGTGATCGCCTTGCGGAATGCGCGTTCGCCTGCGCGCACATTGGTGGGAGTGGGTAGGGCTGAGAAGATGTCCTCAGTTAATTCCGCGAATCTGGTCCAATCAGCTTTGTTAAAGTGGATGTATGACCGGTGATCCGCGGAAACAAAGTCGGCAGGTTTCTCGATCGAGATGATAATGGGCAAGTGGTCTGATGCAAGCGATAGCATAGGCCACCAGGTTATACTATTTATCAGACCAGCGCTAGCAATTGTTATGTCAGGCGAGCTGCTGCAATTGCCCACTACCCTGGTGGGGGCGTCGTCGTTTACAGTGCTGAACGTTGAATCGTCTATTTGCTCTGCCAATAGCTGTCACCTGCGAGCATTTGGCAGGCTTGAAAGCCAAAGATCGTAATGCGCGTTAAAGTCACCTACTACCAATCGGTTTTCTCCCCTGATGAGCGCACCAATATCAGGGAGATATCCTGCCGGGCAGCAGGTGACAGGGGGTATGTAAATATTATATATTTCGAGCTCGACATCGCCTGACCGGACAGCTATACCTTGATGTTCTAAGGTGCTGTCCCTGTGGTCGATGCTTTCATCGATAAGACGATACTGCACTGAATGGTGGACTATGAACGCTATGCCACCACCGTTGTCTCGCTTCCTTTCTGTTCACATTGTAGCCGTCCCTGGTAATCAGGGGGGAGCCAGCGTGCAGTTTTGTCTCCTGGACCGCAGCTATTTTGATTCCAAACTGGCTCATGAAGTCGACTATCTCATCAATCTTGCTCGTGAGTCCGTTGCAGTTAGTTGCAAAAGCTTGAAGCTTCGCAGGAGTATTGTCGTAACTCGGGGGGTGAGGAATGCGTGATGTTGTCTGCGTTGGTCCTGCTGTGAGTTCCGCAAAATAGGTTGTGGCTTGATGTTGACTGGTGGCCGCGCCGCTGGGGCCGGTTGCGGGTGCAGAGCTCTGCAGCAGGGGGCAACGTAGTCGCGTGTCCACTCACGGGTGGTGTGCAGGCCGGAACACCTCCGAAAATGTCACCAGCCACTGCAAGAATGGCATTGGACAGTTGTCAAGTTCCGAGGAACTACGGTCTGACACACGGAGCAGACTGTGCGGGGAATCAAGAGCTGCTGGTTTGTCCCCGCCCTGGGGTAGAAGCAGGAGGGTTGTGGGTTAGAGAGGGAGTTGTGTTGCTCGTGGGGGCTCCTTACCGTTGAGGTGTTGTTGGTGGCGGCAGTGTGATGTGCCGGCACTGAGGGCAGTGTAGCCGTAGAGGCAGGGGCCACTTGTGAGCGGGAGCAACATGTGGCCACATACCTTGTGGACCACTCCCTGTTTGTCTTAAGGCCTAAGCAGATCTTAAGATGGCACCACCCGCTGCACTGATTACACCTAACCGAGGTGGAGTTCGTGTGGAGCCGTTTGTGGCGTATACAGCAGTAGAATACCTCTGTCCGGGGTTGGGTTCGACGCCAGCCCGTAAGAGAAGTATTTGGAGCAAACTAGCTGGAATGAGTTGCTCCTGTGACGAGAAAATGGGGGTAGGACACGGCACACTAGACAGGGCTAGTTTACTGTGGCGGCAGCCCTTGGTCGGGAAAGACCGGAGTCATTCCGGTAACGTAGAACCGGCTGCCATGGGAATGGTGTTTAGCAGATCGAACTTACTGCTTTAAAAATGAAAAATGTCATGACGGCAAGCACAGTAAGGAGAGAGTGATTTTATTATTTTGCGTAAACATGGATGGCACGGAAAAACTTGCTTATTGGGAAGTCAGCAAAACCAAGGTGCTTTAAAAACATTTCTTACTTTCCAGTGCATTATCGGAACAATAAGAAGGCCTGGATGACATCAATAGTTTGTAACGAATGGCTTCAAATATTAAATAGCCCCATGGCAGCTAAGAATCGAATGATATTGTTATTTATAGAGAACCGTACGGCGCATACCGTAAATTCTCATCTGAGCCATGTAAAGATTGAGTTTTTGCCACCTAACACCACATCCAAGTTGCAGCCCTTTGAGATGGGCATTATAACAGATTTTAGATCCTTACACCGCAAGGAAAAGGTTATTCATCTAGTTAATAGCATTGATCAAAAGAAAAAGTTTAGTTGCACAATGTTAACAGCTACACAAATTGCTTACAAAGCTTGGAAAAATTTAAGCATTACGTGCATTCAAAACTGCTTCTGTGCTTGTGGTTTCAATAAAAGAATAAACGATGATTATTTAGAAGATAGTCAATTTAACATAGGTTATCTGTGGGAAGCTATATCTGAATACTCTGAAAATGCCGGATCTTTCGAGGAATATGTTAACGTTGACAATGACATTGCTGTAACTGGTATGGTAACAGATAACGACATTTTGGAAGAAGTTTTGCATGTCAGTAATGAAAGTGACGAGGATGATGATGATGCCGGGAGATGAAACTTTAACAACCACGCAAGCCATAGCGTTAGTTCATCGATTGAAACATTTTCTTTCAATAAATGATATTCAAGATAGCCTTATTATTAGTTTGGGAAATGAAAAAGAAAAATTAAAGAAAAAAGAGTCAAACAATCGAAAATAAAAGACTTTTTTAAAAACTAATTTTATGTTATTAAAAAATTATGAATTTTGTTATTATAATTTTATTTACTGTTCAATTATGATTTAATATGAAAAAAGTACAATGGAATGTACTTAAATATTTTTTTTAATTAAATTTATTAAGTAAATATACATGAAGAAATATAAAAGCCTCGTTTATTTGAATTTTGCTTTTTTGAGCCTCGTTTAATGGAAACCGCGATAATTTGAATTTCTTTGTGTAAATCGAAAAAAAAACTGATCCCCCTGCCATTACGAATTATTGGGATTCGACTGTATATGTATCTTTGAATATACATTTAAGTTCTTTTGAAAATATAAATTGGATAAAATTTCGTTTGTCAACGAAGTCATAGAAATAAACTCATTCAAATGCCTTGCCGTCAGTTTGATTTCCTACAGAAACCAAAAAATGTTCAGAGCCAATATACTAAGAGAGAATTCACTGTAATCCGCTTTGTTATAAGTTTCACCACTCCACGGCGGCAGTTAGATTTAATTTTTGACAATTCACACTGTTCGTAGCCCATGAGACTTCTCTTAACATTAACCTTCACTGCATGAACTTTGGACATGGAAAATTTTAAAATGGAGAAACAAAACGTAAAAAGAATTCGAAACAAGAGTAAAAATAAAGTCTCACTGTGTACAAAAGTAATGCATGTAATAATGAGTTCAAGTGTATTTGTATCTCACTTTTAATTTTAAATTTTTAGCAATCAGAAATACGGTAATGACTATAAAGATGACTGTGATGACTTCATGTAAATACTGACTGAGAATAATGCCTAACAAATTGTTTGCTTCATGTTCAAATTTCTAACATGTTTGTGAAACATCTGTTGAAAAAGTTTAAAATTGACCAAAAACATGGTCGGAATGTTGCTGTGGCAATAGCTGTTGGTTGTTTGTAAGGTTTAGTTGTATGAGCATCACATGCAAAACGGCGCTTAACATATATTCCATTTAGAAGCCTTCGTTGCTCAACCCATGAATATTTATAAAAAATGTATTTCCAAGTCGATGATGGAATAGAATTTTTAAGTTTTTTTAAGATTAAAGAAAAACTTGATTTTTATAATCTGTAGTTAGAACACAAGATCTTAAACTTTACAAAATTGATTGAAAAATAAATTATTTAATTTAATTTAATAAATCTGTAAGCATCTATGATTTAAAAGACAAATGATTATTTATGCCTATTATTCGAATTATTATTATGCGCACCTGCTTATGCTGCTTATCCGTGCAACAAAAAATCTAATGTAATCAAAGCAGACACATTTCCTGGTATATAACCGCAATTTTATGTTTGAAACTGAAAGCAGAAAATCGCCGAACACACAAAAAACTTGTCTTCTTTTTGCCTCTCACAAACAAACTAAGCCTGCTGTATTTCTAAAACCGTGAACATATCTTCGGGACGAATGTAAAAATATAACAAATATCAATAATCGAAAGTCGAATGTACGTATCCCGCAAAATTTGAAAATTTGCCTAATATTTTGAGCACACCTCGTATGAAATATCACAAATATGTATGATGACTTGATCAAATGTATCAAATCAGCAAAGTCTTGTGACCTAACTAAACAAGCATTAAAATCGGTTCATTTTCGACTAAATTATGGGCATTTAAAAAAAAAATTTCTTATATAATTAAAAAAATCGATTTGGAGCCGAAAAACAAAATTGCCGATAACTCTTGAAAAAAAATTTTTTCGAGCGAACAAAAAAAATACGTGTCTTATTATTTTGACCAGAGAGCAACATATTTGAGTTACATCGAAATCGAAGAACATGTCCCGAATAGCCCGGTTGAATTGAAATGGAAAGCATCAGAGATCGAAGGAGTTGCCTCGCTTGGCCGAAAGCGGTCAATTTCCGAACATTGTGTTTTCTGACTAGAAAATTGAGCAATTCGCAAACTCCCAAAACGATAGGATTTGTTTGACCGACCGTTCAAACGAGAATTTGAGTCTTCGACTGGCCACCAGGAGGCAGCACCCGTTTAGACCGCTGTAACCGCAGATGGGTGGCCTCCAATAATTTTCCTCGAGCCTGGCGTCAAGGTAAATATGAAATATTATCGGGATATTGCTTTGAAGTGTTGAGCAGACAAACATTTCGGTGGCAGACCATGGATGTTTCAACCGGACTTGGCACCGTCTCACAAAGCTCGAGTGAACCAAGAATGGCTAAAAACAACGTTCCGAACTTCATAATGTCCACACAATGGCTCTCAAATTCACCAGACGCGAATGCGATGGATTATTCTCTTTGGGCTGTTTTGGAGAGCAAGGTCCGAACTAAAAGATTCATCAGTCTCGAGGCGTTGAAAAAAGCCATTGTCCGCGAGTGGGCAAAAATACCTGTAAGTCTCATTCAGGCAGCTTGCAATTCGTTTCTGGACCTTCTCAAGGCCATAGTCAAGTTTAAAGGTGCTCACATCGAGCAAAAGTAAATTGATTCTAAATTATGTATTATTTTCACCCTGTTTTTACTTTGAATTGAATAAAAGTAATTTTCCAAACAGAATTTTTAATTGATAACACTTTGAGTGTCGGACCCTGTGTATATATAAATATATATGCTACTATATAACAAATCCTAAGCTCTACGAAGGGATCACGATTATTTTCAAAAGGCAAAAAATTTTCGACGAAAGAAGAATGGCTTATGAGCAAGCTCATATAACTGTTCTAGATATAGTGGAAGAACCCGCTAGTAAGGTAATTGAGTGGTCATACTATACAAAAGACAGAATAATCAAAAACATAGGATACTTAAAATCCTTCACAGGAAAAGGAGGCGTCATTATACAGGAGGATCGCAAACATGAAGGTTAAGAAGACCCGGTGGTCTAGAAATTTGAAAAAATCGATTTTTTTTCGATATTTCGAAAGTATAGTATCTTAAGAATATACTGTGAAATACGGAAGTTCGCAATATTATAGTTTCTACAGCCCATTAACTAGAGAGCGGTCCGCGCGCTCCTGTATCTCAAACTTTAAACTCATTTATCTCGAAACGACTTTTTCGGCCTGGTGTTGTCAAAAAAAAAACTGTTCAACCGAATCGTCTGCAATTTTAATATGTTGCTTACAACGCCAATTATTATTTCGTATTTTTTGATTAAGAACTGAAAAAAACCCCGATTTTTAGCTACAGTCCTAGTGATTAATATTTTTTTTGGTTTTTGTTGAGAAGAGCCAAAATGGACAACGCCGTTCTTCAGCGCCATTTTTTCAATTATTAAAATTAAATAAAAAACCTAAAAAAATTTTTTATTGTAAAAAAACTTCCGGAAAATACCTTAAATTTTCGAGCTCTAGACCACCAGAACCCCTTAATACAGTTACTGAATTAGTAGCAGAGCTATAGAATATTAAATATGAAGCATACGAATTAATTGTATACTATGAAGTTGAAAATTGTATAGACATGACGAATGTAGACAGTGTTTTAGTGATTAATGCAAAAGAAACAAGGCACACTTTAGACAAATTATACGAGGAAAGAAATTTGGGGTAATAAAAAATGTTATGAACAGATGCTGATATTATGGCTATTGCATAGTAAAGTAATAATTACAGTCAAGACCCCGGACGGAGAACTTATGAGGCGAATAACGACGGTCATAGATTGTACCGCTATAGATATCCGAACAGAGAAAATTATAACAATAGAGGAAATAATAATAACTATAGAGGAAATATCAACAATTCAGGGCAATTTCAAAGGTTCCAACAGTTAGGACACCCTAGGCTAAATTTACACCGAATTCGAGTGAGTCAACCTAGGCAAGACCAGAAACATGTAAATTGAACCCATGGAAGTTGATTATATTGAACACAGTTCGAAGAGGGCTCAATTGGCAGGACACCCTATTCGCAGCATGGTCAAAATTTGGTATGCTCGGATAGGAAAAGCCAAGCAGAACCATCAATAAATTATGTTAAGAAAGAAAAAGTAAAGAATTCAATTTGTTTTACGAACCAGCCTCTGAATGTTTACCCAAAATAAGGATAACGATCGATAATAAGAAATATTTATCTCTTGTAGATACAACAGCCATTATAAGTTTGATGAGTAATGATATAAAAGATTTTGAACGTATAAGATTAGGTAAACCACTACCAATTAACACACTAACTATTATAATAAAGAGATAATTGATCGCAAAGTACACGAAACACCTCTAGAAGAGTTCAATTTGCCAGAAAATACAAAAGTAAGATGGAAAGTAATATTTTTTAAAGAATGAAATTACACATTTACACTCGGAATTGATTTACTCAACTACTTAAACGCAAATTTGGCACAGAACAGAAAATAATAATATAAATCAGAAGGAAGGCAATTTTTTCATCTTAATGAAATATGTGAGTTAGAAACAATAGATAATAAAGTTAGCAGAATTAGTACCGATCCCTTAAACACAAAAGAAAATAAGGAAGTAGACAAAATTTTAAAAAGGTTTAAAGGACTATTTTCTAAGAAAGCCGATCGATTGACTAGTACTATGGAGATACAACACAAAATTAGAACAACCACAAATGGTCAAATAAATTCCAAACGGTATAGATATCGTCCACAACACGAAGCTAAGGTATGACGTCAAATAAAAGAAATGGAAGAGCAAGGTATAATTAGGAAAAGTCAGTCTCGATAGTTAAGACATTTGATAATTGTAGCAAAGAAAAAAGAAAACTTCGGCAAATAGAAATACAGAATTGTAGTCGATTATCGAAAGTTAAATGAACAAACAATTGGCGATGAATATCCACTTCCGAATATAAACTCAATTTGGGATAAGCTGAGTTGAGCCCAATATTTTACGACAATCGATTTAGCCAAGGGATATCATTAGCTTCTGATTAAAGAACAAAATAAAGAAAAGACGGCGTTTGTGTCTCCGCATGGCTTATATGAATTTGATAGTATGCCATTTGGATTGAAAAAGCGTAGGCAACATTTCACTTTATTAATTGAACATGTGTATGTAGTTTTTCTCGATGATATTCTAATTTTCAGCATTTCGTTCAAAGTACTTGTAAAGGCAATAACAGACATATTTAAGATCTTAGAACGAGCAATTTTAAAAATCCAAGTAAATAAATGTATTTTTATGAAAAAAGAGACAGAATTTCTTTGATAAAATCAAAGTAATACAAAAATTAACGTTACCGAAAACTGAGAAACAAGTTAAAAGTTTTTTGGGAGTTAAAGGATACTATAGGAGATTACCAGTAACAAAGTATTTAAAAAAGAATGCTAAAAAAAATTCAAAACACTTATTTGTTCTCACCCAATTCTAAGACACCCAGATTTCGATAAAAAATTGTATTTATTAACAACGGACGCTTCTAGCTATGCAATTGCTGCCCTTTCACAAGAAGGTTATCCAATATGCTTTATATCAAGAACTTTAAACAATCATGAGAGAAATTACTTCGCGACCGACAAAGAGGTTTTATTCATTTTATGGAGTGTCAATTACCTACGACCTTATCTTTATGGGAGAGAATTTAAGATTCTCACGCACCAATTAAACTCTGCAAACTAAATATAGAAGGAAAGATATGACACCAAGGCATCAGAGATGGCTTCTAAAATTAGGCGATATGCCTTTGATATTGAATACTGAAAAGGTAGGCTAGGTTACGTTATGGTGGTAGTCGGTCCGTATGACCAACTCACTTAGACCTTACAGATCCGTTGTGATACCACTGTGCGACACGGGAACCTTGATTATTTATTTTCATGAAACCATTTTGAGGCTCTTATGAAGCGCAGGATTGGTCTAATCCCCGCGCCAGACAGCTCTGTTAGAGAATTGAAAAAGTGTTTACCTAGACAGCCTGCTCTGATTTTAGCTAAGGCTGGACAATTGCAAAGGAAGTGGTCAACTGTTTCTTCCTTTTCCTCATCTCTACAACTTCTACAATATTCATGGGAGAATACTCCTACTCTCAAGGAATGCCTGCCAAATAGCCAGTGGCCGGTGACACAAGCCACGACCTTCGAGATATCTTCTCTTGAGAGCCTAAGCAATTCCTTTGTCCTTTTCTTATTTATTTGCGGCCACAGTAGTCTGGCACGTGTGTATCTTCATCTTCCCATGACCTATTGACCTCTTGGGTAATGTTGTTTTTTATTATTAATTTACTCGCGGCCAAGGTATTCCAATGGTACTTTTAGCACGGAACAGTTGAAGAGCAGTACCTTTTCTGGCTAGCTCATCAACGCTAATATAATTTAGGTCTGCTCGGCATTCCATGTGCAACCTTTAATCTTCGCATAGCCACATTCATTGATTTAATGGCCGCTTGGTTATCCGAGAATATATTTATTGTTGTTTTTGTTACGGCATGCGTATTAAGGTATGTAGACACTTCTTTTATGGCTAGAACCTCTGCCTAATAAACGCTGCAGTAGTCTGGTAGTCGAACGGATAGTTCAAGTCTTAATTCTTTCGAAAATACTCCACAGCCAACTTTATCGTCTAGCTTGGAACCATCTGTATAAAAATTTAATTCCTCCCCTTCTCCATGGCCCTGGTGTCTGCCACTCCCTTCTTGATGGTATACCTACTTGTCTTGAAGAGCTTGTCGAAGGTAAGTCTAGGAATAGAATAGTCCATTTCTTGTTTGTGACTGTTTAGAGTGTACAGCTCCATACTTTTGAGTCTAAGCGCCGAGGCGGCGGCCACGTTTTTCTTTACGAGATTTAGTTCAGGCAAATTGATTAGCACTTCTAGCGCTTTGCTTGGGGTAGTCCTTAAAGCACCAGAGATGCATAAAAGAGCTGTTCTTTGGACCTTACTCATGATTTAGCGTAACTCACCTTTAGAGCAGATGGCCACCATACAAGTATTCCATATATTAAGATTGGTGTAACTACCGAAGAATTAGCCAGTGAGTAACGCGAGGTGTTAACATCCATTTAATACCGACCGCTCTTTTGCAAGTATACCTATAATGCAAGGTTGGCCTTTTTTACTCTTTCCTCAATATTAGGTTTCCATGTGAGTTTCCTATCTAATATGAGTCCTATGTACTTGACATTCTCTCTCAAAGGAATCTCCACACCCTTGAAAACCAGCGGGGAGATTATAGGAAGCCTATATTTCCTTGTGAAGAGAATGATTTCAGTTTTTGCGGGATTCATAGCGAGTCCCCTACTCTCAGTCCAGCTCCTAAGCGTGGCCATGTTAGAGCGCAGAATGTCCATGGGAGTGTTAGGATATCTGCCTTTAACAGCAATTGCTAGGTCATCTTCGTATGCAGTGACGTGGCAACCTATTCTCTGCAGGGTCAACAATAGCGAGTTTACCGCCAAAATCCAGAGGACAGGGGAGAGGACACCACCTTGAGGTGTGCCTCGGTGGACCTGTCTCCCTAGGGTAAGGTTAGGTTGAAGCGGTTGTCCTGTGGGACACACTCGGGCTCATAGCCCATTGTGATGCCGCGTGGGGAGCTTGCCCCTATCTCTCCTAAAACCAGTGTGTGCTTTTCAAAAATTTTTAAATATCTCTGATTTCTGTAGAACTGAGATCTTTCAACTCATCAAAAAATTGTTCACCCAGAATAGTAAACCAGCGTCTGGATAGAGCAGGACAGTGGCACAGTAGGTGCGAGATTGTCTCCTCCTCGTCCTCATCTAGACAACTTCTGCAGAAGTTATGTATTTGCACACCCATCCTTTGGGCGTGTCTACCTATTAAGCAGTGCCCCATTATGACTGAGATTAATGTGCTAAGACTGTGTTTATTTTGGCTTAGCAGAGATTCTCTGCGTTTAGCATTTAGAGTCGGCCACTTTTACTTCTGCCCATTTCTTGGGGATATAGTTAAGACGTATCGCTGCCTCAAAAATTAAGGCGAGTGTAGGTGCAATTATATCTTTTGTGTGTTGCAAATCAGCGTGGATGATTCCAACAGGTCCCGGTGATTTGTAAGGTTTGAAGCTGCAAATTTTATGTTATCCTCAGTTATAAAATCTATTGGGGGATTCTCGTAGTGAAAAATAGGGTGGGTTCTACTGTCTTCGTTGCAGAGACAACCTGGAAAGTGCGTCTGCATTAGTAATTCTAGTGTTTCTTCACTGCTGGTTGTCCAATTTTCATTCTCTTTTATGAGGTAGCTAGGGTGGCTGGGACTTGTTGATACTACTTTCCGGAGTCTACTAGTATCCGAAACACTTTCTATCTTTTGGCAGAAGTCTCTCCAAGACGCCGTTTTTGCTGCCCATATGGCATACTTAAATCTACCTTGGCATTCTTTGTATCTGTCCCACGAGTTGGTTCTCCTCGCTCCGTTATACATAGTTCTGCTTTTCCTTCTACGGTTTGCTATATCAGTGGACCACCATGGAGGTTTCTGTTTCCCTCTTCTCGTTCTCTGAGGACATGCTGCTTTCGCAGCTTGTTGAAATGCTGAAGTCAGCTCATCAACCACTGAGTCGAGCTGTGGCTCGGAGTTAATTTGGTATGTCGCGGCAGGGAGATTTCTAGATAATGTGGTTTCAAACATCCCCAGGTTTGTGCGTCTACGGTTTGTAACCGGCTTAAACTGTTTAGTCGGCAATGAAATACTGTACATTAAGTACCTATGATCTGATAAGGAGTTGTCTGTAGACACTCTCCAGTCTTTTAAAATTTGAGCCCCTCGTTCATTGACAACGTGATGTCTAGAACTTCACTTCTCGTGGTTGTTACAAAAGGAGGGGTATCACCTATGTTACTAATACAGAGATTGTTGCACATAATGAATTCAAAGATGTACTCACCACGTGCGTTTGTGTCTGAACTGCCCCAGACGTGATGATGTGCATTAGCATCTGCTCCCAGTATGAATGGGGTGCCACACCTCTATGCTTTATGTACTGCGTCTCTTATGAGTGGTGATGGAGGAGGCAGCTCCGCGTCATGTGCCATATAAGAGGAGGCAAGCCATATCGTCCTTCCGCAGAACTCCACCGATACGATGACGTTATCCGCATCGCTAAATTGTATTAGTAAATATACATTAATACATTTTTTTGCTAGTATGCACGACCTGGGCTTACCTTTGTCAGTGACATAAACCAATTTGTATTCTCTACTGCTCAAACCGCAAACCCGATCTTGTACGACCCATGGTTCTTGGATGAGCACGATATCCTCTTCTCTTTCTGCGAGACGGAGGATGAGTGCGGATGAGGCCGCCTTACTTTGGTAAAGATTTGTACAATCCTCACCATTGCTTTTGTTCGTTATTGAACCAACCACGATTTGGTCTGCGTTGTCTTCATCGGATGTAGGGGGGAGAGACTCCTCATCCTCTATAGCAGAGAGATCGGAGTATTCCCCCTCCATGTCCTCTAAGGTAACCTTTTCGAAGAGTTCGCCTAACACGCCGGAGTTGGAGTCCAACTCATCATTGTCTGTGACAACCTCGTTTGCTTCCGCAGATGAAGTCATATTTTCTGCGGAGGTGCTCTTGCTAGCTACATTCTGTCTGTAGACATGGAGAGTCAGCGCTAGGAAGACGTAGTTGATCTTCCATTTACTGTTGGCAAGTGGGTCCAAAGATTCCTCATTGAGGATTATCACGGCCAGTCTCCTCTTGCCGACCACTTCGCCAATCTTTGCTATCTTCCAATCGCTGGTAAGTAGTTCGGGGTTGCCTAGCTTTATCAGGTCCAGGACTGCCTCTGGATCAGAATGGAAGTCTGGTATCCAGGCTCTAGATCTTAGCCTATTAGGGATGTCTTCTCGGCGGACCAAATCAAGGCGGCCCCCGGCCAAGGTTTCCCTATGCGATTAATCGCTAGGGTGTATAGGTTCACGGCACATTGATCAGCGCACCTTATTAGTTTGACGCGGGATTGAAACCATCCTGCATCCGAGCTACTGGGTGGAGGTCCTGGATTTTCTTTCAGAATGTCCCTGTACACCTCCCAAAGACTCGTGCTTAGTAAGCCCCCGTTTGCTTGAGAGATCGCACAACCATGGGAACTACGATCAATCACCGCTCGTATATGGATTCCTTTCGCTACTTCCGCGAAAGACCTCTTCATCGTGACATTAGTCATCTGAGTGGCGGACACCTTGGTCCGTTTGGCTTCAGCCGATGTCCCTTCACTCGATCGCTTGCGCTTGCCTTGTGCGGAGTATATTTTGGTCTTCTCCCGGTGTTCGGTAATGAAGGTTTCAGCCCACGCCTTGAAGTCTGACTGTTCCTCCGTCAGATCCTCTTCTCTAATGTCCGTGAGTCTCTACAGGATTCTGAAAGCCCATTGCCTGGTACGATAGTACCTTTCTGACGCACTTATATGATTCCGGTGGTGGGTACTACCCGGGGCAGTGATTGTGTCAGAAAGGCAGACATCAGAAGCTATTGGCTGAGCCATGTGGTCCGATGCTGCCAACGTTGGTGGCGGTATTTCTCCTTTCGGAGTTCCCGTGCCACCTGGAGTGACGGGGACAGCAAGGTCCGCTTGTCTTCTGAGAGGGCAGCTCTTGCTTCCCAAGGATTTTGTTGCGGGGGGGGGGCTGGCACCACACGTGGATGGTATGTCATACCCAACTTGTCTTTGACTGGGTTGGGATTGTTGCCAGCAAGAGGTCTCGCTGCCGTAGTGGCAGCCCCTGAAGGAACGGAGCGTGAGTTAGGCCTTGGCTTGGCCACAGGCTTTACTCCGCTTACGTTAGTGGTCTTTTTTATTGAGAGACCTGACCTTCCTAAGGGATTTGGTCTTGATTTTGGGTTGCTTTGGTTGTCCGAGGATAGGTTTTTTTGTCGGCACTGCTCGATGTATATACGAAGGCGACCATGGCAAACTCTTTATCTGATAAACCTTTTTCCACCAACCCGACAAGCGAGTGTAAGGCGTGCTGCGCCGAGGAGAAATTATTTATTGGTATAGCGCTCCGTATGTACTCGTCCTCTATCCTCTCTAGAACTTTGCGGAGGAAAGACGAAAGACTAATTGGTCTGAAGTCTTTGGGGTTAGTGTGTGAGGACCTGCCTGCCTTGGGTATGAAAGAGACTTTTGTCTCTCCTAGCGGAATGTAGCCCATGTTAAGCCAACTTCTAATGATGATTTTAATAAACGGTGAGGTAATATCCGGTAATTTCTGCAATTACGCAGGATAGATACCGTCTAGTACAGGTGATTTATAAGGACCAAAAGTGTTGATAGCCCATTTAATCTTTGCGTTTGTCACTAGTAGATTTTCTAAGTTGGATTGCCTTTCATGATTAGCAGAATCGTTTTGTTCCACCGGCTTGTTTCCGGGAAGTGTGTGTCTAGAGGAAGACCTAATGATTCCTCACTTGACGTAGTCCATGTATTTCTTTGATTTTGTAGATAGCCGAGATAGCCTACATGGCGTCTTTGAAAGAATTTTTCTTAATCAGTCCGCTTCTGACGTTTCTTCAATTTCTTTGCAATAATTTTACCAGGATTCACGTTGCGCAGTCCTGACTGCTTTCTAATATTTTTTCAGTTTGGCCTTATAGGCTTGCCGGTCCTCTAACCATCTCATGGCCTTGGCGAGGTTAAATAACGTTCTATGGTATTTTTGTAGCGAGATTAGTTGCTTGGTCCACCAAGGTGGTTTAGTCTTTCCTCTGGGCCTGACAGCCGGGCAGCTAGCTGCTAAAGAGATATTCATTGCTTTAGAGTCCTGATTAACCAATTTATCTAGCTCCCCACATGTAGTGGGGTCTTTGAGGGCTATCTTTGGCAGTAACGTTTTAGTTTATAATTGTAAACTCCCCAGTCGGTTTTTCGTATATTTCTAAACTTACCGACTTGAGGGGATCTAATGACGATTTCAAATTCGATGCATCGATGGTCTGAGAACGAATTTTCGTTTGAAACGCGCCATCTCTTAACGTAGCTGGAAAACATGTCGGAAGCCAGGGTGATATCCAGAACTTCCTCTCAATTCATTGTGACAAAGGTCGGCTCTGAGCCTAAATTCAACACACTAATTTTGCTTTCTGAAATAAACTCAAGTTGAGTCTCCCCTCTAGCGTTAGAGTCGCTACTCTCCCACAGGGTGTTATGTGCATTTGCGTCGCAGGAGACAACCAGGTGTTTTTTCTTTAGAACTGCCTCTTTTACGCGCACCCGAACCTCCTCCGGCGGGGCGTCTTCTTCATGGGCCATATAGGCGGAGGCTAGCCAAACACCGGTTTTCCCAAATTCGATGCTTGCAGCCACTAAGTCGCCGCTACTGAGCTGTGGAAGCAAGAAAATATTGATATTATTTCTAGCTAAGATGCAGCTGCGGATCTTACCTGTGTTTTGTACGGCAATTAGTTTAAAGCCCTTCATTTCGAGTCCGCAGATTTTGTTGCCGCATATCGATGGCTCTTGAATGAGGGCTACGTCAAGTCCACCGTCAGCCAAGTGGACGGAAAGGTGCGCGGTCGCAAGTTTAAAATGGGAAGATTATTAAAGAAGATCCTCGTTGAAGACCGGCTCCACACGGGTAAGCCTTTCACAATCGGTTGAGTTCTGGCTGCTGACCAACCCTTCTTCCGTATCGCTACGCAAGACGGCTTTGTCACCCTCCTCTTCTGAGTCCATAGCTGGTTCGTCGCTGCGATAGATCCGAATGGTTGCGTCAACAAACCCTAACCTTACAATATTTTTTTTTTGCACCAGTGGGGCAAGCGATTTTCCATTGAGGATGAGCATCACCTGTATTTTTCCCTCTATTGGCTCTACTCCTATTGGCTCCTACTTTTCATACCTTGCTGTTGTGAGTTGGCAAGTCGATATTGCATGTTTTAAACATTTGCTCAACTTTTTTCGGCTCTGCCGGCTTCCGGTCGGAATCCAAACTCAAGTTCGAGGTCTGCTTGTAATTTCTTCCTTACTAACCGCTTCGAGTTTGGCTCCCGGCCAAACCTCTCCTACCTTGGCTACGGCCAACCTGTAGAGCGTGGCTGACCTAACGTCTTCGCAAGCGATGAGCTTTGCTCTACCTGATACCAGCCTGCGTCATAGCAAAGAGGAGGGGGTCCGGGGTGTTCCTCTAGGATCTGGAGGTAAACTTCGGCGATAGCCGCCTCAATCCATCTTCATTTTTCCTTAGGAATGTTGCCTTCCTCCTCTTCCTTGTCAATGACGGCCAGTATCTCACCGCCGCCTTTTTCGACCTCACTGAACGTTGGGTATTTATAGCTACCTATTTTTTGTTTTCTGGCAACCTTTTCTTCTGCTTTCTTTGCCCATTTCAGCGATTTTGCCTGTTCTTCTGTTAGCTGTTCTGCTGTAATCTCTCCTAGTTCAAATAATATGGTCTGGCCGCCTTTTTCTCGTAGTAGCTTTGCTTATAGGGACGGACATGTTTAGCCTGTCCCCCCTGCCCTACGATAGTACTTCGCCTAGAGGTCCTAGGCCCTTCTATGGCAACCTGCCGGTTAAACCTGGAAGCAGATTACGACCCCCGTCCCCTGAAATAGGTTGAGTTAAAATGGAGATTGCTCACCCTAAGCGTAGTTGATCCCGAAACTCCTGGTGTTTGACGCTTGAAGATCGGTTTTCCCAAGCCTCCTCGTCGCCCGCTGCCTCCTGCAGGAGGGGAGGACCGTCTTCCTTGTTAGAAATATGTTTATTTAAATTCTTCTCCATTTTTGGTCCCACGAGTGTCGGACAAGGGAAGTCCTCGGCACAGGTCGTATTACACCTTGATCAAACCCAGAGTTTTTTTCAAGAGGTTTGCTCGTCGGATTGGCAGAACTTGGTCATCGTTCAAAAATACAGTCCGAACCATAGGAATGTAGTGAACTCGCTCACCCCGCACCACGGCAAGGTGTCTACCTCGCGACGGTACTGAAAAGGTAAGGAAATTTGCTAATTAGGATAGAAAAAAAGGAAGATAACATATCAAAATGGGAAGAAACAGGGGATAGTAATGAAATAACCACTTTGGAAAATGAAAAAAAAACCAATGGATTATGTTTAAATATAGAAAGTGTCGACGACGAGGCACCAAGCATGGTAGCAGCGCATTTAATCGAAGATAATCTAAATTACCATCTTTACATTAAAGAATAAATAGTTAATAAGCACAAAACTCTAATAATTATTACAAATAATAAGCCACTGCACGGAAAGCGAATAATATTTATTGCAGAAAACGATTACGAAAATATAAATATTTAGACGATTGATTACAAAAGGGACGATAGGTAGGATGAGGTCTGAGTCCATAGCTATAATAAAGTACAAGAGAAATTAATTGAAATGATTTCCAACAATAAGCAAATTCATAAAGTGTACAATAAGAGCGGAAGATATTGAAGACGAAGCCAAAGTAGTTAATCAGATATCACTTAACAAGAAACCTATAATCAAATAAAAAATGAAATTTACTTCCCAAACAATTTTAGAGAAGTTAAGAGTGTTATAAAAATTAAATAAAAACCTACCACTAAAACAATTAGTTCAAAAAACTATGAGAAATTATAAACAAAAATTTCATTTCACTATTATGTTTACTCCGACTCAAGTACCGAAAACCAAATAAGGATAAGGTTAGAGAAAGTATAGAAGCAATGAAATTATAAAGCTGTAGGACATAAAGATCAACCCAGATTTAAGAAAGAAAGTTTGAGAAGTACTCTTGTAACATTAAAAAAACTCTTGAAATTTACAGATAGTCCGAACTATAGTAATACTGATACTAAATATTATGGGTACAACCGATAATGGGATCACTGATACTAACGAAAATAACTGACCAAACAGGCTTCATTGACTTACAAATAAGAGACCAGGAGATAGTTAAACAGAGCGGTAAGTAGTATATTATATAAATATAATTGACATCAAACAAATAGAAAACATTATCGAAACAATATAATTTTAATAGAACTGAATAAAAAAACAAGAATTTCAAAGGAAATTGTTAGAAAAACGAAATAAGTTATTGACACTTACACCAATTAGAAATAGGTATAAACGGGAATTATTTAATGCAATAGGGTTTTTTGGTACAATGGGCAAAATGTTTGTTTAGAATAATACACAAATATTCAGTAGTTGAAAACCAAATTGAACATTAACAAGAAAATATTGTATAAGCCAAATGTGGAATAATGCATCCCAATACGTTAAAAAGTGATGAAATAACAAAATACAATATCGATTATAATAATCTTAAATACCTACAACTAGGAACAGCAACTTTAATAACTCTTATCTAATATTTGGCATAAAAAAACCAAAAACTTTCCAAAATGTAAAAATAAGAGCAATAATGTCTATTCCTAATGAAGATTTTATAGTTATAGAAGCAAAACTAGAAGAAATATTCACTCACGAAAATAGAACATTAAAGTTTGAAGAAAATAAGAAGCTAAAAAACTAAAGTCCAGTAATCACTGTATTTAAAAAAACTCTCAACTCCCAAAGAATAAAGAAATACTTAGAGTAGGTATGAAAGAAATTATTGACAAACATACAATCAATTTCCTAATTAACCAAACTTGTATTGTAAGCCAATCAAGCATTAATGGAAACTTTTTAATAGAAATAGAACCTTTTTAATGGAAATGAAACCTTTTTAATGGAATAAGAGTTAAATATGAAGACATGCGAAATTTTATAAAGAAAAATTATGTTCGATCAAATACTAGAAGACAATAAATCTAATGTAAAAAGCATTCTCAATTTGAAATTTCATTGTAAATTATCACATGTAGGCAATATTATATCTATGGTTACGAATTTTCTTACGTTCAGATTCAAATAAATCTCTTACAATAACCCCTCTGATTTCGATTAATAGATTGTCTAATAAAATCACAAACAAATGGTAATAGGCTCATACCCCATGCTAAGAAGTATCTTCCTTTTCTGACACGACAGAACCGTTTTACTTAAATCCTACGTAAATCCGTACAGCAGCATGAAATCTATGACAATTATTACTTCATCCGTGATTTTAGCCAGTAAAAATGTGTGAACTACCCACAAAACTCGAATAAGGACTTCGCAAACTACCTTTCCGGAAATCGTAGGTCTCTCTCCTGAAGCAGTCTGGAGCTTGTAGCCAACCAAATCTGTCCGGATGATCGAGTTCGTTGCACCTGTGGCCAGAGTAAGCACCTGGGACCGACCATTTACAGTTCCCCTTATAGTGTAGGTGATACTTTTCCGTCCAATTTGCGAGACAGAGACTGCGGGGCATTTAGTTGTGAGAACCAGTTCTCGTCCCTTAGAGCTACTTCGTTTTAATCTAACGTATGCTGTGTATCGGGAGCGCCATTGTCAGTTTTAGCGCTTCGGTTTCTTCCACCTGGATTTGTTTTCGGTTGGCTGCGTGGTATATTGCAATTGCGGGCCATATTTTCGTCTTACCGCGGCTGTAACACTTTAAATACAAGCTTCTTGGCGCAAACAGAGTAAATGACTCCCTTATTACTTTCTTCATGATTTCCACCATTACGGTAGGCTCTGCAACATCAACCCGATGGACTTTGTGCACTGGCTTAGTCAAAAGAGCTGGTACTTCCTGTGTCAGACACTGTTTCAGCATACGTACCCTTCGGAGTTGAGTATACTGTCCGCTTCCTGTTCGGATTTCGTATACCTCTTATGAATGCCTGGCGCTTCATCTTTTCAACGAAACCTGCTGTTTCTTTCGCATACGCCAAATTTGCCATCGCTCAATCTCTATCGCTTATTCCTGCAAGCTCTCATTTGCCTTCTGATAGTGATTTGTCAGTGGTCACTCCCGTAACGTCTCTATATTGCTGCCATCAGACTTTCATAGTTGCTTTGTCTGCAATACTCAAGTGATTTGTTGTTGCTGTTGTTTCGAACTTTAGCCTAAGTATCGGGAATGGTGTAGTTCCGCTGAATGATGGTGTTTATATTTTCGGACCGCTGGTTAACATATTCGGAAGATTCAATTGCAATTCACAGAGGCGAGTCTTCACTGCATCTACCTCAGCCTCAATCGTTTCCAGTTGCAACCGCATACATATACCTATGTCTTCTCTGCTTCTAACTCGGATATACTACAATAAATCGGCTATGATCTGTGCCGTTTGCGACAGCATTTGCCAGGTGAAGGTCGTGGAGGCTCTGTATTTTCCCAAATTTTTGTCGATGACTCCTTGGCTTCTATCTGGAACACATCTTCGACGACATCGACGCCCTCTGCCTTCATATCCTCGCGCAGTAGTTAACAAGGCACGCTGTTCCAATTCTTTCTTAAGCTACTGAACCTTAACTTCGCTCAACTTTGCCATTTTCACGATTTTCTGCTTGGGACTTTATTCAACAATCCCACTACTGACACCAATAGTTACGAATTTTCTTACGTTAAAGTTCAAATTCCTCTGAGTTCATTCACTAGATTGTCTAATAAAATCACAAGCTAATGGTAACACACTTGCTTTACTTTATTTCCAACACTTTACTTTAAATGTATACGTTCAGCATAACACTGAAAATCACTCTATTACTTTTCGTTTAACCGCTTACACGTTTAACTTTCTACTAAATACCACATGCGCATGCACCTCGGCTTACAAACATGTGCAGAATAACTCTCGTAATTTCTAGATGTTATTTTACAAGAGTGAATTCGGGAGAATCCGAGTCAAAAGGGGGGAGATGTTACATACATATGTATATGAACTATGACAAATATGATGATGTTCAAGTCAAAGTGTGTTCAAAAAATAAGGTGAAGGTTTCAAATTTTGCGGGCTACGTACATTCGATTTTCGATTATTATTTTTTTTTTATGTTGGTACACTCGTCGATATGTTCACGGTTTTAGCCATATAGCATGTTTAGTTTGTTTGTGAGAGGATCATCGTTGATGATAACATAATAACGGGTGATTTCTTAGCTACTATCTTTTTAAACAGTTGGTTTAAACAACTGACGCACATTTCGTAATTTAACCATGAATCGTCTTACAAACGAACAACGCTTGCAAATCATTGAATTTTATTATAAAAATGCGTGTTCTGTTAAGAAAGTTTATCGCGCGCTTCTTCCATTTTATGGTCAGTTTAATCGACCCACTGAAGCGGCTATTCGAGCTATTGTGACTAAATTTAGAACCAAATTTACATTATTGGGCATCAAACCACCAACACGCTTACGCAGAGTGCGAACTGAAGAAAATATCGCAGCTGTATCGGCCAGTGTTAATGATGACCATTAATTATCGATTCGTCGCCGTTCACAGCTATTGGGCCTCTGTTACTCAACAAGCCTTTCAAAATACAGTTGGTGCAAGAATTGAGCCCAACGACCTACCTCAACGCAGAATTTTTGGTGAATGGGCTCTTGGAAAGTTGGCCGAAGATCCACTTTTCATCGAAAAATTGTGTTCAGCGACGAAGCTCATTTTTGGATCAATGGGTACGTAAATAAGTAGAATTGCCGATTTTGGAGTGAAGATCAACCAGAAGAATTGCAAGAGCTACCAATGTATCCAGAAAAGGTCACAGTTTGGTGCGGTTTATGGGCTGGAGGTATCATTGGACCGTACTTCTTCAAAGATGCTGCGAATCGTGACGTAACTGTGAATGATGAGTGCTACCGTCAAATGATATCCAACAAAACGCAAGAGCTTGACTTGCATGACATGTGGTTTCAGCAAGACGGTATCACCTGGCACACAGTACGCGTAACAATGGACTTGTTGACAGACGAGTTCGGTGAACATTTTATTTCACGTTCGGGACCTGCCAATTATCTCGTGCGATATAACGCCTTTAGATTATTTTTCGTGTGGCTATGTTAAAGCTCATGTCTATTCAGGCAAGCCTGCTTCAATTAACACATTGGAAGACAATATTAAAGCATTTATGTATATGTGAGATACCGGAAGAAACATTGGAAAGAGTATGCCAAAAGTGGACTAAGCGGATGGACCATTTGAAGTGCAGTCGCGGTCAACATTTGCATGAAATAATCTTCAAACATTAAGTTATATGGAATGTACTACCGATTTAAATAAAAATTGCATACGTTTTCCTAAATTTTACGTGTGTTTTTTTGAAAAACTTTCCAATAGCTCTTAAAAAATCAGCCTTAAGTAAGCGAAACCTACGAAGTATTGAGCAATAAATATCGTCAACGTAACAATTACAGATATACTGTATTGTAGAAAATAAGCAACGTTAGCTATAATTAAACTATAAATATAGGAGCAAACCAGTCTTTTAAATTAACTTGGAATATACGTATATATTTTTTTTTAAAAACGCTCGAATGAAACGAAAAAGCATAATTCGTGTGGTAATTCGGCAGCTTGAATGACGCGATTATGTTTGACAAACAAATACAATAGGTCTGGAGAATTCGCCAACTGTCGGGATGTATGCTTTTAGTAAATGATATAATTATTTTGTAATTTTTATAGCACATATCATACCTTGTAGTCATTATATAGCCATTACTGTATAAATTCGTTGTGCGAGGTCTCTTGTGTTTTGTAACACTATAGAAGTTACTTATTCTCATCAGCCATGTAATTTTCTTGCAACCACACCCATGCTTCATTGGCGCTTTCTGCGGTAATGCGGCTTCCCTATATGGAAAGAGGCGATAATTCGAAGCCAGTAACCAGCTTCAATGCAGCAGTATATAATCCACAGCCAGAAAAAATGATTGCCAACTCTTATGGACCTGCATTAATAAATCTTTATACGTCTTTTCGATGATCAGCGAGTCGAACCAGTACTAAGTGTCGAGAGAGTAAGTGTCGATGAGAATTCTTTGTAAGATACGTAACTAACGACAAATTGGGAACTAAAAGAAAACATTTCTTTTAATTTTCAATATAAAAAATTAATGCACTTTCTTACTTTACTGCAGTTATTTGACGGGCAGTTTCCATATTTTCCCCTGCTGCTACTTCACTGAACGGCTGCTTTATCTAAGCCTAAAACACAAATTAAGGTGGACTAGAAAAACATTACTTTAATAGTATCTGCTTACTATTCAAATATTAAGTTTTATGAACTTTTTGTAGCCCATTATTCTCTGTTTCGCTTCCTTGATTTTCAAATGCTTGTATCTTAGCATGCGAAAGCGGAAGAAAATCCCAAATTTGAAAAAAAGGGTGCTGACGGATATTTTTACGATCTGTTATACCTAGTCCATTCACATTGTTGAAAACAGACTCGAGGCCTTAATACCCCTTTCAAAACGGGACGAATGTTTAATTAAAAAGACTTTTGAAACTTGATCCAACCATGTAAATGAACTTTCTGAGCCCTTATGATTATTCAGCTTCAGCTTCTTGATGATTTACCAAGCCACGTACTCTAGAGCGTCTTTTTGCCGTATATCAGAGCCGTCCGAAAGTGATGTACTAAGTACATAAATAATATCCGGCGCCATTTCCGCGCCAAGTTTGCAATTAGTACCAGGTCCGTCAAAATCTGTAAGTTAGTCGTAACAAAATGAGTCGCTTAGACCGTTTGACTTCAAATTTGAGGACTGCTGATGCACTTGTGTTTCGAAAACCACCTCTTCGCAGAAAAACGATTCGCTGATAACGCTAGATTCAAGCTGTTGTGATTCGTCAAATACAGCAATTCAGTGTCATCTGCTTTCACATTTCCCCATCCTTGCAGGCATCAGTAGACCGTGCTAACATGTTTCTAAGAAAATATCATGTTTCCCAATATTCATAAGCAATATTAACAATTATATTATACCTAGAATGTATTTCCGAAGCCTATATTTGAACTCTTTAAGTGAGGGATGATCATTTAGACCACATTTACTGCGAATAGATCCAAAATATGCGCCAACACATCTTGATATAGCCGGTAGGTCAAAATAGATTCCACTTTTGAAGCCTTTCGAACATACTCGTAAAGTATTACCAAGACTTTATTTGTAATTAAAAAGTCCTTCTGAATATGTTCGAGCCCCTTCTTGTTTGGAATAATGGATTCAGACATGAACTTGTTTATTCAAAAACATTAATTCAAAACATTAATGTAAGAAGGATTAGTGGTTAAATCCGTAATTTATATCTAACTAATACCTTCCCACTATAACCGAAGGTTTTCATAAACGAATTTAAAACATCAAACCAATCATTGATGAGTTGAATAAAATTCGATGCGTCTATTGGGTTATATAGTACAGGGTGGGCCATATAGCGTTTGCTTTTTGAACCACCTATTTTTTTGAGAATGGTAACACAAATGACATGTCAAAATGGGACGTTGACATTTACGAAATGGGACGCTATACGCTTGAACAAAATTGGGAAATATTGAAAACCTATTTCCAAAGTGGTGAGTCTTCTTCTTTTTTTCTGATTTTCACATCGGTGGCAACGTCAATAAGCAAAATTGTTGGATTTGGGGCTCAGAAAATCCACACGTTACTGTAGAGAAGCAAATGCATTCACAACGAGTCACTGTTTGGTGCGGTTTTTGGTCTGGCGGCATCATCGGCCCAATTTTTTTTCGAAAATGAGCGAGGAGCCGCGGTTACAGTAAATGGCGAGCGTTACCGTGACATGCTCAACGAGTTGTTTCCAAAAATTGAAGAGGATGACATGAACGACATTTGATTTCAACAGGATGGTGCAACTTGGCATACTGTCAATGTTACACTCGAACTTTTGGCTACCGTTTTTGAAAACCGAATAATCAGCCGAAATTCCGATATCAATTGGCCGCGTCGGAGCTGTGATTTAAGCCCGTTTGACTATTTTTTGTGGGGAGCCGTTAAGGGCAAATGCTATGCGAATCATACAGAGATGATTGATGCTTTAAAACACGAAATCGAAGTTGCCATTCATGAAATTGGAGCCCAAACAATCGAAAATGTGGTTAAAAATTGGATTAATCGCATGGCCTACTGTAAAGCCAGTCGTAGCAATCAGTTGAACGATATTATTTTTTATTCATAAAATGTACAAATCGAATCCTAGCGTGTAGCAATGCGTAATTGCACAAGCAGTCGTATTTGAAACAAATTAAGCCGCAAGTTTAACTTTTTGGCGTCCTAATTTAAAAGTAACTAACGTTTGCGTTGTCAATGGAAAGATGTGGGAACCATGTTTTATGTAAAAAGTGTGTAAAACGGGTGTATGGTTTAAAAGAGTATAAGAAGATAATTTATTTACAATATTCCAAACGTATTCACCACATATACGAGATCTGTTAAAAAATTAACCTTTTTTTGTCTCAGAGTACTTTCACCATATGCCACTGCCAGCATTTCAAGTGCTTTTGTGCACTTAACTCCATTTTCTACAAAAAAATTGATGCAACTCCTTTGATCCATTTTTTCGATAGCAGAAAATCGCTGAACACGCAAAACCGTTGTCTTATTTATGCCTCTCACAAACAAAATAAACATTATATATGGCTAAAACTGTACATACATGGCAATAACATAAATACATTGACGAGTGTACCAACATAAAAAATAATAATAATTAAAAGTCGAATATACGTAGCCCACGAAATTTTAAAATTCATCTTATTTTTTGAACAGACCTCGTATGCTGTAAAAATAACAAAGTCCAAATGAAATTTAAACATATTATGGATACTTTACCTACAGTGAAGAATTTCATAACTTTCGATTAAGTGGTATTTATTTACCACTGTGTTTGCTTCTTCCAATTGGTTGGTTGGTTACAGTGGTGATTCATCCAAAATCCAACTATCGCTTACGCACCATTTTGTTGCCACATCCTCGTTACCTACTCGTTCAACAATTGGATGTTCAAATGTTTCTTCTCTATTTTGAGCATCAATGTAACCTTCCACTGGAATCGTTGGCATATAGTTGGTGTTACTTGCGCAAAGCAGTGGAGGTTGAGGCATGGCTTTGGCAACAATCTCACTGGTTTACCTGTATAAGAAATATCTGCCCGGGCAAAATGATCCAAAGGGGTCCTTTACCCTTGTTGACTTGTTTTAAACACAATGCACACTTTTTAATTTTTTTGATAATATATAATATATAACTATTATTACTATTATTACTATTATAACTATTTCACTCGAAGTCTTCTTTCGCTATTTAAAATATACTCAGTTAACGCATAAACACAAATGTAAACACACGAATATAAACAAAACAAGCCATTTTGACGTTATTCTTCAATGAGGCGAAAAAGTCAGCTAGGTTGGTGCCATCCCCTGTATTAAAAACACCTTGCTTTGAGAAATATGCGCTTGCGTTTCTGAATTAAATAGTTTTTGTTGTATTAAAGAACGTTTTAGAATGCTTAGGGGCAAAGTAGTCATGGCGCTGCGCATGCTGTTGATTCTGCGCTTAAGAAGGTATTTTGTTTTTGTAAGTAATATATTTTAGAATATATTTTCATTGAATAAATAATGAATAAAAGGCATTTTTTTTATTCACCATTATAGATAAATACAAGTATGTATGTACGTACATATATACCTATGTATATAAAAGATCTTCAAACTCCTAGTTGGAGCGTAGGACGTCCAATGGTAATGTATGGTAGGTATTAAATGATCTACTTTTATGCGACATAAATATTTAAAATAAAAAAGCTATAAAATATTTTATATAAAAATCCTTAAAAATCAAAAACGGGCAAATCAAAATTACATCCTACATACTATGTACATACATACGTCTTCGGAGAATTTGAAATCAGGCACTTCACTGGCAAACGAATTGCCAGTTACTACTTTGCCGTGAGATACATACCAAATTTCACGCATATTTCACGGCAATGCAATTTGTATGGACTTTGACAGCCATTTCACGAGAACCACGCTTTAGAATTAATTTCGTCAGAAGTCTAGAACTATTTTAGCGTTAAGAGCCATTTTTACGTTGAGAGTTAGCCTCCACTACCCCGTTTTCTATGTTGAATATCGGTAATTAACTGCTTCTCGTACATTAACTTTCCATTTTCAAAACGCCCATAAATAACACTTTTTATTAAGTTAATTTACGAACCCTTTTACTGTTTTCTTCGAGATTTTTTCGTTACGTATACCTAAATACATTAATACAAAACATTTTTTTTTTATTTTCAAAACCGCAAACCAATTAAGTTGGTCAAAAGTTCATATAGTGTGATTTAGAAATGAGAGAGGTACAAGTACCCTTCAAGTAGAACTTACGTGCCATTTTGATACCATAATGTGGACCAATACCTGCGAAAAAGTTTAGGGAAGAGAAGGCCATCTACAGCTATCCAGTGCTGTTGATGTAGTGGAGGATAGGAAAGGGATCTGGGCTGGAAAATTTCCGCAAGCCATCCCCAAAGGGCTCGCTAAGGAATCTCAAGCGCCGGCCGCCAGAGCCGGACATTTGCAGAAAAAGTGCTCAAAAGTCTTTTTCTCTGCAGGATCCCCATAGCTTTTGCAGTGCGGGTTGTGGGGATGAGTTTCGATCACCCAGTGACCAGTGAACACCGCAATGAGTTTGGAAATTGAATGACGGGGAATTCCCATCACCTTAAGCGTCCTGTTTCTATTGTATTGACGCCATAGTGTTTTTGAAATAGCACACATCTGCCTGCGCTTTTTTGAGAAAGAAATTGTGTAGTTTACTTTTAACAACGGTCAAAGGGACATCGCTGTCTAAGGAGGGGACAACTAAAACCGGTTCTGTCGTCCCCTTTCTGGCAAGCTCATCGGCAGTTTCATTCCCCAAGAACCCAGATAAGGGTAATGTTTCCTGCACGTTCGAGATGTTTGAGTTCCTCCTTACAGGAGTTTACGAGAAGAGAGCTGCAATACGACGACGACAGGGCCTTGGTCGCAGCTTGACTATCGGAAAAATATTAATATCTCACTCCCAACAGGGATTCTGCAAGCATTCAAAATGCTCTGCTCATTTTCAGCAGCTTAAAGGAGATTGAAATAATGGCTGATTTAGAGAAAACCCCCGTTCCCACTCCAGATTCGATCTTGGATCCGTCAGTGCCTGCTCGGATATATAGCCTTAGCACAACCCTCAAAACCCAGTTTGCGAATAGAGATCTGTACGAAGTACAGAAGAGAAAGGGGAGATCTGCTTCAAGATGCTACTATGTCATACATAAAGTTGCCTCCAGAGGCCAATCTCCTTCAACCCAATAGCGCTCTGAGCAGTAATGGATTTAACTTGCAGATCCAGGGGAAGTAAGTGCAGAATGGCATGCAGTTCTCTGCACTCTCTTTAATGTTGTAGCCGTTCTGAAGAGCTATCCATTTATTTCCCTACAACCAAGCAAGGACGAGATCCAGAGGAAGATAGGTCTTTCTACCCCTAGCCTATTTAGCGCAGTGACAATTGACTCAGCCGTAACATTATTAAAGGTGCCCTCTATGTCTATAAAGGCCACCAAATTGAATTGTTTTCCCTACAGAGATTTCTCTGCAGTCCTTACTACCTCATGTGGGGCTGTCTCGGTAGATTTCTCCGAGCGTCTCCAGGGGCTCGTTGCTGAATTTTGAATTTGAAGAGGACGAGCCAAGGGTGGCTCCTAAAACACTCAGGCTAAAAAGCCCATTGTATTTAAAGCTCTGGAAAGGGGGTAGATAGTCAAGGAGGGAGGGAGAAAAGTATCAGAGAAAGAGATAGGAAAGAATAGAGATAGAGCTAGTTAGTTCTGTGAGAATTTTCCAGATTCTTTGGCAAATCTGTAAATATCCTCCAGTTTTAGAGAACGAATATTACTCATTCCCATGACATCGGAACCCAATACTCGTAGTCGCGCTCTAGCAAAGGCAGGACACTCACAGAGAAAGTGCTCAGTGCTATCCGCCTCCTCCAACCATGACAGGCATACCGGGTCCTCGATGATTCCAATGGTGGTCATATGCTGACCCCATGGGTTGTGTCCTGTAATGATGCCGACCATCAACCGAATGTCTTTCCTTCTAAGTTTTAGTAGAAAGTTTGACAGTTTTCTGTTCGGACTTGTCAGAAAACACTTTGCAGTTCTGCAGCGTTCTAGACCGGACCATCGCTCTTTATGTAGATTGCCTACATAATCGTTGATCCAATTCTTGATTCCTGCGGGACTGATTCCGATTATTGGCTCTGGCCCCTGTGGGGGCACCGCTGATCCACGATTGGCCAATTCGTCGGCAATTTCGTTTCCTTGAACACCGGAGTGTCCCGGAACCCATATAAGTACAAACCTGTTTTGTCTTGCGACAGAGTTAAGCTTCTTCTTACATTCTTGAACAATCTTTGAGGTTTGCTTCGCGTTCTCCAGGGCCTTCAATGCAGCCTGACTGTCACTGAAGACTCCAATCTGTTTCCCGCTCGATCTCCTCTCGATTATCCATTCCGCTACTTTTAGGATGGCAAAAACTTCTGTTTGGAAAACAGTTGCCATTCCCCCCATAGCATAGTGATACTATTACTATCGTTTAAGTACCATCCGGCTCCAGACCCTATTTCAGTCTTGGACCCATCGGTAAAGAAAATATCCGTCAAACCTCCCTGCATGCATTCTGGATTGCTCCATTGCTCACGCAATGGAAATCTGACATCAAATTTCCTTCCGAATGAAACTGTGGGTATCAGGTCATCTTTAGGTGCCAAAAACAGTGGATACTGCTCCTACAGCAACTTAAAGATTGCTCTGTGTCACAAAGTTCCATCTTCGTGCCAGAAACCATATTTATGGAGTCTACACATTGCTTTTATCGCTTCCTGTTGTATCTTAAGATCCAGGCGGAGCAAATCAAGCATAGCATTTAGGGCATCACCAGAGGTTGTACTCATGGCACCCGTGATGCATAAACATACACTTCTTTGCAGCCTGTATAGTTCCCGGATTGTGGACTTAACCATGCTCCGTCGCCACCAGACCACAGAAGCGTAAGTGATGATTGGTCTGATAAGTGCCGTGTATATCCATAGGACCACAGCAGGTTTCAGACCCCAAGTTTTGCCAAAGGCTCTACGGCATTGCTGAAAAATCTTCAATGCACGATTCACCTTCAATGAAACGTGTGTCTCCCAAGTCAGCTTCTTATCGAAGATTACTCCTAGATATTTAACTTCGTTGGAAAGACCAAGTGTCACACCTTTCAGTTTGGAAGACTGAGTCCATACAATTTCCGTTTTCTCGTAAACAAGACTATGGTTGTTTTGTTCGGATTAACGAAAAACCTTGTCTCATGCACCAATCATCGATTTTGTCAAGAATCCTCTGCACTTTCGTGCAAAGCCTCCTTAAGGATTTATCCGATGTTAGCGCACAGACGTCGTCCGCATATGCTTGGACGTGAAAACCGAGTTCCTGCATCTCCCCTAATAGGGAGTCTACGACGAAGCACCACAGCAGCGGAGAAAGAACACCCCCTTGGGGACATCCTTGCTTGACCCTGACTGTGATTTGCTCGTCGTCGCTCCTACCAGCCGTTAACAGCCTCTCAGAGAGCATGGAGTATATCCATTTTATAATGGCTTGATTAACTCCGTGTCGTTCGGCAGAAGAACATATCGAGCCGAAAGTGACATTATCAAAAGCCCCCTCAATGTCCACGAACACGCCCATTGTATATTCGTCAGCTTCCAGCCCAGCTTCAATCTTGCTAACAAGATCGTGTAAGGCTGATTCACATGATTTTCCACTCTGGTAAGCGTGTTGATTTCTACTAAGTGGACTTCTCGGCAATGCCCCCACTCGAATATGTTTCTCCACCACTCGTTCCAGACTTTTCAACATGAACGATGTCAAACTGATTGGTCTAAAACTTTTTGCTAGGGAATAGTCATCTTTTCCTGGTTTCGGAATAAATACTACTCTTACGCGTCGCCATTGGGATGGTATATAACCAAATGCAAGACAGGCTGTGAAGATCCTTTTCAGGGCCTCAATCAGCCTGTCTCCTCCTTTTTTAAGCATTGCTGGATATATTCCGTCAGGTCCAGGGGACTTAAAGTTCTCAAAGGAAGATAAGGAAAACCTTATCGATTCCCTTGTCACTATCCGACTAGCAATATACCAGCTGTACCTAGAGGTTCCACCGTTGCCACTGTCATTGTTCATGCCACTCTCAACTTTCAGAGAAAGTTCTACTACCAGGAAAATGGGTTTCGAGTAGAGCATTAAACGTTTCCGATTTGGAAATGGTGTATGAACCATCAGGTTTTCGAATGGAATCCAGCCTTACTGAGCGGTCTAAATGAAGGACCTTACAAAGTCTCGCTGTTTCCCTCATTTCTTCGACGTTACTGCAGAAATTTCTATAGGATTCAAGTTTTGCTTGCCGTACTTTTTTCTTATATTCTCTCTGTGTAAGTCGATGATTGGCCCAGTCCTCTTCTGTTTTGGTCTTCAAGGCCTTATTAAGAAGTTTCCTGGACCGTACACGAAGCTTCGACAGTTCAGGGTTCCACCAAGGAACCGCTTTCCCCTGTCTGTTTTGCCTGAGTGGACACAGTTCCTCAAAGCAATTGATTAAAGTACCTTCTAATTTCTTAGTAGCATCTTCAATCATTTCTGCTGATTTGAGTTTTTTCATTTTTGGTAATCGCTCTGTTACAAGCTCACCATACCTGTCCCAGTCCACATTTCGAGGATTCCTACCGGAAGGTATTGATATTGTGTCAATTCCCAGTCGGAATTCGATAAGACGATGATCAGAAAGAGAGTCCTCTTCCAAAACTCGCCATCGGTTGATTTCATTTCCAACTGACCTATTGGTAAGTGTTAAATCAATCACCTCTTGTCTCCTTCTGGTCACAAAAGTTGGTTTGTTACCAGTGTTTTGGATGACCAAATCGGATGACAGGATAAAATCCAGTAACTTGAGACCTCTGGGGTTGCATTTGCTGCTTCCCCACACAATGTTCTGTGAATTTGCGTCACAGCCCACTATTAGCCCCAGATTATTGGATTCTGCGTACTTGACCACTTCTCTTAGCTCCCTCGAAGGAGGTGGCTGTAAAGAGTCGTAGGGTAGGTAGGCCGAAACTATGATAGCTTCGACACTGTTCCCACTTTTCAAGTACTTTATTTTTGCAGCAACGATATCTCCGGAGCATAGCTCTTTTAACAACGTGTGTTCGATCAACCTCGGCATGATAATACATGCTCGCGGTCTCACATTCCCTTCGCAATGAAGTATTTGTCGCCACGACATAGCACTTAGACCACAGATACGCTTGTGACATACCAATGGTTCTTGTATTAGTATTATGTGTGGGTTTGTTTGCTGGTTTGCATGCCTACGGCACAAGAGAGCCGTAGACGCTTTCCTATGCTGCAGATCTATCTGTGTAAATATTACTTCAGTCATGAGACTGAGTATATTTACGCTTTGTCCTCCACCTTATCCTGGACACGGAAGTGGATCCGCCCCAGATGTAGGTGAGGACGGCACCCGTACTTCGACTTAAGAACCTTGAGGGACTCAAGATCGTTACCCAGTACCAGGTGGGAACCCACCTCCGATGTGGTGGCGGATTTCTGCCTGATGCACGAGTATACTCTCCAGAGAGTCGTGTCAAGATCCTTATTCTGAACACGGATGCGTTTGAGGAGTTCTGCTGAATTACAGGAAGGACCCGGAATCCAGACACTCGCTCGTACCAGCCTTTCCTTGCTACTCTCAACAAGAATAAACTTGCTGTTTTCGCAGGCTGGAATCTTTGCTATCGCTTTTTCTAGCCATTCTCGGGAAAAAGCATTGGAACAGTGCACCTTTACGATGTCGTCCACCACGCTTTTCCCCTCGAACGTCGGCGTGTCTTTCGACTCACCGATAGCTTTCCAAAGATAGCTGTCAAGATAGTCTTGTTGCCCTTTGGACAGTAGACCATCTTGTTTGTCGGTATGTATCTCCACCGCCATTGCCTTTGCTGCCATTCTCGCGAATGATTCGCCAGACGTTGACGGAAGAGTGTCATTCGACATTTGAGGTCCCTTAGCCTCTGCCTTGTCAGGCAAAGGTTTGTCTGCCTTGGATTGGGTCGAGGATTCAGGCATTTCTGAATTCCGTCTCTCGACTTTCCTCTTCTTTGCCTTTCTCCTCTTCCCGGTCGTTGGCACAGACCCCGTTTCGTTTCCGGAAGAGCGCAGCGCTACAGAGGAATCCTCTGTTCTGCCACGCTTTCCCGTTTCCGTTACAGGTGTCGAAGTTGACGGAGCTTGAGTCCTTGCCTTAGCTAGTGCTTCGGCTTGCCTCGCCTTCTGTCTTCTTCGTTTGATCTGCCTTGCGGTAAGACCAACACCTGCGTTCGAATCTCCAATAACTTCGGTCTTTTTACCGGTACTTACCTGATTCACACCAGGTTTAACCGTTGTCAGAGACTTACTCGGTACCAGAGATCCGTCTGAGTCTACTGAGAGATTGTCCGCCATCTCCACATCCTCCACAACTTGTTCAGTTGCTTCAGATCGTTTCGACGGCGGTGTATCGCTCACACTCACTCGGCTCTCCATTGGCATAGCCAATGTGCCATGTTTTACCACTAGTAGTGCGCTTCCTCCGGAACCCTGGGTGTCAGTTCCGGTCATAGGGGAATGTGGGGTTCGGGCCTGTACATCCGATGCCCGAGCCGTCGATTGCTCGACGGGAGGATTTCCCAGAAGTGGGTTACCTCGTGCAGAGAGATCCTTGGTGAGCCTCCACATTGTAGAAATATGCATTTTATACCTCCTGCCAGGTTGTCGGTACGGTACTCTCCACATAATACTTGGGTGGCCACCAATTCCGCCGTTCCGCGGTTGAGTGGATACCCAATTCCTATATGGAGCTGCCCTCTTAGTTCGTGGTAAGTTAATCTCCATAGAATGGGGTTAACTCGCCACTTAAGCCTCATCCCCGTGGCAAGGAGACCGACATGACAGGGCTCGTTGCTAATCAGCAGTATAACGGTGGAGCTTTGTTGCTGAGGTTCCTCTACATTGATGACAGGCCAGTCATCCATAGATTTTTCGAGCTCGTGGAAGCCTCGGAATTCCTAAAGTAAGGATGTGCTACTGCGAAACCCCTTCCCAGGCATTACCAACCGTAGCCAGGCTCATCTCCACAAACTCCTCCGAGAATTGGTTGGCTCATTTTATCACCCGACAGATTTCACCCGAATCGAAGAGAGGTGCTGGTATGATACTTACTGTGTCTAACGACCATACCAGATAGCCGTCCCTCAATAGCATCCCAAAATGGGCATCACCACCCTTCCAGTATTGGTTTTTTGCGTCCAGAAGTGCAATTTGGAGATGATCCCTGGCCACCTCACTCTAAGCTGTCCTCGCGACCGAGCTCCGTGCCGATTTAAATTGTTGATGTTGTTGTTGTTGTCTCGCACTTAGCACGATTCTCGATGTCCCGCTCGTGCGCTTTACCGAGCGGCTCATTCTTGGCAATCTTTGTCAGAATGAATTTCGCCCTCAGGTAACGCACCTTGAGCAGGGCACCGGGTGATTTTTTCTTTTTCTTTTTGGTAACCTACACAGTGGTCACCGGGGCATCATTGCAAGGGTCGCCTTTGCAGCCTTACCAGAGGCCCCCATGGAAACCTTTCCAGAGGCCGCCTTGACTACCTCACCAGAGGTCGTCTTGGAGGCTGACTGAAGTCGTCTTGGCTTGAAAAGAGGGGTGCTGTGACGTGCACCACTCGTCGTATTTGGCTTGACGATCGTGTCTTGGCTGGAGGCCAGAAGATCGTCTTCGGAGAGCGTGCCCAGCACTCGTTGTTTTCATTTACTCCTTCTTCTTCCTTTCCTTGTTTTAGATTCCATTGGCTTTTTGGTCCCACGAGTAGGCATGGAAGGGGTGGTCCGCCACGGCAGAGCCGGCATACTGTGATAATGCGCTTAATACAATTAACCTTGCTTGGGCATCCGAGGGGACCGTTAGATACTGGTTATTCAAGCACTACCAGTCATGCAGCTCTTCGCATGGGTACCTCAACACTTTAGCTTAAAGTGCTAACAAAGATATACCGTCTTGTCTCAGTCGATAGAACCTTGTTAGCGAAAACAGGCCAAGTCCAGGACATCAAATCTCGGACAGTGGCTGACGCTTTTTGTTACTTTCAAAACAATAGAGCAAAACGAATTTCGTGTTTTAATTTTACACTACTTCTTGATGGGGAAAAATACCGTCCAGGCGAAGCAGTGGCTTGAAAAGGGTTATGGGGACTCCGATCCATCAGAAACAACAATAAAACGGTAGTTTGCTGACTTTAAACTTGGTCGTGGAGACACTGATGATGCAAAACGCAGTGGACGCCCAATTGAGACGGTAACACCAGAAGACATTAAAAAGTCAACAAAATCGCTTTGAGTGATCGAAAAGTGAAGTTGCGTGAGTTAGTTGTCATCGTAAATATATCAAAAGAACGTGTTATCTTTATATTACATGAGCATTTGACCATGAGAAAGCTGTATTCAAAGTGGGTGCTGCGTTTTCTCAGTGTTGTGTTTCATCAACACAACGCAATCAAAACAATGCTCCCACATCCCCTTTTCGCCAGATTTGGCTCCCAGCGGCTACTGACTGTGTGAAGATTTAAATAAATGATCGCCGGTAAGAAATTCAGCTCGAATGAAGATATTATTGCTGAAACTGAGGCCTATTTTGAGGCAAAAGATAAATCGTTCTACAAAAGCGGTAACGAAATGTTAAAGCGGGGCTGGAATGATTCCGTTGTTGTTGATGGAAATTACGTTGATGAATAAAGCTAATTTTGAACAAAAAAAAAAAGGTGTTCTCTTTGTTAGGCCTAGGACTTTTCAGCCCAGATGTTATGCACGTTTGTGAATACATCCAATTGGTCATAGTTTGATTCTTTATTTGCTGTTTTCCTTTATTTTAAAATCTGTAAGTTATGAACTTAATTACCAATCTTGGATAAACAAAAAATGTAATGCAATAAAATTACAAATGCACAGCTTGGTTTTATTGTTTGAAATATTTACATTTGCGTAATGCCAGCACTTGGCTTATATTAAACAAAGTATGTGTGTCTTTATACCTAGTTTTCAGTTTTTTTTTAATATATTCACGTGTATTTTGTATGTATATATGAAAATAATTAAAGTAATGCTTTAAAAATTAATTGTATTACAAAAATGATAGTCCTAAATGCAGTAAGGTTCTGAAAAAGCAAAATAAGGTATGCTAATTCACAATTAACTGAATATATTTAGATATAAAACAAACTAAGCTTTTGTTTTAACCTTCCGTTGGGCACCCGGGTACGGGCAGACCTTTTTCGACTTTGGGCTTGAATTTAACATATTTCTTTTATAGCTAACGACTTGAGCTTCAAGGAAGCTTACTAAAATTTTAATTTCTATCGATTTAACCTTTAAAAACTGATCCTCAAACAGGACGAAAAAAAATTTTAAAAGTTACACTTCGGCTGTGCACCTCGGTTTTGGCTGGACCAGTATACCAATGTATCGAAATATGACTATTCTACCTTCTTCTATGCTATTCACTTCATAGTGAATCTATATTTAGACTCTCTTTTACGGTCAGTTAGCTTATATATATAGCGTTTTTCAATAGGTGCGCTTCAATTTTTTTCCGATAGGGAGGGCGAACGACGCAATATTTTTTATTTTTCGCTTGTCATTTATAAACTTCATTTATATACATTTCATCATGGAACGCTACACACTTGAGCAACGATTGCAAATCGTGCAAATTTTTTATGAAAATAATCGTTCTGTTGCTGCTACTTTAAGAGCATTACGGCCATTTTACGGTGAAGCTCACTTTGGCTCAATGGCTTTGTCAACAAGCAAAATATGCGTTACTGGGCCGAAAGCAATCCCCACGTGATTCATGAGGCACCGTTACATCCCGAAAAAATTACTGTTTGGTGCGGTTTACATGCCGGCAGCGTAATTGGCCTATATTTTTTCGTTAACGAGAACGATCGCCCCGTTACTGTGAATGGAAATCGATACCGCGACATGATAAACGATTATTTTTGGCCGCAATTGAATGGTATGGACTTAGACGACATGTGGTTTCAACAGGACGGGGCCACAAGCCACACAGCACACGCTACAATTGATTTGTTGAAGAGTAAGTTCGATAAGCGCATTATTTCCAGAAATGGACCGGTCGAATGGCCACCGCGTTCGTGTGATTTGACGCCTCTAGACTATTTTCTTTGGGGTTATGTGAAGTCATTGGTCTACAGTAACAAGTCGGCGACGATTTGTGAGCTCAGAGCCAATATTGAAAGCGAAATTGCTGGGCCGATTTATGCAAAAGAGTGGTCGAAAATTGGGTTCAACGATTGGACTTCGTAAAATGTGCACGCGGTGGTCATGCAAAAGAAATCGAATTTCATACTTAAATGTATATGTTCAAACTCGATAATAAAAAAACAATTAGTTAAAAAAGTCAAACCGTTTGTATTTTATTCAAAAAAAAAAGTTGAAGCGCTCTTACTGAAAAACGCTTTATATTATATATGTATTATTTATAATTAGCACGTACTCCCTTTTTGGGTGTTTGGCCGAGCTCCTCCTCCTATTTGTGGCATGCGGCTTGATGTTGTTCCACAAATGGAGGGACCTACAGTTTCAAGCCGACTCCGAACGGCAGATATTTTTTATGAGGAGCTTTTTCAAGGCAGAAATACACTGAGGGGTTTACCATTGCCTGCCGAGGGGCCACCGCTATTAGAAAAAACTTTTTTCTTCATTTTGGTCTTGCGCCGATTCGAACCTACATTCTAGAAGTATATCTTCGGTTTTTTACCAAAAATATGCAAGATTCTTGTATGTTTTTGAAAAATGTCTGTCTGTACATTTGTCTTTCGCTGTTTAAACTATACAGATCCCATACCGTCGCATTCTTCTCATACTTTTAAATTTTAAATCTCTATCTATCTATCTAGCCACAGAACAGCGCTGTATCTATCTTTTGCTTGCAACATTATTAACAGTGTCGTCGTTTGATCCTATTTCTAAGAAAGGATCCGATTTAATATGAAAGCACACTATGCCAACGATGCCCTTATTTCTCGTGCTATTCGAATTAATAGGGAATAGTTGGAAATCTATAAAAACTTTTTATTTCAAGCGTTCTAAATAATAAAGCGAATTAATCGAACGCATCGATAACACAGCTGTTGCCTATATTCTAGTTTCGATATCTAGAGACACTGAACGGCAAATCTCCCAGTGTATTTCTGCTATGAAAATTATTCTAAAAACACCTGTCAGCCACGTCATAAATCTACACGTAAAAGCTTCGTTGTCATATCCAAATTATTGTTTTAATGTACTGATTGCCAGCACGCACCTTTTGGCAAAATAACTTCTTTATTAAATGCTTTTGCTTTTTTGTGATTGACTCAAAAATAGGGCATATTTAGACATTTAAAGAAAAATAATGCATATGCATATTTTTACTGGAAGTATAAATTTCCTAATAAACCATCTATGTTCTCTCACAGAAATATGTATTTGTATTTTTTTTTAATTTTTGCTGAGATATATTTTTGAACTGCAATTGATAACACAGAGTCCAGAGAGTAAGTTTTAATATAAGCTCTCTTCTTTTCGCCAAGCGTTAACAAGTGGCGAATAGCTGAAGCAACTGTTATAAATGGACATACTATATCTTGGCAACGCTGGAATAGAGCTGCCTTAAATTACATGTGTTTGTAAGATAGTGAGCTATACCAGTTTTATGAGGTTAATCATACACGCCAGCGGTATATCGTGCTCGTTAATTTTTTTTTTTTTTGTCTTTCACGTGAAAATTTTTCGTTAAGTTAGTCGATCAGAGAGATAGTGAGCAGAGAAGTGGCGAATAAAAGCCTATAGTCAGAAATATCTAAATGGTATATCATTAATTATTTAATTAATTAAAATATTTTAGAAAAATAAAACGTTACTTATTGGGAAGAAAAGTCATATGAGAAAAGACTATGATGATTGTTTTTAAAACTTGATGGATAAACGGTTTTTTGATATATAAATCTTTCATACACTTTTCACGCATTTCCCATCCAATTATTTTTAGTTATGACACTTTTGCTGATATTAAAATGTGTACAGTAAGTTAAAAGCAAATTCAAAAAGAAAAAGTCGCGATTCGAAAAAGGTATCTTTTCAATTACAATATACTCGTATTTCGAATATCACGACACATTTAAAAACATGAAATGCTTATCAATTGCAGTGCAGTGACATCCGTAAAAAAAAGTGTTCTAACTGTTTTATTTCGAAGATTTGCAATAACAAATATGACAAAATTTTGCGTATTAGTAAGTGAGAAATTGAGATTGACAAAGAAGAAATATCATTGAGAAATATCAAGATATGTCTTTTTTGAAGAAAGTGCGCGATATTATTTAAGTGTTACGGAGTAATAATATTATATTTTCTAATATGTTTAAGCGTGCCTGTAAATGAATTGATGAAGAGCAAATATTGCAAGGAAATGACACTAATTGAACCAGAGATTTATTTCATATAATGCTCACGTACTACCAGTATACTATAACCATATATACCTACATACAAGTCCACATATTCAGTGTGTGTAATTACGGGGTGATAAGATTATGTGGATTTGGTTGATTTCGCAGATTGAAATCACGTTAATTGTGTTCGAATTGAAAGTACGTTATTTGTGCAGAAGCGGGGAAAATAAATGTAATTTCCGTATTCCACAGTGACTCAAACGAAGTTGTTAATAACCGCAGATATAGGTATATGTGAGTGAATAGCTCCATAAATATAATCGCGAATGAAATTAATTTGATTTTACATTAAGAAAGAAAATATATATTAAAAGCTCGCCGTAGCCGAATGGGTTGGTGCGTGACTACCAATCGGAATTCAGAGAGAACGTAGGTTCGAATCTCGATGAAACACCAAAATTAAGAAAAACATTTTTCTAATAGCGGTCGCCCCTCGGCAGGCAATGGCAAACCTCCCAGTGTGTTTCCGCCATGAAAAAGCTCCTCATAAAAAATATCTGCCGTTCGGAGTCGGCTTGAAACTGTAGGAACAACATCAAGACGTTCCCCACAAATAGCAGGAGGAGCTCGTCCAAACACCCAAAAAGGGTGTACGCGCCAATTATATATATGTACAGGGTAGCCAATATTCGACGGACCCATCTGGCAACCCTATATCTTTTTACAGACACGTCAGATCGCTTAATGACATACTGCGTTGGAAGCGTCAGTCCAAGGAGATTTTTACCATGGAACAGTACACGCCACGCAAGCGCTTCCAAATTGTTGAAATTTATATTCAACAAAAGAAGTCAATTTGAAAACTCAACGTGCGTATAAAAAATTAAATAATATGAAAAGTGCGCCTTCTAAGAACACCATTAGACGTTTGTACGAAAGGTTTTCGACTGGTGATCCGACTAAGGGGATCGGATGAGAATATTGCTCTTGTACGGGCCAGTGTTGAGACGTCGCCAAGGACATCCCAAAATCGCCGTTCTCTGCAGTTGGGCATTGCTCGGACCACTTTACAACGAATTACCCGCATTGATTTGCATTTATTCCCGTATAAGATTCAATTGACGCAAAGATTGTTGCCTGCGGACAAGCCTTGTCGATTGGAATGGGCCCAAAAAACACATGTTTCCGTCGAATATGGGCAACCCTGTATATATTATATATACCCTACGATCAAAAAGTACCGGGAATGAGATGTTGACTGTTTTCTTCAATTGCCAAGGCGTAATGCATCATGAGTACCTTCCATCGGAAGTCAATAAAGAATATTATTTATCCGTTTTGAAGCGTTTTAAAGATGGTGTACGTCGTAAACGGCTGGAAATTGTGCTAAATTATTTGACCAAACACCAAGTAAATACATTCGTGCAAGCACTGGTCCCGTGCGACTTCTTTTTGTTTCCCAAAGTGAAGATATAACTTCGTGTAAGGAGATTTCATTCGATAGAGGAGATTAAGGAGAATGCGACGAAGGAGCTGAAGGCCATCCCTTTGCCGGCGTACCAGGGGTGCATGGAGGACTGGGTTAAACGTTGGCACATGTGTGTCGCTTCGGACGGACCATATTTTGAAGGAGAAGAAATTTAACTCTGTTTTGTTTTATTTAAACATTACCGGTACTTTCTGATCATAGGGTATATATTATATATATTAATATATATATATAATATATTAATCTTACCGCTTTCCGCGGAATTTTTATTTTGAAATATTTATCCAAATAATTGGAGGGGACATATTGTATCGCTAAACTTTGGTGTGCAAATGAAATACCTAAGGTTTTATGATGCTATGTTTTTTATGTAAGCTTTTGCATGGCAGAAAAATACCCTTAGAAGTTTCCTATTGCCTGCGGAGGGTAAACCATAATTAGAAGCAAATGTACGGATAAAATATAATACAGAAAAGCATGTTCGATGTGTTTATGATATAAGCAATGTCTCCCAAGCTTATATTTTCTATATATTTTACAAGTTGATGATACGAATTGTAATGTAATCTCTTTCAACTTTTAAATACCTATATTCGTATATAATTGAGTGTTGTCAAATAAAAATCCATTGAGGTTTGTATGTGGCTGGAAAACTTATTTCTCCGGTCTATAATCAAGGCCTTCCTACTGCTATTATATTTGGTGTCAGTTCTTTATTAGCTCTAAGCACACGGTTTTGTTTTGGTGAAAATGCTAATAAAAAATATTGTTGTCTATGTCATTAGTTTTCACCAAACGTCTAAACATACAATATTTTTTCATCTTCATTTGTAGACATTTCAATTAAATGAACAACACCCAACGAAACTGCTGATTGTTTGTTACCTCATTTATCACAAGCAAAAAAAATTGTCACGTGACTCTAAGCATATAATACTAAAAATAAATCAAATTTACTGTAGGGAAAGTTTTTATGCCAATGTATAGTAAATTTTATTAGCCGCCGTTACGGGGGATTTGTAAGCTTAAAAATAAAAAAATATTTTTATTTGTGTACCCAACCGTTTTACCTTTCGTTTTGTTCAAGGCGAATCCATACAAGGTGGTTTGAGTTTAAAAATTTCAATCAGACTGTAAGCAAACAAGCGAAATAGTGACAAAAGAACAGATCAATTTGCCATTGAAACCACCAAATAGCAAGCAAAAAAGAGAAAACAAATTAGCTTTTATACTGTAGTACATTCCAGGGGCTCATTCACAAAAGTCTGGGTTTACTTTATAACACTATTAATCTAGACTCGAATCGCCAGATCCGTGAACGGACAATTCACGTCTCTGGCAATAAAAATAAGAATCAGGCCCACGCCGAGCAGCTAGTACGAAAAGTTAAGGTTTGAATCGTCACATCCGTGAACGTACACCTCGTAACTGAAATATTCATGTTTCTGATTAAGAAAACTTCAACCAATTTGTTTTGAAAGGTCTCGGGATTATGACAACTGTGATCGTAACATTGTACGCATTTTACGATGTCACCTGTTCACGAAATTGAATTCGAGTGCGTGCAAAAGTTGATAAATTAAAAAGACTGATACTAATAAAAATTAAGATTATAGGCAATAAATACAGAAAAAATTTCAGTTACTGAAATTTTTGTAAGTAAATAAAAATTATAAATAAATTGATCTACCATAGGTCTGATAATAAATTAATTGAAATTTTTTCCCAGACTTTGCTTGGAGATATTCCAAGGAGGTGCACACTTTCTACTGAGTGGCTGCTAATGGTAGAACAGTAGACACTGCTTTGCCGTCTAACTATTACACATTTCATTTTTCCAGAATATATTGCAAACGCTCTTTTGTCAAGCGAAAAAGCTTTAAAAATGTGTAATGAATGTTTTATAAACAAACTTTCTATACTAAAATGCTTACGATGGACAATGGATTAATCCCTCAGCTGCCTCCTTATTATGCTTTGATATCGTTCGCCATCAACTTAACTTAAATAGAAAAACAAATTCGGTGCATGTAAGATTTGGCTTAACACAAGCCTTTTCTTTATTATTTTGACAACTCTATATTTATTGTGAAGACAAACACAACCCAAAAAATAGATGACGATCCGTTGCACACTGGTTGCGCTTATATGGGGCTGGTGGCCAAAAATACTTCCCGTAAAGATAGAGAGCTGAAATTTTTTTCTGGGTATTAGAGATGAATTTAGATAGCTTACAGTAAATATTTGTGAAAGAGAAACTCCCCGACTCCCCCTGCGCTCCAGCAATAAATAATTTAAAAAATTCGTGATTCCATTTTTTCAATCATATATAACAGCAAATATTATTTAATTATAAGATAATAAAAATGATGAAAATTAAAAATAAATAATAAACAAAGTTAACATACGTCATCCAATAAATCATATGTAGATGATAAAAAAGTGGATTTCTGATTCTTTGGCAGATTTCTTTGACCTGTTATAAAAGGGTCTGATTTCAAAAGAAGCATTTTAATTAAATCTGTATTTGTCAGTATACGAGACATCTTCCTAGTATGCTGCAGCTGGCACTTTTTTATTTCTTTATTGTTTGACTCTGCAGCTTCCTCTGAGAGCTCTCCAATCGAAACCAAAGCGTGCTCTATAACCTTTGGTGCATGAATTAAAATTTTATGCACTGTTGCTGGAAGGTAGTACCATGGATACATTTCAATTAATTTATTCGCTGTATCTAGTGCGAATTTTTCGAATTTTTTTATATTTATTTTGTATCCTGATGCTAAGGCTTGCAGTATCGTAGCGCATCGGGCAATAACTTCTTCATCAATGCCTGTAATCTGAGATGCTAAGCTTGGGTTACTGAAAAATTTTCTGGCAGTATTGCCATCGTTGGAGTTTCCTCTACCTCCATCCTTTGGCGTATCGACCAGTAACCCCATTTTCTCTCGAAACTCCGCTTGAATTTGATGTTTTTTCTTTAATACAATAGACTTGAGTTCTCCCGATCGTACTTGCCAAAGCTTTACATCCAGCTTGTACGAAATGTGCGAGAAATATTCGAAGAACCGGATATATGAATGAAGTGGTGATAGCCCGAATTCAAAATACTTTTCTTGCACATCTCTTCCAACACATTCTTCAATATTATTCATTTCTGTAGGCTTTGCTCCACATATAAAGCATTTCATCGAGGACGTGTTGCTTAACGCGTTGCAAACTTTACCATCCACCATGGTTAATTGAAGGGCGTGCTTTATAGAAAATGTTGTATTGCAAATTTTGTGCTCTGTTGTCTTCAAGTTAGCTATTTTCTCCTTGAAGTAGAGCTCTTCTTCGACGGAAAGTGCGGCGGTCTCCTTTTTAAATTGAAGCCTGAGTGGCCTACAATATCGGGTAGACGATGGCCTGGGAGTTTTCCATATTACTTTAGAGTCGGTTACAAGCTGAAGTGGGACGTACGATGTGACAAATAAACTTTTCTCGTCATTAATACAATTGGAAAACTTTTGTTTATATTCGCTGTGGCCAGTGCTGCCATCGAATCTCCATTTTCCAATTAATGTTAGAGTTTTTTCAGTTTCATCCAAACGTTCTTCAATTAAACTCTTTTGAAGCTCTAAAATACTTGAAGCCGTGTTGTCTAAAAGACTTTGTAGTTCCACTTCTGCATGTGTTTCGTCTACAACAATATTATTTGGATATCTCAATGTTTTGAACTTAAGAATTTTTTCGTATCTTGGCAATAAGTTATAGGAAACTTCTGAATTTATAAATGATCTAATGACCAAGTATTGGTGTTAGGACAACCCAATGTCGACGACAAGCGACAAGACCTTTTCAATATTTATTTCAGTTGCATTAAGGCTTGACTGAGAATCAGATGAGCGCAAAACAGAAGCTGCAGACTCATCATGCTTTTGTAGTAGGGCTATTCGGCGACGTTTCGTCCTTTTTGAGGACTCAACAAAATCCATTTTGGGCCGTCCACGACTAGAACTCAGATCAATTTGTTGAGCACTACCAGTAGGCTTCAGGACAATAAATTCTTTAGTTTTTAGCCATTCAGATTGGTATTGTACAACTAAACTTCTAATTCTTTTGTACTGAATCCAGAAGGCAAATATCTTTTTGCAAATGTACTGAATACATTTCTTAAGGTCAATCGTATTGACTTCGTAGCCTTTGCTTTTTATGTTTAGTGCCAGTAAATTATTTATGCCTTGCATTTTTTCGGCATTCGTGCCTTTTTCTTTGCACCAAAGATCAAAAATGTGGATGCGTGAAAACACACAGTTATAAGATGCTCCTATACAAAGAAAATAAAATGTGCAAAGCAAACATAAATTAGTACAGTAAATTTAATGTAAGAAAAGGTACAAAACAAACGACGAAAACGAAAACGAAACCAACAACACAAAGATCAACTGATAACGGTGGATATTTGTCCCATGAAAATAAATAAGACCACTTTAGTTTATTTATGAATATAAGGTAATTAGCAACTTTTAGCAACTAAACTTTTCATGATTATTACCTTAAAACATTGACAAATACAGTGATGACACTCTCAATGGGGGCATCCGGGGGCAACACAACTAAAACTTTTAGTAAACATAAAAAAGACGTACACAAAATGCACAAAAAAGGTTAAGACGTTCAAAATCACACCAAAATGTTTGAATTGATAAAATAACCTTTAAATAAACATTTATTAAAGTAAATACCTTCAATTACAAAATCCATTTTAAATTATTAATATCGGACCACTTTGTCAAACGTTTGATCACTTTGAAGTACGAATTCGCAATGACAAAGTACAAACAAAGCTCAGACGGGCTGCAAAAATGTACACAAGTTCATCCTTTCAATGCTATTTTTAAAAAGTTCCGTTAGATTTGCGGGAAAACCGGTTTGGCATTTTGAAGATTGAATATTTTAGTGTCAATTTGTGTTCGTTTTGTCCAAGTATTTTGTGATGAAATTTTTGATTTTTGGCCTATGGACGCAACCAGTGTGCGTTGGAGATAAAACGGTTGACTGTTCACGTAACTTTGTTTCATCCGTCGCCGATACGATCATGAATGTGAAGATTCGATTTCAGATCTTATATTGTTATGCGCTTTCAACTCAAACCGGTTATATTATATAAACTCAAGTATGACATTTTGTGTTATTGTTTTCAACGTAATTTGCTAAGTTTCCTAGTGTGGGATGAAAAAAATATAGGTATTATTTCACTTATCAACGGTGGGGACAAATGTTTGAGTAACTGTATGTTTTATCCCATAGAGTACACAATTTCATTTGTCATGATACAAAAATGAGTAATACTACAATAATCTTGCAACATAATTCTTATAACGGGTGGTTTTTTAGCTATTATCTTTTTAAACAGTTGGTTTAAACAACTGACGCACGTTTCGTGCTTGTTTCACTGTCAAACATCTTCAGTTTAGTCTATAATTTAACCATGAATCGTCTTACAAACGAACAATGCTTGCAAATTATTGAATTTTATTATAAAAACGCGTGTTCTGTTAAGAAAGTTTATCGCGCGCTTCTTCCATTTTATGGTCAGTTTAATCGACCCACTGAAGCGGCTATTCGAGCTATTGTGACTAAATTTAGAACCAAATTTACATTATTGGGCATCAAACCACCAACACGCTTACGCAGAGTGCGAACTGAAGAAAATATCGCAGCTGTATCGGCCAGTGTTAATGATGACCACCAATTATCGATTCGTCGCCTTTCGCAGCAATTGGGCTTCTGTTACTCAACAACGTGGAAAATTTTACGAAAGGATTTAGGTGTGAAGCCTTTCAAAATACAGCTGGTGCAAAAATTGAAGCCGAACGACCTACTACGCAGAATTTTTGGTGAATGGGCTCTTGGAAAGTTGGCCGAAGATCCACTTTTCATCGAAAAATTGTGTTCAGCGACGAAGCTCATTTTTGGATCAATGGATACGTAAATAAGTAGAATTGCCGATTTTGGAGTGAAGATCAACCAGAAGAATTGCAAGAGCTACCAATGTATACAGAAAAGGTCACAGTTTGGTGCGGTTTATGGGCTGGAGGTAACACTGGACCGTACTTCTTCAAGGATGCTGCGAATCGTGAGGTAACTGTGAATAGTAAGCGCTACCGTGAAATGATATTCAACTTTTTTTTTGCCCAAAATGTAAGAGCCTGATTTACATGACATGTGATTTCAGCAAGACGGTACCACATGCCACACAGCACGCGTAACAATAGACTTGTTGTAACAATGTACTTGTTGTAATCTTCAAGCGTTAAGTTATATGGACTGTCCTATCGATTTAAATAAAAATGCCATCCATTATCCTGAATTTTACGTGTGTTTTTTGAAAAACTTTTTTATAGCTCTTAAAACATCACCCTTTTGCTAACTCCTCCAATCATCCCCATATGATACATGTGCATGTGTACATTTGTATATTGCTGTTTTTAGTTTGCACATGCATATCTATTGGTGTGTATGCGATAATATTCAGACCATAACAAAACAGTACCGTAAAAATTCTTAGTGCCAATTTAAACAATGACTTTTTTCCTGGGTTTCTTGCACATTCTCTTTTAAAGAAGTCTTAGGAAATATTTGTAAATTTACACGATGAATTTTTATTTGCTTTCCACCCAGGGCGAAAAGTCGTCGCGTGAATTGGTTCTTACAGTTTTTCAATAACGAAAAATATTAAAGTTGACATTTTACAATTCTACTGTAAAACAAAAAAAAAACGTATGGATGACGGGTTTAGTGGGAAGCTCCCAAATAGGCTGGACTGAATTGAGGGGAAAATCTTCACCGAAGCTGGACCTCTGTCTTTACTGATGGCTCCAAGATGGAGTCCGGATTCGGAGCAGTTTCTTCTAAATCAGCCAATTTATCTATCTTCTTAAAACTGCCGAATACTGCAAGTGTTTTTCAGAAGTCTTTGCGATCCTGCAGGCATGAAAAATGCTTTCGATAGTCAAGCCGTGATCAATGCTCTGACAACGCCATGGTGCAGAACCAAATTCCTGTAAGGAGGACCACAATCTCTCTCTTTATCAAAATCTTGGGCTCCAGGACATAGGAGCATTAAGGAAAATGAAATGGCTGATGAGCTTGCCTGGAAAGGGACTGAATTGGCCTCAGAGACCTTCTACCCAGTCATCGGCATCCTCCTGACAGTTGTTAATGGGGAACTGCACAAATTATTTCTCAGGAAAGCGCAGAAAAGATGAAGCTCCATTTCTTCATGTGCTATTTCGAAAACCCTTTGGCTCCAGTGTAATATACGGAGCGCTCAGAAAGTCCTTACTCGTATCTGTGTTTACCGGTCACGCGGAAAAGCTAAGCGTACCATTTATACGCATTGCAGAAGCTGTGGGCTCCTTTTAGGGAAGGAGACTGTTGAGCACTTTCTCTGTAAATGTCCGGGTTTGGCAGCTAGACGATTAAAATCACTGGATGCTCCTTTCTTCGAAAACAATTTTCGCCAAACTAAATCCAATCAATATTCTCCATTATATCAACAGCTCTGGCTGACTGTAGATATCTTAATGTTAATCTAATATTTTACGAAATAAAACTTTGGAAATAATTTATAACAATTTAAAAATTGTATTATATTAATACGCCACAAATTTTACTGTACAAAACCACTTAATATCAAGGACATAATATGCATAAGATATATTGCTCCAACGTTTATTTTTTCTGCTTGATAACTGTTTAATACGAGATATACGAGTTATTTCACAACGCTTATATTTACGTTGCATGATAACTAACATTTACGATTTTTTCTTATTAACAATTAACAGTTAAAAGTATTATGAAATATAAACTTTACATAACCGAATGTCACAATAACGTAATCACTTATTTCTGCAATTTTTTTTCTTACTAGTCTAATTTAATCTTATCTCCGAGTTGAACCATTGATTAGCAATATCATGTGGTTATATTCTCACAATAATCATTCGTACCAAATCGTATTCAGCCTACCACTCGTTCGCTTAGTTTGTACCATTTATTCCAATTTATAATTTTTGAAACCCAAATAAACGGTGCAAAACAAACCTTCGCATGTATGTATACACGTACATATATAAAGATACAGATTTGCAACGAAAAAGATAATTATCCTGCAGATTAGTTGTCAGGCAACGTAAATATTGGGTAGTCGAAAAAGTCTTTGCGTATTTCTAATCAAACTTCAACTCATTTTTTTTATATATTTATAATGAACTTTATTAAACCAAATATGTACCATTTTGGTCGACCACCTTTTGCCATTTTTCTTCTAGAGACATTATTCTATCACTGTAAAACTTTTGTGGTTTCTCGGCGAAAAACTGCGACAAGTAATTTTCACATTCTTCTCTTGAAGCCAACTTTACTCCATTAAGGGAGTTCTGCATTGACCGAAACAAATGGTAGTCCGATGGTGCAAGGTCATGGCTATATGGTGGATGCATCAAAACTTCTCAGCCAAGCTTTCCCAGTTTTTTCCGAGTCATCAAAGATGTGTGTGGCCTATCGTTGTCCTGATGGAAGACGACGCCCTTTCTGCTGATCAGTTCTGGCCGTTTTTTTTCGATTGCTTGCTTCAATCTCATCAGTTGTTGACAGTAAAGTGTAGAATCAATCATTCGAGCAGGCTGGAGCAGCTCATAGTGAATGATTCCTTTCCAATCCCACCAAACACACGGCATAATCTTTTGAGGCGTCAATATTGGCTTTGCGACCATTTGTTGAGCTTTACCACCCTTGCACCATGATCTTTTTCGCACATTATTGTCGTATTTGATCCACTTTTCGTCTCCTGTTACCATTCGCTTCAGAATGGTTCGATTTCTTTTAGTTTCAGCAAAAAATCGCAGATGTTAATTCGATCCATTAAATTTTTCACAGACAATTCATGTGGTACCCAAACATCGAGCTTCTTTTTGTAACCAGCCTTTTTTAAAGGGTTCCAAGCTGTTTAACGATGAATGTTTAGTGCCTTAGCGATGTCATGGCAGCTTATGTGACGCTCCTGGTCAATCTTTTCCATAGTTTCATCGACTTTTTCAACGATAGGTCGACCGGAGCGAGGTGCATCTTTCACATCGAAATTTCCAGAACGGAAGCGAGCGAACCATTGTTGTGCTACACGAACTGATACGGCATCGTCTCCTTTAACTTCACAAATTTCATTGGTGGCTTGCGTGGCATTCTTCCCTTTCTTACATATACAAAAATTTCAAAATATAGCAAATTTCTTCATTATTTTCACTCATTTTTGAACAGCTATAACATTTTTTCAATTTCTCCGAATTTAATTTTTTTTTGGTTAAGTGAAGCTTAAAATATCATCTTTCTAACACCGTATGATATGACACAATGTCATTGGTAGCACTGGAGATAGATGACTCCAACGACATCTATTGACAAAATACGAAAAGACTTTTTCGACTACCCAATAATAAGCGTTGGGAAATAACTCTTATCGGCAACGGAAAAAATAGTTCTCATTTAACTGTTATGAAGGGGTGCACGGCAAATCGTCTCCGCGCGGTGAACCCTAGGTAGTTTTAAATGATCTGCGGCTTCTTTTTTGAAACCTGAACGGTGACGACCCCTTAACTCGTTTACCTTCTGATTTGTTTTCTAATCACTGAGCTGATGGTTGCGGTATTCTGCGACCTGTGTATGTTGAGGTTAAACTTTGCAGAAATGGCTGGTGGGCTAATACCGTGACTGTTCCCGTCTCCTTAAAACCCTGGCAGGCCTCCGAGTACGTTCCACACCCGCCAGCATTGGGTTGGCGGTGTACGAGGTGTGTTCAAAAAGTATCGCGAGTTTCGTGTTTTTTCCAAAATTATTTATTAATTCATTAATATCTATTTTCATTTAAAAGTAGTCCCCATGAGATATTATGCACTTGTACCAAAGTTTTTTCCAATCTTCGAAGCACTTCAAAAATTATTATTTTTTATCTTGTTCAGCTCTTCCTTCGATGCCGTCTTCATCTCGACAATCGTAGCATAGCGTCGTCCATTCATGGGCGTCCTCAGTTTCGGGAACAAGAAAAAGTCACAGGGGGCCAATTCTGAGCCGATCCCCAAACCTACCTCTCTTAAGATAGGAGGGCAGAATAGTCTCCTCGCACAATCTTGATCCAGGGAGCAGCAGGAGGGTTCAAGCTGGAATCCGCCTCTGATAGGTAGGGGACCGCGGGTGAAATCTTTCTCAGTTGCCAATTTAGTGGTACTTTATTGAGCGTCTCTTCGGAAACTATCTGTTAGTCCTAAACGGCAGGCAGGACAAAGTAAGCGGTCGTTCTCTGACAAACGAGTAACCACAAAAATCCTGGAGCGCAATGCCAGCCAAGATGCTTCTCAGCTATCTGTGAAGCACTCTTGGATGCTTGAGTGGGCCAGGTGGTTATTACTGGGAGCGAAACTTAAACGAGTTAGGGGGCTGAAAAGCAACGCTCTCAGGAGAAGGATTTTTTTTTTCGAAAATAGGCCTAGTACAACGGCGGCGCTATTTCCCGAGAGAAGTAGAAGGGAGTAGCGCGCAGCATTTCTGGAGTTTTTATGAGAGTATTAAAGGAAAGTCGTCGACCTCCCTATGTTGTGAGAGTGCTGGATGGCATTATTGAAAGTACAAACGGATAGTTTGTGCCGAGGAATGGCCGACTTCTGGGAAAAGAGCGGCACTGGCCTGTGGGAGAGGTGTGGAAGGGATCCAAGATGGGGGCGCTGGACAAGACGCATATACCTATGTGACCGCCAGCACATTTATGGCTCTCCTCTGAACCCTATATTGCAGAGCAAATGGAGGAAATTCTTTGCTACTGCACCCCGACACTTTACTTAGCAACCCGCACACCCGATGTCAGAGGGAACGCTCTTGCACATCCGGAAGTGATGAGTGAAGACAGGCTGCTGCGGAGGTGGATATAGAATCCGTCACATCGAATGCCGCCTGTGTTGGCCACGTCCCTTTGGTCACTGGAGCCCGTCATCAGCATCGGGCCCTGTTCGATAAGAGGGAAAAAGAGGGCTCTTAGCTTTGCTGGAGAGGATTATCGAAGATACGTATTCTTCAGAAGATCTATCTCCGAGGCGGTGTCCGCTAATCTATTCCTTCACCTCGAGCAAGGTGGAGCTGATATAGTCCTGATCGGGGAACCATGGCTCAACAGTAGCGGTATTTCTGGGCTCAGGACGAAGGAGCGCATAGCGGGACTGGTAAACTAAGACCTTGTATGCTTATCAGGAAGGAACTTTAAATTCATTAAAGTCTAATTTCCTAATTCAGCAATGAAAACATTGTGACTCTAAGCCTGCTACCAAAAGTAATACTCAAAGAAAAAGATGTATCAAAATATCAATAAAACCTAAACAAAAATCTGATTAAGCTGGCAAATCGAGGAGAAATGATAAGTCTTGAAAACCTTGCCAGTGTATAAAAATGGCTGTGCCGAAGACAACAACTAAAAACAATAAAGCCGTTTTCAAAAGCGCTTGGTTTAATATGAGATGTTTGAATGCAAGGGAGCTTTCCTATAAAAATTTGCATGAGCTCAGAAAATCCAACAAAACAGACGGCAAGCAAAAATATTTGCAGGCAAAGCAATTGTTTAGGAACACATGCGAGAAAGCGATGAAGGATTATTATGAAAAACTGGAAAAGAGAGAGAAAATAAAACCGAAAATTTAAAAGAATGGTGGAGCCTTGCCAAAGAAATAAGAGGAGAATCATTTAAAGTTGGTGTAAATACATATTACGACATCAGAGTTTAAAAACTATTTTCAAGAGTTACTAAATCAGCCTCAGTTAACAAAAGACATTCATTATGCACCTGATATTTGCATACAGATACGGTCCTTGATAAAGATGTAACAATAACACTGGCATACAAAAAAAAAAAAGTTGTCTGTACACCGGGTGCCACCTATCTACGGCCATGTTTTTCGACCCGCTGAATACGAATTTCCAGTCAATTTGGCCGTACAGCCTTCAATTAGTAGTAAATTGCAAAAAAACCCAAAAATTAGCGAATTAATGGTGTTCGTATTACATTTTGAGTACCAACATTTAATTGCACTCTCGTAGGCCATTCTTTTTTCACATAGTGATTCTTTCTGTCTCTGCTATCCCACAAACATAGATAGCAAGGATATTTTGTGAATCCTGATTGTTGGCCTAAAAGAAGTGTTGCGATATTGAGATCCCCGCAAATTTGCCATTGGTGTTCTGAATATTTTATCTTGTCCAATACAATTTCCAAATTTTCATAGGTCTCCTTAAGCTTCCTCGAATGGGCTATTGGAATTGGCCCTAATATGTTTCCAATGTTTGCTTTGAGCTTTGAGAGTTCTAGTTGATGAATCTATAAAGAGTCTCCACTCATCGTCTTTACAGATATTAGGTTTTAATTCATCAACCAAGCTTTTAACATTGGAACAGTACACCACCGAGTTCTCATCGTCCTTTGTGAAAAACTTCCGGAACTCCTCTTCTCTATTCCGATAAAAGTAAGTACGATCGAAATTAGTATGTAACGGATCAAAATACATAAAAAATTATGCTTTCCTTAAATCTCAAACTTTTTTTTTTGCCAAAACATCGAATTTTCGCTATTTTTTGGATTTGTTTGGAATTTACTTGAAATTGAAGGCTGGACGGCCCAAACTGACTTGAAATTCGTATTCAGCGGGTCGAAAAACATGCCTGTAGATAGGTGGCGCCCGGTGTATAGGCAATATTTTTTGTTTGTGTGCCGGTGTAATCGAAGTCCAACAAATAATTAAAAATGCTGAAACAAACAAAGCACCTGGAAACCAGAAAATCTTATGAGCTACTAAAGGCTGCCTCAACAGAATTTATCATGGAGCTAACGAAAGTATACAACAACATCTTCGAGACCGGAAGAAAAAAATAGTTCATTTAAAACAATAGTTTTCCCAATCTTTAAAAAAGGAAATGCAAATATAGCAAGTAACTCTAGGGGAATATCCTTTATGAACTGTGTTGCAAAAGTTTTAATGGGATTGATTAATGAAAGACTTACAAACTGGATAGAAAACATTAACATGCTCACTGAATTTCAAGCCGGCTACTCAACGGTGGATAACATATACAATCTTGCATCTATAGTACATTTAAAGTTCAACGAAAACAAAAAAGTTTATGCGTACTTTGTGGATTTCAAAGCGGCTTTCGACAGGGTACCCAGGAGGCCATTAATTTACAAACCTCGACAGATGGGATTATCCAACAAAATAACAAATCTGAGTGAAAATATATATTCAAATACGAGAACAGCAGTTTGGACAGGAAGGGAAGTATCAGATTACTTTGAAACCGGTACAGGGGTGATACAAGGTTGTCCGTTATCACCTTTGCTTTTCACATTATACCAGAATGATCTACATGACCGTTTGAAAGCTGGTCTACTGATTGATGGAACAAATGTACGTCTTCTTCTATACGCTGACGATATTGTTCTCTTAGCTGATAATCCTATTGTCATGCAATCTATGATTAAAAAACTAGAAATATATTGCGCTGAGTGGAACATGGAAGTAAATTTAATGAAATCTGAGACGATGGTCTTTAGAAAAGGTGGTCAACTAACCAAGGCAGAAAAATGGTGGTACAAAGGTGAGGAAATAAAAGTGGTAGCAGAATATAAATATCTTGGTGTCATTCTCACATCCAAAATGGCGTTTGCTAAACATGTGCAAGCCAGAAATAATTCAGCAAAAGCTAGCATTAATAGTACATGGAACAATTTCTTAGCTAAGTCATACATCTCATACAAAGCTAAATGGAAGCTGTTTCAGGCTTTGTGCAGAGCCATACAAACATACGCCGCTCAAATCCGGGGTTATACGCTGTTCGAAGAAGTAAATAAACTTCAGCGTTATTTTATTAAAAGAATTTTCAAATTACCTGACTTCACCCCAAATTATGCAATAACGCTAGAAACTAACGTAGAAAGTAGCTACTTATATTCGTTAGAACTACATATGAAATACATTTGGAAAACTATCTATAAATACAACAGCAGTAGACTCCCGCACAAACTTACACAGTGCATATTATGAAAAAACGTGTTTTGGCTCAAACAACTCAATGACTTAGGTATGGAGTTTGGCCTAAAGCTTTAAGAAAACATAATTGCTACGGACTGGCAAGATCGCTGTACCCAGCTTTTATTACACATTAAACTACAAAATTTAACCTAAAATCTCTGATGGAGATTTTCACCTCAACTTTTAATAGTGCTCTTGAAAGCTCCTGTCTACTTAGAACGCTCTCTAAGAAAGAAAAACCGCCTTGGTAGACAGCTGGGCTCCCAGAGCGTAGATCCGACGCCTATTTAATAGGGCTAAAAGAACTAAGGCGGCCGCCGTAGCCGAATGAGTTGGTGCGTGACTTCCATTCGGAATTCAGAGAGAACGTTGGTTCAAATCTGGGCGAAAGACTAAAATGAAGAAAAAGTTTTTTCTAATAGCGGTTGCCCCTCGGCAGGCAATGGCAAACCTCCGAGTGTATTTCTGCCATGAAAACGTTCACCATAAAGATATCTGCTGTTTGGAGTCTTTAAAAGGCTTGAAACAGTAGGTCCCTCCATTTGTAGAACAACATCAAGACGCATGCCCCAAATAAGAGGAGGAGCTCGGCCAAACACCCAGAAAGGGTGTACGCGCCAATTATGATATATATATATAAAAGAATTAAGTCTCCCTCAGGATGATAACTACATAAGGTAGGGCTGGGAATTTAAGAGGACTCTCTAAGAGAAGGAAGGCTAAGAGGGACTCCTGTAGAAGCTTCTGTGAAAGCGTCGAGGACTTCCATGTGTTGTCGAAGTTTAGATGAGTTCTTTCGAAGACTTCCGCTCCCTTGGGATATTTTAGAGACAAATCGGGGTGTTGGGCGATGAGCGACGAGAAGTCACTAAACTTACTTCTACATCTATTAACACCTGTCTGGGAAGCGTTTCAATCCCTTGTATCGCTATTTGCTGCATAAGCGCCGCCTGGGTTGGGATTGATACCTTCAAGCCCTTCAAATCACTTGGTCCCGATGGCATTATACGTGCCCAACTTCCTGCTTCAAAAATGTGCGGAGATGTCATGCCGTTGGTTAACCCATATCTATTCGAGCTGTATATCTAGGGGCTATATACCAAGATTGTGAAAAGCTGAGAGGGTTATCAGTCTATCATCTTTTTTGTTAAAAACCGTTGAGTCTGGTTGACCAGCAAAAAAGAAGCGAAGTTCCTCGGACGTGTTGTCGCATACCCATCATGCTTACTGTAAAAGCAGATTAGTAGAATCCTCCCTGCATAAAATTGTTAAAGATATAGTGGTGTCCCCATATCACAAGAAGTTCGCAGAGTTGTCTGTTGTATGGAGTCCTTGTCTGGCTACGTGTGGATTGGAAGCGCTCGAGGGGTCTTCTGAAGTTATTAAATAACATACGTAATGAAGGGGATGAAAGAGTACAAGGTTTGGCGATCCGAAGCAAAAATATCAAAATAACTTCGGCTGCCAGAAAGGTGGAGAGAATTCAGAAAGCGTGGCCAACATCAAACCGTTAACCGGCTCTCAACGATTTTGAAGGACTCAGCCGATTTGCTGACTTAACTGAATTCTCTCCACCGTGTATAGGCGATATTTTTATTTCTGTTATTATGGAGTATACGCTTTTCTTTAAACTAGTTATCTTCACCTAACTCATAAATATTTTACGTTTGATCAACTATAAAAAAGGTTTATAAAAGTATCTTGACAACAGCAGGATCTACAATGTCCAACTATACCTAATAAACGTCCAAATAATCCTATGTTTGATCAAAATCAATCCGTTTGCGATAAATGCAATAAACCATAAGTTTTAGATATTTGTTTTTAAGTTTTAAGCTTAAATAGGAATAAAAAAAGTAAAAGAACATTCTCACTGTTTATTGGTAGTGTGTGGGATAAATAGTTTCCCTTCAGATTTTGTTTATGTTTTTTTATCTCACCTAACTTAAATAATTACTTTCAAACTTTATTTTAAATAAGTACGACTTTAAAAATGTTTTAATTCATAAAATAAATCCTTTCTACAATTCCTTTCTAACGTTATTTAGTCAAATAACTTTCCTAAGTAGTGTCTTATACCAAACAATGTTACCTCTAACCTTAAAGTTTACCTCATTTGCAGCATTAAATTAGAACAACTAGGATTCTCGATCTCATCACGTCTCAATAGATCTTAGGGTTTGAAAGTAAGCCTGTTGAAAAAATTGGTATTAACTACTCCTTATGTTATTTTTCCTAATTGAATTACTATTACCAAATTCCAACTGGGAAGGCTTGATCTTGGGTTTTGATATTTCTGAGTGTTTTTATACATTTAAATCGAGAAAAGCCTTTGAAACGTCCATAAGACATCCTAAAAACCTACGAAATAAGCTCCTTAAAAAGTTTAAAAAATCCAAGGATCAGATGTCCTGTAGCATTTATAAGAGTACTCAAAAAATTCTATTGCTTTGTTTCTTTACAATAATGGCGCTCAAAGCGTTGAAGAGTATTTCTTCTAGTCCTAAGACTTGTTGGCAGTAGCGGACTAACCCAGTCAGAGGCCCAGGGCGGCATAATTGTATGAGGCCCTTCTTAGTGCAAAAAGATTTGGATTAATTTCAAATATCATATGTCTGCCTAAGTATTTTTACATAATTATGTTTATTTGATTCAGATCTTTTAATTGACTTTCACGTTTGAATTAGACTTTAATAAACAGTTGGAATAATAAAATAAGTAAGTATAATTTTCCAAAAAACATGCAATAGAATTAAGAAATAATATATTTATTTACATATATTTTATGATATGCAAGTATGTAAGAATGTAAAAATGAAGGCATAAGACATATGTATATATAATATTATCTATATATGTAACATGAAAATTATATCAGGTCAGTCCATAAGTTCGTGCGTATTTAACCCATAATTTCACTTTTGTACGATGTTTGCATACAAAAAATTATTAGCGGAATATAACGGAACTGTTTACATTTTCATTGATATATTGTGCACTCAACAAGTGACTTTAATCGTGGAAGCCTGTGTGAAGCACGTGTTGTTAAAAAATAAAATGGAATCTTCGAACGCGTATAAGAGGCATATTTTGTATTTTTTTTTATAAAAGTGGTAAAAATGCAACAATTGCTGCTGCAGAAATAAACACTGTTCACGGAGAGTATACCGTGAGTGTAAGGACTGCGCAAAAGTGGTTTTCAAAATTCCGAAGTGGTAACTGCAACGTGGAGGATGCCCCGCGCGAGATAAGTTTAAGTGGAAGTCGCGGCTTAAAAAACCAATTTGCGTCTTTATTTGTCAACGGTATACAATACAATTCTTTTAATGAGTTCTTATAACTAACATTTATAGTGATCTTATGCCTACGTCAACGAAACATTTCTTATTACTAATATTACATTTTTTGGCAATAGTTTAATTGGTGAATCAACGAAACATATCTTATTACTAATATTACATTTCTTGGCAATAGTTTAATTGGTCAATCAACGAAATATTTCTTATTACTAATATTACATTTCTACATTTGCGTAAGTGTCGTTGCAGTTCTTCATTGCAAGCTAATGGGCATATCACTTGTGAAATGAAGTGGTGCAATGACACTTATTTGGTTGGGTGTCGTGTTACGACGACCAGTCAACTTCAATTTTAGGAGTGGAATGGGCGGGTGACGCAACTCGCGCTGGTCGTCCTGAAGTCTTTAACTCCGACGCCTTGCTCGAACTCGTAGAAGCTGAGCCAAATAAAGGATAAATTCATCGCATGGAACAGTTCACAGGCACCTCTTTCAGTTGAGAAAGGTTTCAAAGCTGAGAAAATGGGTTCCGCATAGACTGTCCGTCGCCAACCTTCAGCAGAGAGTGAATGTGTGCTCTCAGCTGCTGCAACGGCTTGATAATGAAAGTTTTTTGAACCGTAACGTTACTGGGGATCAAAAATGGGTCCTTTACAATAATTCTGTTCGCAAACGCCAATGGTAAGATAAAGATTAAACACCAGAACCGACCCCTAGAGATGGGGTTGTCCTGTCCTGTCTGTTTGGTGGGATATGGCCGGTATTGTTTATTCTGAACTTCTGGAACCAAACCAGACGACAACTGCTGATTATTATTCTCATCAGCTATCAAACCTGAATGAGGCACTTAAAAAAAATCGACCGTCTTTAGTGAATAGACGCAAAGTTTTGTTTCACCACGACAGCGCAAGACCTCATACCGCAAGGCAAACATTAGGCAAGCTGAACGAGCTAGGAGGGGAGCTAATGCCGCATCCACCATACTCTGCGGATATTACACCTTGTGATTATCACCTTTCTGTGGACTACAATCCCATATGAGTAACAAGAACTACTCCTCAAAAGAAGCTATAAAAAGGGATATCGAAGCGTATTTTGGCTAAAAGGACAAACAAATTTTTGAGCAGGGAATTAAAAATGTGCCTAAACGTTGGAAAGACATTGTAAATAATGAAAGAAAATATATTACTGATTAACAAATACTTTAAACATCTTTTTTATTAATTTTAAAACTTTGATTCCTTTATAATGAGGATGGATATATTGCTTTTTCACACTCTGGGTTAAAAGCTTTATACGGGTGCCTGAATTGCGCCCGCGATACATATTTTTGTCGATGGAGATAGCTCTTTATACAGGGTGGGCCATATAGCGTTTGCTTTTTGAACCACCTATTTTTTTGAGAATGGTAACACAAATGACATGTCAAATGTGTTCATAATTTACTTAAAGGTTTGACATTTACGAAATGGGACGCTATACGCTTGAACAAAATTGGGGAATATTGAAAACCTATTTCCAAAGTGGTGAGTCTTCTTCTTCTTTTCTGATTTTCACATCGGTGGCTACGTCGATAAGCAAAATTGTCGGATTTGTGGCTCAGAAAATCCACACGTTACTGTAGAGAAGCAAATGCATTCACAACGAGTCACTGTTTGGTGCGGTTTTTGGTCCGGCGGCATCATCGGGCCAATTTTTTTTCGAAAATGAGCGAGGAGCCGCGGTTACAGTAAATGGCGAGCATTACCGTGACATGCTCAACGAGTTGTTTCCAAAAATTGAAGAGAAGGACATGGACGACATTTGGTTTCAACAGGACGGCGCAACTTGTCACACTGCCAAAGTTACACTCGATCTTTTGGCTACCGTTTTTGAAAACCGAATAATCAGCGGAAACTCCGATATCAATTGGCCGCGTCGGAGCTGTGATTTAAGCCCGTTTGACTATTTTTTGTGGGGAGCCTTTAAGGACAAATGCTATGCGAACCATCCAGAGACGATTGATGGTTTAAAACACGAAATCGAAGTTGCCATTCATGAAATTGGAGTCCAAACAATCGAAAATGTGCTTAAAAATTGGGTTGATCGAATGGCCTACTGTAAAGCCAGTCGTGGCAGTCATTAGAACGATATTATTTTTCATTCATAAATGATAATGTTCAATCTTCAAAATAAAAAAAAAGTTTGAAAAAATATTGATTTGCTTTTTTTTATAGCCGATTCAAAAAGCAAAGTTTACATGGCCCACCCTATATTAAATTTTATGTTTTCGTCTCTTCGATAACTGCAGTGAAATCAATTTCTTTTGAAACTTTTCTTTCAATCGAAAGCATAGACAGATTGACGATTCGCTCTTGATTCATTGTAGATCGAAGGTAATTTTTAATTAGTTTCAATCTAGAAAAACTTCGCTTGCATGATGCATTTGAAATGCAAATGTTTAAGAAATACTGAAGAATAAGCGATATGCAGGGCAAGGAATCAGTAAAGTCCAATGTAATTATGAATTAAAGGACTTCTTGGGCTGTCCATCTAGATGCAACGTCCGATGCACGAATGTGCCTGCGGTATCTTTTTATTTCTTGTAAAACCTGCTCTTTGTCAAATTTTTTTTTTTTTTTTTTTATTTTTTTTTTTATTTCTTCCAGAAAATATTACACCTGTCGTTAGACAATAAGTAATTTGATTTACAAAAAGATGGAATGAGAGTGATATTGAAGGGCCACTGCCCCCAAGCTCATATAGAAGAAATATACATATTATATTATTTAAAAACAAGTGGTTAACAAACAATGACAATGACATATACGATTAGTTGACAATTGATTACATGGATTTTGCAAGATCTGTTGGTGTTTGACGGTTAAGCCGCCTTTGGGTAGATTTTTCTTTATTTGGTAGTCTTCTCATCATAGGATTTATATGCGTTAATAATCTATTTATGTGTCTTCTGCTAGCGCTTTGTATTGTTTCATCAATAGTATCGATATCAAGGTCACTATGAATATCTGCGTTAGGTATGTACCAAGGTGCATTAGTTAAGGTCCTACGTATTTTAGACTGGACTCGTTGAAGTATACTTAGATTACTTTTTGCAGCAGTGCCCCAAATCTCAATTCCATATTTCCAGATCGGAGCAATTCTCGTTCGATAAATAAGTACTTTATTTTGCAATGATAGATTGGACTGAGGTCCAAGTAGTCAGTACAATTTCTTAAAACGATTTTTAACTTCATTTCGCTTTTTCTTTATATGCTCCTGCCAGTTTAATTTCGAGTCGATTGTAATAGCCAGGTATTTCGCTTTGGTGTCAATATGCACGTCAGAATTACCAACGCTAACTGGTTCAATGGTTGTCCTTCGGTTTGTGTGGTTTACTTGTATTGTTTTGTCAAATTTAATTTCGATGTTCCATTTTTTGAACCAGTTTAATGTCACATTTAATTCGTTTTGTAAATTTTGTTTTGCGACTTTTGTATCTTTATGAGATACCATGTGGACTGTGTCATCCGCAAATGTTGCAATCATGCTGTTTTCTGACTTCGGTTCCGGTAGATCAGCCGTGTACAATAGATACAATGTTGGTCCTAAGACACTGCCTTGGAGAATGCCTGCGTTCATAGGTTGAATGTCTGAACATGCGTCGTTATATTTAACATAGAATTTCCTGTCTTGGATGTAATTCTTAAGCATAAGGTAAAAGTCATTAGGTAGTTGTGTTTTTAATTTATGGAGTAACCCAGGGTGCCACACTTTGTCAAAGGCTTTAGATACGTCGAGGTATATGGACATGCACACTCTTTTTTTATTCAGGTCATCATTAATTTTGTGAACTACTCTATGAATCTGTTAGATTGTTGAATGGTTTTTCCTAAATCCAAATTGGTGTTGGGGTATCAGATTCATGCTTGTTATAATAGGATTTATCTGGTCAAATAATATTTTTTCGAAAATTTTGGATATTGTCGGTAGTAGGCTGATTGGTCGATATGATGTCGCTAGTGTAGCGTTTTTGTTAGGTTTCGGGATCGCTATAACTTCAGCTACTTTCCAGGTACTAGGGAAATATTTGAGACTTATAGCAGCGTTGAAAATATTTCTTCGATAAATTATTGCCTTGTCAGGCATATGCTTCATAATTTTTCCCGAAATTTGATCGTACCCAGGCGATTTATTGTTCTTTAGAGTTTTTATTAATTGTTTTATCTCCGTAAGTGTGATTTTTTTAATTTGCTTTTTATTCTCGTTTGCTGCATAAGTGAGATTTATATCGTTATTATTATTTTCAAAAGTATCTTTAAAATGTTGAGCTAAGACCGTTGCTTTTTCTGAAGTGGTTCGGGCCCATTTCCCTTTAGTTGTTTTTATTGGTGGTAAATGTATTGTGGCGCCCACCACTTTTTTCGTCGCCTTCCAAAGTGTGTAGTTTGAGGATTTTGTTGAGTCAATACTTTTTAGATAATTGCTAAGTTTTTTGTCTTTTTCCTTTTGAAGTAGGTCTCTTATTTCTTTTCCCAATTTGTTTAGCTTTTTCTTGTCGTCTGGAAATCTTGTTGTCTGCCATTTCTTCCTTAGCTTTCTTTTTTGTTTTAGTTTCTTTTTTATCGTATCAGGTATGTAGTCATTCTTTACTTTAGCTGCTGAAGAGGGTGTAGATTTACTAGCTGCCTTAATTGTTTTGTCGTTAAAAAAAGCTATAGCTGTCTCAATTTCATCGCCTGTTTTCAAAGATACTTTTGTGTCTAAATATGATTCCAAAAGCTCAGTAAACGCATTCCAGTCTGTACGATTATTATAAAGTGGTGGATTTAAGTTTTGTTGCGGTGATTGTTGGGTTCTTAGTATAATTGGCGAGTGATCAGAGGAGAGCTCAAGACAAGATTCAATTGTCAGTACGTTTGGATTAATTGATTTCATGATAAAAAAGTCAAGTAAGTCAGGTACTTTCTTAATGTCAGAGTCCCAGTAAGTGGGTTCTCCGATACTTATATAATTGCAATTACGCGCTCTGATGGCGTCAAGTAATGCTTCTCCTTTCGTGTTTGTTAATCTTGAACCCCACATCATATTTTTTGCGTTATAATCTCCTCCGGCAATAAATCTACTTCCAAGTATTTCAAGGTAGTTAGCGTATTGTGTTGTTTTGTTGTTGTGTTCGGAGGGCAGTAAGCAAGCAACTGATATGGTAAGCTGGCCTAGAGTGTCATTTATTTGTATCGTCGTTGCTTGCAGATGGTCCATTTGATATTCTTCCATTTTGTATAATAACATAACAACATAATATTTTGTCTCAGTATAATAGCTGTTCCGCCGTGTGTTCTGTTTGCAGGGTGATTGGTGCATATTATTTTGTAGCCGGGAATACTAACGTAGCTTTTGTCATTAAAATGAGTTTCTGACACCAATAGTATGTCAATGTTGTATTGGTCAATAAAAGTTTTAGTTTCAAGAATATGTTGATTTAGTCCGTTTGAATTCCATAAGGCTATTGTCATTTTATTTTGCTTGTCCATCGAATTTGGTGACCAGTAGTGTGATTATATTCATCGTGTTAGTCATTTGATTGATGAGCTGGCTCATCATTTTTTTAAGTTCTTGAATATCATCATGAATATCATGAATGTCACACAAATGGCAATGGTATGCGAATGTGTAGCTTTGCGAGTGCCCACGGGTTAGTTGTCAGTAGTACAGCCTTCAAGCACAAACGAATTCATCTTCAAACTTGGAAAATGCCGGGCCGCAATATGGCTAATCAGATCGATCATATACTTGCTGACAAAAGACATGCTACATCAGTCATAGATGTGAGATCATATAGAGGCGCTTGCTGCGACACAGATCACTATCTCGTGGTAGCTAAGTTACGACAACGAATTTCAATAGTAAATGACAACAAAGGCTATAAAAAATTAAAGTGGAATACAGATGAACTTATAAATAATGAAGATATGAAAGCAAAGTACAAATATGCGATTGAAAACATTTTATTTAATGAAAATAGCACAAATAATGACTCAACTGAATTAGATATTGAAGATCAATGGAATAAACTGAAAGCTACAATCATAAAATCCGCAAAGAATACTATTGGAGAGAAGAGATCAGTAATGAACGAATGGTATGATGAGGAATGCAGAGCAGCCAATTATGCGAAAAAGGAAGCTAGAATAAAATATATGGAAATAAACACACGTACAAATAGATTATATTATGTAAACAAAAGAAAAGAAGCTAAGAAAATAATGCGAAAAAAGAAAAAAACCTACATGAAGCGGCAAATTGAACAAATTGAAAGCGATTTTAGAAACAAAAATGTCAGAGCTATGTATCAGAACATCAAAAAATAGACTAAAACATTTCAACCTCGAACAAATATATGCAAAGCAAAGGATGGTTCCATAATCAGCGAAAAACAACAAGTAATAGATAGATGGAAAGAATATTTCAACGAACTACTTAACAAAGAAAACTACGATAATACAAGTAAGGAGGAACAAGTAGTACATACGGCCGAAATCTATGTTGAAGAACCTAGCTTTGACGAAGTACTATTGGCTATAAGAAAACTTAAAAACCATAAAAGCTGTGGTGAAGATGGAATACCCGCAGAACTTCTGAAATATGGCGGACATGAACTACATAAACAAATATTTACCCTAGTAAGCCAAATATGGCATTCAAATGAAATACCCACTGGATAGGCATCAAGCATAATAGTACCTATACACAAAAAAGGACATAAAACTGAATACCAAAATTACAGAGGCATATCTTTACTTAATACAGGTTATAAAGTATTTACAAACATTCTATTTGAAAGGCTGAATATTTATGCTGAGAACATCCTAGACGATTACCAATGTGGTTTTAGAAACAACCGCTCAACGATTGATCAAGGTTTTACTGTCCACCAGATATTCGAAAAGTTTTACGAATATAAAATTGATATATTTTGCCTCTTTGTTGACTTCAAACAGGCATTTGACAGTATAAATAGAAAACGGATAAAATACTGCTTTCAGAAAATTGGAATACCTCTGAAGTTAATTAATTTGATTCTCTGTACATTGTCGGACACAACAAGTAAAGTACTGGTGCAAGGAAGCCTGTCAGACCCATTCGAAATCATATCCGGAGTAAAACAAGGAGACGCATTGTCATGTTTAGTATTCAATTTAATGCTACACACGACTGTTAAAGAAATAAACACGAATGGAACATTATTTAATAATGATTTTCAGATATGTGCCTACGCAGATGATATTCTCATTATGGCTAAAGATAGAAACACTCTTATACGCGTCTTTAAATGTATTGATAAAGATGCAAAAGCTCTGGGACTACACGTAAATACCGAGAAAACCAAATAACAAAATAACAAAACACGACACGCGATGACCTAAGTATTAACAACTTTGCTTTCGAAAATATCACTGAATTTGAATACTTGGGTTTTAAACTATCAGCAGATAAAGATTCGGCGATAGCTATTAACGACAGAATCCAAGCTGCAAATAACGCCTACTACGTTAACATAAAACTATTTAAATCAAAAGATTTGTCCAGAGCACAGAAAATAAGAATGTACAAAGTACTGATACGACCCGTCCTTACATATGGTGCAGAAATATGGACGCTGAAAACAAATGACTTTCATCAGCTGATGTGCTTCGAAAGACGTATCATAAGGAAAATATATGGTCCGGTTGCAACAATAGATGGCAGCTACCGCATTCGCTACAATAATGAAATCGAAGAAATCGTTCAAGGACAAAATATAATACGTTTTATCAAAGCCCAACGAATTAGATGGATTGGGCAAGTACTGCGCATGCCGAAAGAGCGAAATGCTAGGAAAGCTTTTATTTTAACACCAATTGGAGGAAGAAAAAGAGGACGCCCACGAAAGCGATGGTTAGATGACGTCGAATCAGATCTTAAGCAAATGAACGTACACAACTGGAGAGATGTAGCCATGGATAGAATAAAGTGGAGAAAAATTGTTGATGAAGCTATGTTCCACCACGGACTGTGAGGCTAAGAAGAAGAAGAAGAAGAATATCATCATTTTGAGGGTTAGGCATACCTGTTTTATTATTTGTAGCTTGTGCTGCTACTTGAGCATAGGTTGATAACCCGATTCTAGCGGGTTCGACTGTGTTTTCTTGTTGCGGCGGGTTCAGTATCGGAGTCTGGAGTTCCTTTTTGCGTAGAGCTGGAAAACGTTGCACCCTCAGTGATTTGTATACCATACATCCTTTATAATTGGCTGTGTGTTTTTCGCCACAGAGTGCGCATTTAATATTGTTACTACTTTTTTCGATTGAACAGTTCGCAGTTTTATGCGGGCCTGCACACATAACACAGATTGTATTTTTTGTGCAATAGTTTCTAGCATGCCCATATTTTTGGCAGTTGAGACATTGCGGAAGAGACCTTATTTGACGTGGGGCTCGAATTTTACCTTACAATGCAATAGATTTGTTATATTGTATACATCTTTGTTGTTACTATTTGTTTTGATTTCCAGTGAGAATAAAGGTTGTTTTGAGTCGCTTTTGAGGATGTTGAAAATATTTGTTACATCATGACCGTATTCAGCTAGTTCAGATTTAATGTCATTTATGTCTGTAGAATGATGCATATTGCGCAGAATTACTTTAAACCCTTTTTCTTCCTTTGGTCGGAATGTATAGTATTGAATATTTCGTTCTTTAAGTAGTTTTATTGTTGCTGAATAATGCGTTGATTCCTTCCTTTGTATCTTTATTTCATTGTTCTTAAGTACTTTTAGTTTGATAAGAGTGCCTAATACTTGGACTTTTTGTACGTAGATCGGTGGTGGCTTTGGTACATATTTGGGCTTTGTTGTTATTGAATTAAGAGTTTACGTCTCTTCTTTTTCATTCTCTTCTAATTCGTTCTCTTGGTCCAGTATATCAAATATATTCTCTGGCGGTGTTTCACTCAGCCAATATGTGAGCTGTTGTTGTTTTGAGGACAATTTCCTTGTTTGCATTCATTTCTGCTTTTTCTGTTTATTATGGCTTAGCAATAGGAGAAATTGTGGTTCCGTTGAAAAAATATATAATGCTATCTGGGCCACATATTATCATTATTGTTCAACTGACGAAAAACCTCAACACGGTAAGTGCCCGGACGGACCGGACTCATGGTTCAGCTGGCAGAGGGCTGCAGCTGCCAATCAATTATCCGCTTTCGAACATAATTATGAGCCACTAGTAGAAGAGAAGAGGCTATAGTTCCGGTTTATATAGATCTCAGCAGTAAGAATTTATTAGAAAGATGTGTAGGTGGTTTTAACGAAAAGAACAACGAAAGCTACAATCAACTGATTTGGAAAGTCTCTACCAAAATTGTTCCGGCCGGTTTGAAAACTGAAGAAATCGCTGCATACATAGCTGCCGGTATATTTAATGAAGGAATGACATCACTATTGTATTTTATGAAGGCAATAGGAATTACACTTGGGCCCGATGCGAATTCATTTGCCGAAAAAAAGGTGAGCAGCGCGTGAACATTTCCGATGTCAGAGCGCGTGAGAGCACCCGAGATGAAAGAATGGCCCACAGAGTTATTAGAAGCTGCCGAGGCGGGGGAGGGTGTATTATATGGTCCTGGAATAGACAACTCCATGTAAGTTAAAAAAAAATTGTATCTTATGTAAAGTGCTTTTCAAACGTTAAAAGCGTTTTTCTCAAAATGGTGTTTTCAAAGTCGGTGACCAACATTACTCGAAAACGGTTACACCGATTAGTCTCAAATTTTAAACCGAGATTCTTAAACATACGAGTATTTTTTAGTAATTAATCGAAGATTGTTTCTCACCGATAAAGTTTTTTTATAAACAATTTAAGGCCGAAATTTTGGTTAAAACCTTTTTTTTTTGTGTTTTGGAGAAACCGCCATTGTGTCAAAAAAAATGATTTTGCTTATTCCTTTGATTAATTACTAGATTTAACATTACTTTAACGAAATCGGTTTGGTTTCCTAATTTCAGAAGATCCAGTTCAGGGATATAGTGGTTACCGCAAAACGTCTTTTTTGAGAGGAGCTTCCGGAGATCAGCTGTAGCTCCTTTCCAAACAAATATTGTTACTAATACTATTATTAAAATACAGTTAAAAGATAACGAATTTTTAGATCAATAAGCTTAAAAGTTTTCTCAGAAAAAATTCTGGAAAATTCGTTATAACCCTTAAGCTTTGTACGACGCAATAGCGCAATTTTACGGACCCTTATACCCCGAAATTGTTGTTTACAGTATCTGTTTACCTGTATCGCAGGATCGAACTTGTGCAAAAGGTGCCTCTGAAATGTTTACTAAGATCATTAAAGTTTTCTGACCGTCTACCATCTTACACATCCCATTTGCTATTAATCAGCTTGACGTTTTTAGAAGGTACAAAATCGTTTCTTGCTCTCTCGTTTGTTTTCAATGTTATTTAGGGGGAACTCGTATATATGTACATTACCCATTTCTGTTTCGAAATATAAGTTTTCTTAATTCTTCGTTTCTTTCATATCTAACTAAATTCAATATAAATTATGTTCGAAATGCTCCTATTGAACCTGCACTTCGTGATCTTAATCAAATCTCCAATTCTAGCTTTTCCAGCTTTTTCATGGCAGAAATACACTCGGAGATTTGCCATTGCCAGCCGAGGGGCTATTAGAAAACACTTTTTCTTCATTTTGGTGTTTCACGGAGATTCCAACCTACGTTCTCTCCGAATTCCGAATGGTGGTCATGCTCCAACCCATTCGGCTGCTTCGGCCGCCTCTAGGCTAGTGAGTTTTCCTGAATTTAAGAAAGTTACGTCTTGAGATGAACGTTTATCAATTTAAAAAAATTATCTTACTCTATACCTGAGTATAATTTTGATCAAAATCAGTGAATAACGGTTTTGGTAAACTCAAAGCTATAAATCGGCTTATATGATTACTTATTTTACTTTTCTTGCATTCTTCCCCATTTTTAAATTTTATTTCTTTATAAAGTGGTTTGGATTATGTGTTTTTAAGTGCCATAATACACCGCAAAAGAAGGGAGCGGGTCTCCCATACTCTAAAATAGAAAACACTTGGAAAATTTATAGTTTTTAAGTTATTTGATATCAAGGTTACATTACCATATATTATATTATATTATATTATATTATATTATATTATATTATATTATATTATATTATATTATATTATATTATATTATATTATATTATATTATATTATATTATATTATATTATATTATATTATATTATATTATATTATATTATATTATATTATATTATATTATATTATATTATATTATATTATATTATATTATATTATATTATATTATATTATATTATATTATATTATATTATATTATATTATATTATATTATATTATATTATATTATATTATATTATATTATTATTTTTTTTTTTTTTGGTGGGTGAGGTAGGGTTCAAACTGCCTTCGCACTTACAGCGACCGTCGTCTACTGCGTCATGTGGTGTGGCCGCTAAAACAGTCCCTCTTCCGCTCCTGGGGAGACTCCCCTCCCGGAACTGCTTTGTGCATTACTTCGGGACGGCCCAGAACGGTGTCCATGAAAAGGACCAACTCTATTCACCCACGTCTGGGTCCACCATATTTGTAGCCAGCATTCATGCTATAGGCTCGTCTATCTGCGGGGCTTCATGTTGTCGGCTTATCTTCTAGTCAGGTATATTAGCATGTCGGTTCGGCATCTCTGTCCGTGTCAAGTTTTTTGGCACGTAGGACTCGCTCTATATACGTGCGAATAATTTGCCAATTTTCTGCGCTTTCTATCATTTTATCAGTGATGTCGTCAGCTCTTAAGGGGCCTAGTCTGCCTTCGACAGCTTTGCGTTCTAGTTTCCATCTCTCACATTTGAAGATTTGGTGTAAGTCTCTTCGTCCATCGGCCTTTCGTCTCTGACTCCCATCGCTCTTGCCATATTTGCAGTGTATGTGCTCTAATTTGCTGCCTTGCGCACGTTTTGGTGCGGGCGCGTGTGTGGTCTCCTATGGCGTTTATCTCGCTCTTTTTAAAGTTCTATAGTTCTTTTTGCTCTCTCGCTAGCAGGTCTATAGGTATCATGGCGATAATAATGAGTACTGCTGCTTCTGATACCGTGCGATAAGCTGAAGCAACACGGAGGGCGGCGGTTCTTTGGGCCTTGGCCAGGATCTTGCGGCGACACTCAGTTTTAAGTGTGTCCGCCCATACTTCACATCCGTATAGTAAAATGGATACCGTCGTGTCCATAAGCAGCTTCCGCCTGCTTGCGATGGGTCCTCCGATGTTAGCTATTAGTCTTGATAGCCTTGAGATTGTTTTGGTGGATTTTTCAACAGCGTACTGGATTTGTGCCCAGTATGTCAGCTTGTTGTCGAGTTTGATGCCCAGATATTTCACCACTTTTGAGGTTGTTTTGTTCTCTGTGTAGACTGGCATTGTCACTTCTACAGGTATGCGCGCTCTCGTGAATAGTATCAGTTCTGTTTTTTCCGGAGCTAAGCTAAGGTCTTGCGAATCGAGCCATGTCTTGTTTCTTGTCATCGTTTGTGTAAGTTTCCGGCTTGCTGCGTCTACATCCCATGCGGTAATTACTGGTGCGACATCGTCAGCGTATCCTACTAGGTAGTAATCGTCGGGTATGTCGATGGTGAGGATGCCGTCTTAACTGACGTTCCAAAGATCGGGGCCTAGTATGGACCCTTGGGCCGCGCCAGAAGTTATCATTTTTGTCCGTTGACCTCTTCGTGTGCCGTAAATGAGGACGCGGTCTTTGAGGTAACTGCGGATCATCTTCATCAGGTGTTGGGGTATTTTGAACCGCTTCTCCAATGCGTCTATCATATTTTTCCACATTGCGCTGTTGAAAGCGTTCTTTAGATAGATTGTAACGAGGAGCTTTTACTATGCTCTTTACTACATCTTCAATTGCTCCAATTGTGGACCTTCACGGTCTAAAGCCGTGTTGCCTATCCGAGAGGCCTCCCGATTCGTTTATCGCTGCTGCCATTCGTGGTTTCAGCATTTTTTCCAGCAGCTTCCCTGCCGTGTCAAGCATGCACAGAGGGCGATATCCTGATGGGGTTTCCGGATCTCCTTTCCCTTTGCTTATGAGGACTAACTTTTGTCTTTTCCAAATTTCTGGAAAAGTTCCTTCACATAAGCAGGCATTGTACATGTGGAAAAGCGTTTGTGGGCGCTCAACTGCGATAATTTTCAAAACCTCCGATGGAATCCCGTCAGGACCTGGCGCTTTGTTATTTTTGAGAGTTGCAGCTGCGTCTCTCAGTTCCTCTACCGTGAAAAGCGGGGGTGGGTCGGTATTTTCCTCGTCAACTCTATCTGCCATGAGGTCATGTATGAGGAAGAGTGTATTCACTATGTTTTCCATAGTGGCTTCGCCTTGTTCAGGAGGTGGCTGCCTTGCTCTGAGCTTGTTTAGCACGAGTTTATATCCTAAGCCCTAGGGATTTTGGTTTATATAGCGCCAAAGCTCCTCCCATTTTTCTTTTTGTTTTTCAGGATGGCCGTCTTTAGGATGCTTTTTGCAGCTTTGTATTCAGCGTGCTCTGTTGTAGCGAGGCTGGTTCTTCGTGCTCTTGTGTACTTCCTTCTTTTGCTGATGCACGTATGCCTCAGATCGCGGATTTCGTTAGTCCACCAGTACACGGACTTCTTCGGGTGTGCACTTTTTATCTTGGGCATTGCTGCTGAGCACGCTTGCGTTATCCTTCTCAGCGTCATCTCTACTTTGTGTCTGGCTCTACTTAGTTCTTCGTGGTGTGGTTGTTCCTCGTCAATTTTAGCTACAAGTTTTGCTTTGTCAAGTTTTGATGTATTCCATTTCCGTGAGCTTTTGATGCGTTTCGTTGCGTTTGCGTTTGTCTCTCTGACGCAGTAGGTAATGTACTGGTGGTAACTGCCATTGTAATCTTCCAGAACAGTCCATTCACGTATTTTGTTTGCGTAGCTTTCAGACACTAGAGTTATATCCGGAAATGTGCCTTGACACCCTGGTCTTCGAAAGGTAGCTTTATTGCCCACGTTTGCAACGGCGAGTCCTAGTCTAGCGGCCATGTCTATTATTCGTTGGCCTCTCGGTTTTGTTGTTCGACTACCCCATTCCATGGCCTTAGAGTTAAAGTCTCCGGGGATGATGGTGTGCCCGCTTATTTGGCGAGCTGTGTCTTCAATATTGTCCAGTTTAGCTTGGAAGTCAGCAATGTTATCGCTTGGTGTAAGGTAGCAGCTAATAATTGTGAGACATTGGCTCCTCATCCAGACGTACCCGTTTCCGGTTCCACTGTTCGTCACTTGGAATTTCGTGTTATCCTTGCACCATATTGTTGCTGTAGAAGAGGGATCTTCTATAAACCATCCAACACTTGGAGAGGCGTTTTTGTTTTGTTTTTTTTTTTTTGTCGGCACTACTAGCAAGTGCAGCACTCAGACATTAATTGCGTCCATTGTACTACACTTGGATTCCCTTTTAATTTTCTTTGAATCTACCCGATATCCGAAGAAATCTGAGTAGATCTTGTGGTGCCCAGGAGCCAAGAAGGTCGTTTCTTAACACATCAGTGCCAAAGATCTCAAACCTGATTCGAGCGAAAGCGGGGCAGACACAAAGGAAGTGGTCCGCCGTCTCATCCTCCTCTTCACAAGCTGGGCAAAATACACTGTCTGAGATGCCCAACCTTTCCATGTGCTCTGCCCACAGAAAGTGGCCCGTCATCAGTCCAACTAGCCGTCTACACTCCCCTCTGCGTAATGACAGAAGGGTTTGCGACAGTCGATCGAACATGATAGGTAACATCAGTTTTGTGCATCTGCAAGCCTCTCTCAGCCTGCCAAGCTCGCTTGTGGGTGGTAGTTACCCATTTGCTAACCGTGGCCGGGATGGCCGCAGAGGGGAGTGGCAAAGCGGGCTCTGGACCAAAGAAGTTGGCCTCAGAGCCCACCTTAGCTAAAGAGTCAGAGGTCTCGTTACCCGCGATACCCACGTGTCCCGGGACCCATGTTAGCATCAGGCTATTATGTCTACCGACATAGTTCAGCTCGGATTTACAGGACTTGACTACCCCTGATGTGGTTGGAGGGCTGTCTAAGGCCATAAAAGCAGCTTGGCTGTCGCTGCAGACACATATAGATCTGCGTCTCCATCGTTTTCCACAACAAAGTTCATCGCTTCTTGAACTGCATACACCTCCGCTTGAAACACAGATGCATGCATTCCAAGAGCAAAGTGCAGTTTTGTCCCGCTGTATTCCACGTAGACCCCAGAGCCGGAGCCATGCTCGGTCCTGGAGCCATCCGTAAAAGCAGTGTTTGCCGGGCTCATTTTCTGAGTCTTCCCACAACTGAGCCTCTGGTAGCACAACACTGTATCTCTTTCCAAGTACGACTCTTGATGGCATAGAGTCAAGGGGCATGGAGAGAATCGTTGGATCGATGTCCATGCCTTCTCTGTGTTCCAATGCCGGACAAGGGCCGTACCAATTCCCACTGTGTTTCAGTCTGCAGATGGCCTTCAAGGCCTCTCCTTGGATGATAGCATCAAGTGGTGGTAAACCAATCAGAGCATCTAGTGCCGGGCCTGAAGTAGTCGGAAAAGCTCCGGTACAACAGATGGGCACAGTGCGTTGTAGTCTGGATAAGGTCCTCCTGACTCCCACTACAGAGAGTCTACTCATCCAGACCACTGATGCATAGGTGATAATGTGTCTTATCATAGCCGTGTAGATCCACAGGACCTTGCTAGGAGAGAGACCCCACGTTTTCCCAAAGACACCTTTGCACTGCCAGAAAGCTGTCAGTGCTTTGGATGTCTTTGTTTCAACGTGTGATTTCCATAGGAGCTTACTATCGAGGATTACTCCAAGATATTTAATTTCCTTGGATAGCTGGATTGTGACTCCTTTTAGCTTTGGCAGAACGAGTCCATCAAGCTTCCTCCTTCTGGTAAAGAGGACAATACCAGTCTTGGCGGAATTTGCCGATAGCCCATTCGTATGGCACCAAGTGTCAATACGATCCAGAGTTTTCTGCACTTTCCTGCAGACGTTCATAAGCGAAGGGCCTGTTACCAAACAAGCACCATCGTCCGAATATGCTTGTGCGTAGATTTCCGAATCGTTTAAGGTGGTGAGTAGAGGATCGATTACCATGCACCAGAGCAACGGAGACAGCACACCGCCTTGGGGGCAGCCTCTATTAATCCCAGATGACACCAACAGATCTTCCACTGCTCGCACCGAAACTATTCTTTGGGCCAGCATCGAACGAATCCAATTTACTAGCACCCAGTCTACCCCGTGCCTACTAGCAGAGTTACACATACTATCAAAAGTGGCATTATCAAACGCCCCCTCTATGTCTAAAAAGATGCCCATAGCGTAGTCCCTCCTGTCGATGGCCAGCTCTACCCTAGCAACAAGGTTTTGTAGTGCCGACTCGCAGGATTTTCCACTCTGATAGGCATGCTGAAATAGAGACAGAGGGTGAGCATTCAGCGACTTCTGACGTATGCGCAGTTCCACCAGTTGTTCGAGACTTTTCAGCATGAAAGAGGTCATGCTGATGGGTCTAAAGCTTTTGGGGCTGGTGTAGTCGTCTTTTCCAACCTTTGAGATGAAAGCGACCCTCATCATCCTCCAAGAGCGTGGTATGTAAGCCAGTGCCAGGCATGCCGAGAAGATTTTCTTCAGGGCTGCTGTCACGAACTCTGCACCCTCCTTCAGCATGGCAGGATATATGCCATCTGGTCCGGGCGACTTGTAGCCGCCAAAAGATTTGATGGGAAATCGAATGGCAGCCTCATTCACTACAGATCTGGCAACGAACCAGTCATGCCGAGAAGGTGTAACAGCTCTGACAACTGCCTCTATCAATAAGGGCTGTTGCCGGCTGATGCTTATCTGATTACCAGGAAAGTGAGATTCCATCAGCAAGCTGAGTGTCTCACTTTTCCGCTCCGTGAAGGAGCCATCAGATTTCCTAAGTGACCCCAGCTTTGCAGTTGGGTCTCTTTTTTAGGATCCTAACCAATTTCGCCGTGTCACTCATAGATTCAATACCGCTGCAGAATTCCCTAAATGAGTTTTTTTTCGATTCCCGAATAAGCCTCTTGTAGTTCTTCTGAACATCACGGTATCGCTCCCAGTCCTCTGCAAGGTTAGTCTTGAGGGCCCGGTTTAGAAGTTTTCTCGACTCACGCCTCAACATCTGGAGCTCTCGATTGCACCAAGGAACGGGAGTCCGGCTAGAGAGAGGTCGAATTGGACAGGCTGACTAAAAACATTCGATTAGGGCAGCGTTGAGTTTCTCAACAGCCGCCTTAATGGCCTGTTCTTTTCGAAGTCTTGGTGGCGCAACGTCAAGGTCCCGCAACGCCTCCCTAAACTTCTGCCAGTCTGTTTTTCTTGGGTTTCTAGAGGGCAATGGCATTTGTGCCTCCTCGCCACACTGACAAGGCAAGGACTCTCCTGTATGCTGGCCATTAGCGTCACAACATAGGATGAGGCCCAGACTGCGCCGCTCACAGAACCTCACGACACTAGTGGCCTCCCCGGGTGGTGGCCTTTCCAGAGCATCGTAAGGAAAATAAGCAGATGCAATCACAAACTTCGACCATCCGCGTCTACCTCTGTAACACACTTCAGCCGCTACCAGGTCTTGGCAACAGAATTGCTCGAGACCCGTCACAGTGAGATGGGATGATACTATAAGACCGGTCTAGGTCTACTAGAACTCCTGTCATATAATAACGTGGCCCCTTTCAGCGCACTTAAGCCACAGAGACGGCCCCTAAAGACCCAGGGCTCTTGCACTGCTGTTATGTGGGGTAATGTGTGCAGCTGGGAAAGCCTTCTACTTAGTAGTGCAGTAGCGGCTTTGGAATGCTGCAAGTTAATTTGCGTCACCGTCAAGGGACGGTAGTTACAGGAATCGTCAATCATTTTGGAAAGACATGGAAGCTGACCGTCCCAAAGAAGAGACTAAAGACGGTTCCCGTACCGTGAGCCCATGACATTAACACTGGCCTCGTCCACTCGCACCACAAGAGCAGCCCCTTCCTTCCCTTCCCGGTTTTTGCTCTTGGTGTACGAGACGACTCGCCAAAGCCTCGTGTTGATGCCCGGATTCTGGGAACGGGGAGTCGTGGTTCGGCCATTGGCGGCAACCGCAGGGAAGGGAGGTGTGCTGCTTTCGGCCACCGCCTTTCCCCGCTTACCTCGAGAGCGAGACAATTTGGGAGTGTCCGTGCCCACCGAGGATTCGGTAGCTTCCGTGGGTGTTACTTTCGCTGACCGAGGTGTTTTGGAAGATACAGACGCAGAAGGGCCGGCAGAGCCACATGAGGATTTCTCCCGCATGAGCCTTGCCCGCCGCTTTCTTCTCTTCCTCCTTGCCACGCTCTTCGATTTCCCTGCTTCTTTGGAAGGTCGTACAGCCACCGAAGAGACCTCACAACTCAGGCCCTCCGAAGCAGGGAAACGTTTCTCAGACTCTGAACGAGAGGAGATTGCGTAAGCAACCCCCGTCTCCTCCAGGATGCGCTCTCGCTCGTAGAGCTGAGAGACTTGGATAATGGTTGGGGCCTCCAGAATCCATGCCCCTGCCGCCGAAGCGGGTGGATTGCTACTTGTGTGGATTCCACCTGGAGTAATAAAGCCATTGTTTTCCATTACCTTTTGGTTTTTTTCGGGACTCCTCCCTAGCCAGTTTGGTTCGCGGATGGCACCCTGATTCTATGCCAACTTTGAGTCATCACATGAGTGCTGAACCCACCCCATTAGGGAAGGCCACTCTTTTGATGCCAGGGCTTCCCTATCCACCACCTGGGACGCGCCCGATGGGAGATCAGGCAACTCCACACGGGACAAAAACAATTAAGGAAACACCACATAACTTCCAAACATCAACTTAAAGCTTGCTACATGTCGAATGGCAGTACTATATATAATTTCGGATAATAGAAAAAACTTGATTCAGTCAATGCCAGACCGACTAAAAAAGGTTATTCGATTACGAGGATAATAAATCTAATTTTTCTCAAATGGTTATTCAACTTTTAGATACATACATAACCATGATACTTTATTGCAAGAGTATCAACACTTTTGCTTTGCGAATTCTTGGATTTTCTATGGGTTTTCCTCCTTATTTGAGATTTAGATAGTTTCTATTTTATATTTTCTTATATTTCATACGGCAAGAATTGGATTGATTTAATTTCTAGTAAAATATTAAAATACTCAAAAACTTTCGTGATGTTTTGTATAAAACATCTTCGAAGTGGTAGGGCATCAATATTTCTGCTGTACGCTGTATATTTATTGAGAAGGTTCAGTCCTGGCCCGTTCCTCATTTTGGGGAAAAACAAAATAAGAGTAAAAAATTCAACTCAGAAATTGTTTCACCAAAAGTTAACAGTAAGAAATTAATTAATATGGCTGCCGGAGAGAAATGAGAGGGAGAAAGTGACACGCAAGTGTAAAAAAATGTAGTTTACATTAATACCTGTTTTTTGCATTAGCTTCCTTACATAACGCTCATTCGATATGTTTGTTCATTTGAAACGTCCATATGATTTCTATGCATCTTTACATATTGGATTTGTTCTTTTTGGCTTTTATGAAAATTTCACCAAATATTGGAAAAATGTGTGATTGTATATATGCATGTTTATATGTACATATATTAGCATGGATATATATAAGTATAAATCCTGACTATTTAAATTCTTCAAGCAAATCGGTTGCACGCACTTGGCACAGCAAAATATTACGATTCGCAGAAACTGCCCAAGGAATCCAGCACACATTCATAGGTACAGCATTGGGCCAAAAATTATGAACTATGAAGCGTTAACAAAATTTTTAGGTCTTTGCTATGAAGTAGTACATTATTATTAGATATGTGCATTATAATGTTCAAGAAGAAAAGTATGTATATTAATACATTATAGAAAAAAGTGCCTATTGATTGAAAAATTTTAGAGTAACAATTTGAGGCTTTGGTCCCTGTTGTTATGAACAATACTGCAGATGAACACAGTTCAAAGAAGCTTCATTATTTCTTCAATATTAAATGTTCGGCACTTTCGGCTTCGTCCAATTAGTATTTACCTACTATCAGAGAACAAAAACTAATTGTTTCGAAATATTTTCTAGTATAGAAATGTTCGGGACAGAACTTTTTATTGCTACTTGTTGCTATTTCTGCAAATATTCCTATAAGCAAATATGTATTCTTTTGGCAAATATTTCTATAAGAAATATTTCAGTATCGACTATTTTCGAATGGTCGTCAGTGATTTCTTCAATCTTAGGATTTTGGCATCGATGAGAAAAATTGGCTGCTCGTTTTATGAATAAAAGTATTTTGCTCCTAGAAATATGAGCTCGAACTTATCAATGAATTTATTTTTGTTGTTCTTTACAATATTTGAAACTGTGCAGCGTCAATACTGGAATATTTCCTACAGAAACATTTGCCCATATTTGGTGAATCTTGAATTTTTGTCAAGTCGAGTGGCCGCAGCTCCGTACGCATCAATATATGTATGTAAATATGCCTTCTAATTGCTCGACAACCGCAGCTGCTTGTTCGCCAAGTGCCTGCATGAACGTATAGTAAAAACAAATTGGTTGGTTGGTTGGTTTAAAGTGGTGATTTTTCCAGAATCCAAGGCTGGCAAAAATCCTCCACTGAACCCGCCCAGAGGGTGCCGGCTGGTAATAGGTACCACAGTAGTCCTGAAATAGGAGGTACCTAGCTAAGCTAATTATACAAAGTTTGGTGTTCGCTACTCCTCAATAGTACAACATCATTCGGAGTATCTTTAGCATGGTCGGGGGTAAAGGGCTGGATCAAGGTGTAATGCGACCCGTGCCGAGGATCTGTCAGGCTGGGGGCCCTTTTCAAAAATAACTCAGTCGTAAACGGAGCTTACGGATACCTGGCGCCCTCCGTAATAGCTAGCCTTACCTACGTACCTGGAGCTATGCGTAGGCGGACTTCTCCTTCTCCAACACTCGTGGGTCCAAAATGAATATTGGCAATTTTAAAAATAAAAATCTTATGGAGACCGGTTCCTCCGCTAAAGGACCGGAAGGAGCTTCCAGCTCTGCAAAAAGGGCAGCGTCCTTGACGAGCCTCTCTTCAGCCCCAGTTGCGACTGAGGCCAAGCCTAGTCAAAACTCGGTGGCTAACAAATCTACGGCTGGTAATTTGGTCCAGCCAAACAAACAATTGTTGCGACAGCCGAAAGTTGGTCGTCAAGCTGAGGTGACTGCGACCTCAGTCAGCGCTAAAAGCAGTTCTCAGGTCCAGAAATGGCCAACAATAAAAATTTCCGACCCGTCAAAAGCTGGGTACCAGGAAAGGCGCAATGCGGCCAGGTTACTCACTAGGGTACACTCAACGCCACCAGCTGGGGAAGAACTCACTAAGGAGTTGCAAGAGGCGATCGATTGGGCGAAGGCGGTACTACCCAATTTCCAAATTGAGCGTCCGGTGCATCCGGACATATCTAAGCGTCAGAGGTCAGCCGAGGGGGACAGCTCGCAGGCAAAGAAAATAAGGTTGCACAATGTCACGCCACACAAGTCTTTTGCGGAGGTTGCAAAAAACCGCATCATAATAGGCGTTGTAGACGAAAACGACCCTGAAGGAAAAATCCCCAAGAACCAGTGGAAATGGGTGAATGCTGCGCTGACGAAAGTAGCGATGGAGGTTATGACCAGCAACCCTGGGCCTCCTCCTTCCTGTACAGATGCAGGGTGGTATCAGGGTCAAATAAAGATAGTTGCTTGCGACGACGAAAGGTCGGTGCAGCTTTACAAGATTGCCATCTCCAAAGTTGGCGAAGTATATCCCGGTGCCAAGCTGGCAGTGGTCGAGAAGAAGGATATTCCGTCTCGTCCAAGAGCAAGAGTTTGGTTACCAACTACTCCATCAGAGCCTGAGGATATCATGCAGCTGTTAAGGGCATGCAATCCTAACCTTCCAGCTGACAAATGGAAATTTGTCAAGTCTTTTGAGGAGAAGTCAACCACCGAGGTGGAGTCGAAAAGAGCCACTATGCAAGTCATGTTACTGCTGACTGAGGACTCACTAGAGCCATTGGCGAAGAGCGATGGCGAAGTCAATTATGGCTTCGGTAAGATTAGAATAAGGACATACAGAAGCGACACGTTAGGCCAGCTTGCTGACGATGAAGATTCGTCTAGCGAGATGGACGTTCACGAAAAGGAATCTATAGGCGATGTCGACAGTATTGGACACGCTTCTTCTGGGGCGGATTTGACAGAAGACTTTGCCAACCTATTGTCGGAGAAAGAGCTCTTGGGTGAGGTAGACGCAGATGTAACCAATGAGGCTCCTTCAAATAAATCTGCACCACAGTAAAGCAGCTACAGCAGCCCTTGTTGAACTAATGGCGGCGGAAGATCCTGATATTGTCCTCATTCAGGAGCCATGGGTGAGACAAGGGCGCATATGCGGATTGAGGGCTCCGCACTATAAGCTTTACGCTGCCAGCTGTACAGGTAAAAGTAGGACATGCGTATTAGCTAAATCTAAACTTAACGTTTTCTTAATCCCAAAATATAGCAATGAAGACTTCACGACGGTAAGCTGGGAAGCAGGTGACATCGAATTTCGTATGGCATCGATGTACTTGGCCCACGAAGAGCCCGTACCACCACAACTGTTAGTGGATTTGATATCGGACAGCGAAGCCTCCAAAAGCAGAGTAATACTGGGTGGTGACGTGAATGCACACCACACAGTATGGGGAAGCTCGGATATCAACGAACGTGGTGAGTTACTTTTCAATTACATTTTATGTACTAAATTGCTGTTATGTAATCGTGGGAACGATCCTACTTTTATAATCAGGAATCGTCAGGAAGTTCTTGACATCACCCTAGTCTCAGATTGTTTAATAGATAAGGTGGTTCAATGGCGAGTATTAGAGAAGCACTCCTTCTCAGACCATCGCTACATTGAATTAATATTAGAAGAAGAAATCCCTCAACCAACTAGTTTTAGGAACTACAGGAGGACCAACTGGCAGCTGTACAATTACGAGTTGGAGAGTAATCTTCCTGAAATTCCCCCTTATTATCCAGAAAACGAGGAAGAATTAGATAAGCTAGTCAATTTGTTTGCCGGAACATGTTGTAAAGCGCTAAATAAGTCTTGCCCTCTTGTCAGGCACAAGGGGAAGACAAAACCCCCATGGTGGTCCTCAGAACTTAGCCTTCATAAGACTGTATGTAGAACACTATTTAATAAGGCGAAATACTCTAAGTCGGAAGACGATTGGGACTTCTATTATGAGCAACTCAAAGTCTATAAAAAAGAGCTGAGGAAAGCAAAAAGATCTTCATGGAGGTCGTTCTGTGAGGATATAGAAACTACAGCGGAAGCTTCTCGCTTAAGAAAGGTCTTGGCCAGATCAACGACATCTATTGGCTTTTTACAGAAGCCAGACAACGGCTGGACGACTTCTACCAAGGAGTCGCTAAGTTTACTACTAGATACCCACTTTCCGGGGAGCTCTGAAGTCTATAACTCGGGTCCTACCCGAACTTGCAACCCCAGAGTATCAGAATTTGAGATCAGCTCAGATATCTCAGACATAATCAATGAAACTAATATTACTTGGGCTATAGGAAATTTTAAGCCGTATAAATCGCCAGGCCCTGATGGGATAATACCGGCACAACTTCAGCAGCCTCTGGCTCATATCACAAGGTGGTTAGTTACCATTTTCAAAAGTACTCTTCAGTTAAATCACATTCCCTCGGCATGGAGGGAGGTTAAGGTCATCTTTATCCCGAAGGCAGGTAGAAGCTCGCATACCAAACCTAAGGACTTCAGACCGATTAGTCTATCATCTTTTCTACTGAAAACATTAGAAAAGCTGATTGACTCGGTCATCAGGAACAGCATACCCCAATCACGTATGTCCCAATCCCAGCATGCCTACTGTAAAGGAAAATCTACAGAGACGGCCCTAAACTCACTGGTCACATCAATTGAAAGCTCATTTGAAGTTAAAGATTATTCACTGGCAGCCTTTTTAGATATCGAAGGAGCTTTTAACAATATCCTGCCTAGGGTCATAACGAACACGCTGTCAGACCTGCGCATTTCCGGAACCTTTGTGAATTTAATTGAGCAGTTGCTTACAAGCAGGTTCGTGAATTCGACGTTGGGCTCTTCGGTGATGCGCAGATCTGTCTGTAGAGGTACTCCTCAAGGCGGGGTACTTTCTCCTCTTCTGTGGAATCTAGCAATGAACAAGTTGTTGTTGGATCTGGAGGAGAGGAGAATTAAGGTTGTGGCCTACGCGGACGATGTTGCTATATTAATAAGGGGGAAGTTTCCAGACACCCTCTGCAGTCTAATGCAAAGAACCTTAAAATATGTGGATACTTGGGCCAAAACATGTGGTTTGAGCCTGAATGCGGCCAAAACAGAACTAGTGTTGTTTACAAGGAAATATAAAATTCCCGACTGTCGGCCTCTGACACTCAACGGAACTCTTTTGCTGGTCGGTGAAAAGGCCAGGTACTTAGGTTTAACCCTTGACAGGAAACTTTCATGGAAGCTGAATGTTCAGGAAAGAATAAAGAAGGCTGCTACGGCGCTTTATTCCTGTAAGAGAACTGTAGGCTTAAAATGGGGATTAGCCCCCAAAATAGTTCACTGGCTATATACGGCCATTGTCAGACCAATTATGACCTACGGAGTCCTGGTCTGGTGGCCATCCCTGGATAAGAAAACTTCCATTAAGCAACTAGATAGTATTCAGAGGGCGGCAAGCCTCAGTATTACTGGGGCGCTCAAAACAACGCCAACTTCGGCTCTAAGCGTTATGTTGCATCTACTACCAATTGACCTATATTGTAGACAACTGGCCGCCAAAGCGGCCCTAAGATTGAGGGAATCATCGATGCTCAAGACAAACAATTGGGGACACTCGCGCATACTTGGGATGTTCCCAGGTATTCCTAATACCACCGACTTTTGTGACTCGGTGAATACATACCTAGACAGGCCTTATACAGTCCATTTTCCATCCAGAGACGACTGGGTGAATGGGTTAACAAACAACGAAAGCGGGGTTAGTATATATACGGACGGCTCAAAACTCAATGATCAAGTGGGAGGTGGTGTTTATTCGGAAACTATTTTCGCCAATTTATCCTTTCGCTTGCCTGATCATTGTAGCGTATTCCAGGCCGAAATCCTGGCAATCTCAGAAAGCCTTTTAATGCTAAATAAAAGTGTAGTCACTGTTAGAGATATCTTCATTTATTCCGATAGTCAGGCAGCTCTGAAATCGCTTCTATCAAGCAAACACTCGTCTAAGACAGTAAAGGAGTGTTACAAATTATTAACAACACTTGCACAGTACTTTTCTATTAATCTACTCTGGGTGCCGGGACACAGTAACATTACAGGTAACTGTAAGGCAGATGAGTTAGCCAGATTAGGCTCCTCGCTCCAAATTAGTCAGGACAGGCTTGACATACCTATGCCCTTGGCAACATGTAAACTTTTGATAGACAGATACACCATCAGTGCTGCTAACTCCAACTGGAGGCAGTTAAACACCTGCGCTATAAGTAGGCTAGCGTGGCCCGAATGGAACATGGGTCGCACTAAGAGTCTACTTAAGTTAGGCAGGAGGGATCTAAGGATTGTAGTAGGTGTCCTATCTGGGCACTGTCTAATAGGAAGACATGCCAGTAGATTAGGGGCACCATCTAATGACTACTGTAGAAGCTGTCAGGATATAGAGGAGGTAGAGTCAATCGAACACCTACTATGCGGGTGCATGGCTCTGTGTAGTAGGCGGTGGAGATTGCTCGGTTTCCCTTTTCTGGACAGCATTGCAGAGGTTGCAAATCTCAAACTATCTAGTATAGCTAGCTTTTTAAAGGCCACACAATGGTTTAGAGAGGACCAAGTTGAGTAGGATAGGACAGTTCCGGTGGTATCACAAGGGGCCTCTAACTGGCCTAGGTGCGTCGTAGGACAGCCACTTCACCTAACCTAACCTAACTAGCGCTTTCGCGCCATTTTGTTGCCACATCCTCGTTGCCAACTTGTTTAACGGTTTTTTACAGCATAACTATATCCAGTCTGTGCGGTTAAGGAACCTTATTAGGTTGTTAACGTCTAAGCCAGATAGTTGCTCGAGATTCTCGAACAGCGGTTGGCCCAGGGTTAACAGTCTGTCCTTCCATAGGGCAGAGCATTCACAGAGGAAATGGAAGATTGTCTCCTTTTCCTCCGGTTGTTTACAACTGTGACAGTATGTACTGTGAGGGATACCCATTTTGGCTGCTTGTTCTCCGATAGACCAAAAGCCAGTTATGGCTGCCGTTAGTCTCCATGCATCCCGTCGTTTCATTCTTATTAATGCCGACGATTGCTTGAGGTTGTAGGTGGGCCATAACGTTCTGCTAATTTTGCATTTCGTCTGGACTTTCCACCTACAGTCAGCGATTCGGAGGTATTTTTGGGAAATTGTGCTCTTGACTGCACCTAATGGTGTGAGTACCGATTCTGCAAGAGCGTTATTCATGGCAGATCCCCCTCTTGCCAGTTCATCTGCTTTTTCGTTACCTTCAATGTTCCGATTTCCCGGGACCCAGATTAAGGTAACTTTATGGTTTTCACTCAAGATGGTGAGGCTATTCCTACTTAGTTCCACCACCTTGGAGGTTATTGTGGCCGAGCCCAGTGCCTGGATTGCAGCTTGGCTATCCGAGAGAATAGCGATATTACCCTTAAAAGAGAAATTTGCGATTAGTAGCCTGCAAGCTTCCCCAATCGCCAGTACTTCCGCCTGGAAGACACTGCTGGTATTAGGGAGACGCACAGATTTCTCAATTTTAAGTCTGTGAGAATATATACCAGCTCCAATACCGCAGCCCATTTTACTTCCATCCGTATAGACTGTAGTGTCGAAGTTGTTTAGAGAGAATCCCTTATTCCATTCTTCCTTAGTTGGAAAGAGAGTGGCAAAATTCCTATTGAAGGTTACTGTCGGGACGATGTAGTCAGTTCTCACCGAGATTAACTGAGTTTGTCGCAATAATAGACTAGCATGACCATAAGTTTTTTTCTCTCCAGCGACCCGCTTCGTTTAACCTAAATGCACTCATGGTTGCCGTCTTCTTAATATGTAGGTCTATTGGAATAACCTGTGTCAGTGCATTGAGAGCCTCTCTAGGACATGATCTGATTGCACCGACCGTTATTGCACATGCTGATCTTTGTATTCTGCCGAGTAGTTTAGTATTGTACTCTCTCCCTAGAGCCTTCCACCAAACTACCGAACCATACGATAAAATAGGTCGTATAACCGTCTTATACAGCCATAATATATGCTTAGGTTGAAGACCCCATCTTCTTCCAAGCATACGTTTACAGGCATGTAAAGCAATTTCTGCCTTCCTTACCCGTTCTTCAACATTTAATTTCCAGTTTAGTTTGGAGTCCAGAATTACCCCTAAGTACTTTGCGCTGGGTGATAGTGAGAGAGTTTGTCCGTTAATATTTGGTAGGGTAAAAGGTGGTACCTTATATCTGGTGGTAAAAAGCATAAGCTCTGTTTTACGTGGGTTCAAACCTAGGCCACAGCCTGTGGCCCAAGATTTAAGCTCGCCTAATGCCCTTTGGATGATCCCACTGATCGTATTAGGACACAGTCCTGACGCATTTAACACCACATCATCAGCGTACGCCACCGCTTTTACCCCACCTCTATTAAGTTTTATTAAGACTTTGCTAATAATGCATAACCAGAGAAGTGGAGACAGTAATCCCCCCTGTGGGGTGCCTCTGTGGACCTTCTTGGTTTAACTGATATTACCCAAATTAGCTTTGATGATCCTAGTTTCTAGCATAGAGATGACCCAACTACTGATGCAATTGTCCACCTCTAAGTCTATCAACGCCCGTTGGATCGCATCTGTACTAACATTGTTAAAGGCGCCTTCTATGTCCAAGAATACCCCCATGGTATAATGTTTGTTCTCTAGAGAGCCCTCTGTTGTTCGGATTACCTCGTGAAGCGCTGTCTCTGTAGATTTGCCTTTAAGGTACGCATGTTGTGCAGTAGATATACCATGCAACTTTCTCCTTTGTAATTATTTCTTTTGCAAGGTGCTGTGGATTATATTGGCTCTGCCTGTTACTTCCCGTCCCACTTTCGTGGACGCTGCACCCCGGGAAATGCGTGTTTAGCAGAAGTTCTAGCGATACCTCTGTCGTAGCTGTCCAAGTACCATCAGGTTTCTTGACCCAAGAAGCCATTGAAAGATCTTTGGACAGAACACGGCTAAGCCTGGCAGAATCCCTGGTGGATTCGATTGACGAACAGAATTCGCTCCAGCTCTCTTTCTTGGCGGCCCTAATTGCCTTCTTGTACTGTCTCCAACTCTCTTTGTACAATTGCCAATTTCCTGTCGAGTAGCTGAGGTTAAACGTTGATCTAGTATAGATTTTTCCCTTAGTTTTGAAAGCTCACTGCTCCACCAAGGGGGATGGGATTTTTTACTAAATTTTATGGGGCTGGACGTTTTGTAGGCCCTACTAAATGCCTTCTCCAGTGTTGTGACCCTACTCTCAAGGTTTTCGGTGAGAGTGATTTGGTGGATGGGAATCTCTCCTATCCTTTTATTGACTATGTTTCTGAACCTTTTCCAGTTGGTTCTTAGTGGATTTCTATACGGTTAGGGCGGATCAACATTAAGATCCAGATCGTACAGGATCCAGCTGTGATCCGAAAAAGACCTTTTATCAGAGACCCTCCAATTGTCTAACCTTATTGAGCTGTTTTCGGACATTAGGGTAACATCGATCACTTCCTCCCATCCCCTGAAGTACTCCGTACTTGGAAAGGTGAAAGTGGGAGTGTTACCCCTGTTACATACCGACAAGTTAGTGTTAATTATGAAATCATAAAGAGACTCACCTCGGTCGTTTGTTTCAGAGCTTCCCCATAGAGCATGCCTTGCATTGCATCGCATCCGAGAAGCAGGGTTTTGTTCGGGTTTTCCTGCACAAGTTTACAAGCCTCCTCAGGCGGTGCTGGTCTTTCATGTGCCATGTATATAGAGGCAAGCGTAATTCTGACTCAGTCAGTGGCTTCCACCTCAACAGCCGTCACATCCTGTGAACTATACAAAGGAATTAAAAATGTGTTTAAATGTTTTTTAGCTACAATACATGCTCTGGGATTACCTTCTATCCGTTTATAGTAGATTATAAAAAAGTTCTGTCCCGATACTGGGAGAAAATTCCGAAACAATTACTTTATGTTCTCTGATAGTAGGTAAATATCTATTTGGAGGTTACTGTACATACATTCAGCCTTCGGATGAAGCCCAAAGTGCCAAATAGTTAATATGTCTGAGAGCTGTGCCTATAAATGTCCGCTGGATTTCTTGAGAATCTTTAAAGAACCGTATAATTTTTTGCTGTGGCAAGTGCACGCAGCATATATCCATGCATGCATACACACCGCATATATATATAATATACGCATATGTACATAAATTCCAATATTTAAATTTGCATATGCCGTCATCCTGTGTGCCTGGGAATTCATCAATTCTCTATGAAGGATTTTAATTTGATTGAAGAGAATTCAACAAAGTTTTAACGCAAGATGTCATAAGCAGGCAGATAGATATATTGACGTGACAACGTCTTATAATTCGATGGAGCCGGCTGCACGCACCAAAAAATGCGGCGTTACCTTGCTCTGGGGATGGAACGCTTATAGCTTGAACTGCAAGCGAGAGCGCGGAACGAACGACAAAGAGGCACAATCGGCCTCGGCGTTCGGCAAGGTTCGACATCTGGCTCTCTCCTACTTGAGTAAGCGATGCGTCCGGACAGCTGCTATACAATAATACAAGAGATGCTTTCCATTTCAATTCAACCGGGCTATTCGGGTCATGTTCTTCGATTTCGATGTAACTGAAATATGTTGCTTTCTGGTCAAAATAATGAGACACGTATTTTTTTGTTCGCCCGAAAAAATTTTTTTTCAAGAGTTATCGGCAATTTTGTTTTTCGGCTCAAACTCGATTTTTTTTGATTATATAACAAAATTTTTTTTTTAAATGCCCATAACTTAGTCAAAAATGAACCGATTTTAATAATTTTGGGTTCAAAATGATCGTAATTACTTACACGAGCGACTTCATGTAGAAACAATTGCAAAAAAAGTAGTTGAAAATTTTTTATTTAGCAAAAAAGAAAAAAAATTGAAATTTTTTCGAAATTCAATATTTCAAAAAGTGTATTTTTGTTTTTTTTTATAACTTTTTCCAAATCAAGAGGACACCTCAAACTTCAATTAAGCTGAATGCCCAGTAGCTAAAATGAGTTGTTTTTGAGTAATGAATTTTTGAGTAAAAACCCTGTTTCGCACTTTTTGTTTTTTGCAAAATAAAAAATTTTCAACTACTTTTTTGCAATTGTTTCTGCACGAAGTCGCTCGTGTAAGTAATTACGATTATTTTGAACTCAGAATCATTCAAATCGGCTTTTTTCTGACTAAGTTATGAGTAATTAAAAAAAAATTTCTTATATAGATTCTTTCCATTTCGATGTAACTCAAATATGTTGCTCTCTGGTCAAAATAATGAGACACGTATTTTTTTTTCGCCCGAAAAAATTTTTTTTCAAGCTTTATCGGCAATTTTGTTTTTCGGCTCAAAATCGATTTTTTTTAATAATATAAGAAAATTTTGTTTTTAAATGCTCATAACTTAGTCAAAAATGAACCGATTTTAATAATTCTGGGTTCAAAATGATCGTCCTTACTTACACGAGCGATTTCATGCAGAAACAGTTGCAAAAAAGTAGTTGCAAATTTTTTATTTTGCAAAAAACAAAAAGTGCGAAACAGGTTTTTTACTCAAAAATTCATTACTCAAAAACAACTCATTTTAGCTACTGGGCATTCAGCTTAATTGAAGTTTGAGGTGTCCTCTTGATTTATAAAAAGTTATAAAAAAAACAAAAATACACTTTTTGAAATATAGAATTTCGAAAAAATTTCAATTTTTTTTCTTTTTTGCTAAATAAAAAATTTTTAACTACTTTTTTGCAATTGTTTCTACATGAAGTCGCTCGTGTAAGTAATTACGATCATTTTGAACCCAGAACTATTAAAATCGGTTCATTTTTGACTAAGTTATGGGCATTTAAAAAATTGTTTCTTATATAATTAAAAAAAATCGAGTTTGAGCCGAAAAACAAAATTGCCGATAGGTTAGGTTAGGTTAGTATGGTTGCCCAGGGAGTGGGCAGACTTGGACGAAGAGAGATTCGTCCTTTGTGATACCATTGTCAAGGAAGTGAGGAGAGGGGAAGGACCGATGAGATGCAGGGAGAGGGCGGGGAGAGGTGGTGATGGGAAGGTTAGGAGCGTGCGGATTATGAACGATGACTATGTTTGCGTCAACCGCTTAATGCTGCTGATGAAACTCATCAGATTTTTAATGTCAGCGCCAGCTATCTCAGCAGGCGTGGCAAAGAAGTAAGAGCCAAGATGCCTGAATCTTAGCCCCGCCAGGGCAGGGCAGCTAAGGAGAAGGTGCTGAGATGATTCCACCTCATCCTCCATACATCCAGCACAGAAAGGACTCGAGATGATTCCAAGTCTCACAGCATGCATTCCTCGCGCATTGTGTCCTGTGAGAGAACCCACTAGATTGGAGAGCTGATATTTTGTCAGCCTCAGAAGCTCACCCGAGTGCCTTCGGTCCACACGTGGCCAGAAGGATTTCGCGACTTTGCACGTTTGCGTATTTGCCCAGCGCTCTCTGAGTTTGGGCGATGCCCATTTTTCCAGGAGCAGACCGCAGGTAGTCAGGGGGATTCCAATTTTCTCCCTCCGCGGGGAAATCACCTCACATGTCCCTTGTCTAGCCAGCTCATCCGCCTCACAGTTTCCCGCAATGTCGCTGTGACCGGGAACCCAGATGAGACTGATGTCAAAGAATTCGGACGCAGTCGAAAGTGAGGTCAAGCATTCCTTGACCAATTCTGAATGCACCGTCATAGACCCGAGGGCCCTTATTGCCACTTGGCTGTCGGAGTAAATATTTACTTTCTTGATTGTTAGTACACATTTGAGCAGCCAATCAGCTGCCTCCTTGATTGCGGCTACCTCGGCCTGATCCGGTAATCTGAATTTCAGTCTGATGGGGAGCCCCTTGCAAAAGACTCCTCCGCCAACCCTTCCCTTCCAACTTCGATCCATCCGTGAACAAGTTCACCACGCCCTGTCCCAAAGTAAAGCCCTCCGTCCACTCTTCCCTTGACGGGATGTGAGTGGTGAATGTTCCGGTTGGACTAAATGAGGGTATACACTGGTCTGTTGACAGAGGGATGAACTCAAAGTTTCTAAGGATGCTTGAGTGCCCATAAGGGAGGTTGAGCTTATAGCTCCAGCCCCTCAGTCTGATTGCGGTACGGGTAGCGGCAGTTCTGCCTGCGATATCTACGGGTACCACATTTAACATTGCGTTGAGCGCCAAAGTAGGAGTCGTTCGAAGCGCCCCACTGATTCCAATGAGTGCCGACCTCTGAACTCTTTCCAGCTTCTTCACCAATGTCGTCTTCTCTAGTGAGTTCCACCAGACTATGACTCCATATAACAAGATAGGCTTTACAATGGTATTATACAGCTAGAAAACAACTCGAGGCGAAAGGCCTCATCTTTTGCCAATTGCGCCCTTGCACCCATACAAGGCGATTGTTGCCTTCCTCACCCATTCCTCAATATTGGGCTTCCATGTAAGCTTGCTGTCAAGAATAATACCAAGGTACTTCACCTTGTCAGAAAGCATCAGAGGAGCGCCCCCTAGTGAGGGAAGTTGAGCTCTGGGTATTTTATATTTCCTCGTAAATAGGACGAGCTCCGTCTTAAGAGGATTCACCGACAGGCCACAATCCGTTGCCCATCTAACAACTGCATTCAGATATCCCTGCATCAAGTTGTACAGAGTATCCAAAAATTTTCCTCTAACAATTAGTGCCACGTCATCCGCGTAGGCAATTACCCTGCAGCCTCCCTTCACCAGCTCCTCCAGCAGATCATTTAGAACAACAACCCAGAGGAATGGTGAGAGAACCCCACCTTGCGGAGTGCCTCTACTCACCTGCCGGTGGATGGAGATACCGCCCCACTCTGCCGTGACAGTTCTGTCGCTAAGCATTTTGTGGATAAGTCTTATAAGGTCGGTTTCGACCCCTAGTTTACCTAGAGACCTGGTAATTGCCTCCGGAAGGACGTTGTTAAAAGCCCCCTCAATGTCGAGGAAGGCGCCTACCGCAAACTCCTTCTGAAGAAGAGACTCTTCGATTTCTTCCACGATTGTATGTAGGGCAGATTCCACCGATCTACCCTTGCAATAAGCATGTTGAGTATGCGACAGTCAACCCCGAGGAATTTCGCTTCTTATGTGCAGGTCAATCAGTCTCTCAAGGTAAGAAAGATGAGAGACTAATTGGTCTGAAGTCCTTAGGGGCCCAAGCCAGGCGACGCTTATCCAGCAACCAGCCCCGGTCCGGAATGCAAATTGAAATGGTATCCAGGCCGGTGCTGCTAGGTGCTGGGCTCGTCGGAAAATGGGCGTCGAGAAGTAACTTCAGTGACTCCTCGCCGCTCATCGCCCAACGCCCCGATTCGTCTCTTAGGTACCCCAAGGGAGCGGAACTCTTCGTGAGTACTCGTCTAAACCTGGAGGACTCATGGCAGCCCTCTACGCTTTCGCAGAAGCTTCTCCAGGAGTCCCTCTTAGCCTTCCTAATTTCGGACTTGTATATTCCTAGCCCTGCTTTATACAGTTCCCATCCGGAGGGAGACCTAATTCTTTTAGCCCTGTTAAAAAGGCGTCTGCATGAGGCCCTAAGCTCAGATAGCTCCGTTGTCCACCAGGGCGGTTTTTCCTTCCTGGGAAAAACTGTTATTGGACAAGAAGTTTCCAAGGCCGTGTTGCAAGCTGAGGTGAAAGTTTCCACCAGTTCGTCGATCGTTTCTTCCGATAGATCTAGATTTCCTCCCGGTGCCTTGGGGAGTAAGCTCAGCAAATTTCTTTAATACGCATCCCAGTCCGTCCTCCTCAGGTTCCTGTAGGGGGATCTTATTGGACGAGTTTGAGTGAGAGAGAACTGAATGTACCTATGGTCCGAGAAGGAATGAGTTTTTAGCACCCTCCAATCGGAGATTCGGTTTATCAGTGAGGAAGAAGCCAGAGTAAGGTCAAGCACCTCTTCTCTGGCTGCGGTAATAAAAGTGGGGTCCTTACCCTTCTTACATATAAAGAAGTCCTCGTTTAAAATATAATCAAAAAGTGACTCACCTCGTGCATTGATGTTAGAACTTCCCCAGCAGGTGTGATGGGAGTTCGCGTCAGTGCCTATGATAACGCCGATTTTCCTGCGTTTTGCTTCAGCCAGGGTTTCCCTTAGCAGCGCCGGAGGTGGTTCCACCTCGTCATCGTGTGCCATATATACGGACATCAGCCATAGCTTTCCAGCCGGGCCCTCCAGACTCACCGTCACAATGTCTTCATTGCTGAAATTAGGCAAAATAAATGCGTTAAGTTCCCTCCTGATGAGTATACAGGATCTTGGTTTACCTGTCCTGCTATACGCCACCAGTTTGTAGCTTTTCGTCCTGAGCCCAGAAATGCCGTTGCTGCTCAGCCACGGCTCCTGAATCAGGACTATATCAGCTCCACCTTGCTCAAGGTGGATAAGTAGGTTGGCGGACGCCGCCTTAGAGTGCTGAAGATTTATCTGAAGAATATTCATCCTCCAGGATCCTCTCCATCACTTCCAGGACGGCGTCCTCGCTCTCCGAGGCCAGAAGCCTCTCCTCCTCCGCCCTGTCGAAGAACGACCCGATGCTTATGACGGACCCCGGTAAAGAGCGGACGTCATCAGCATTGCCACCCTACGACGTGACGGAATCTACCTCCATATCCACAGGAGCTTCCTTTACTGTGGGCCTTGCTTCTCCCAGCACTTCCGGATGTGCGGGGGCATCTCCTCTGGCATCGGTTTGGTAGACCTTAAGGACTACCTTCTCGAAGCCATAGCTGATGACCCCCTTTGCTTCAGCGAGAGGACTGAGAGACTCTGAATTCAGCAGAATCAGCGCTTGCCGATAGGATCCCTCAGTCTTCTCCACCTTAACCACCCTCCAGTTGTGCGTGGGAAGTTTGGGGTTACAGTAGCGGAGGATTTCCTCCATCTCCTTCGAAGCAGAGAGTTCGGAGCGGAGCCAGACACGTGCTCGCGGACGCACAGGTAGATCCTTTCTGTCCACTACCTTCAGCTTGGCTCCCTCCCATACCTCTCCCACCAAGGCTACTGCCGCCCTATACATCGAGGCTGACCGTTCGTCAGCGCAGACGATTCTCTTGTAGGAACCGTAGTGCCATCCGGCACTTTCACAGCTTGGAGGTGGTCCAGGGTTTTCCCTCACCACCTTCATGAATACGGCAGAGATGGCGGACGCTACCCTCTTCCACTCCTCCCTAGAGATAGCGCCGTCTTCTCTACCGCTGTCCATCACTCCAAGAATGATGGAGCCCGCCTGCTTAGCGACTTCGCTAAACGATTTTGGGGGGCCACCACCAATCTTGGGTCTCTTCTCTTGGGAGACGTCCTCCTCCTGGGAGCGTTGCCTTTTTACTCCCGAGCCCGGGTGTGGAGCGCTCGCTTCCACTCCCTTTCCGCTGCCCTCCTCTGCCCACTCGAAGCCGCTATCCAAACCCGTAGTGTGTAGTCGTCCTTAAATGGTCCCATGGTTGTCTGTGCCATAGCAGGGAGGCCATGCGAGGGTTGACGCATGTCCTTATGGGGCATGCGTTCAGAGCCAGACCGGACACAAAGACGGGAGTCGTCTCAACCGCACCTACACCGCCAACCCAATGGCTACGGATTTGGAACGTACTCCGAGGCCTGCCAGGGTTTTAACGGGACGGGGGCAGTCACGTCATTAGCCCATCAGCCATTTCTGCTGAGTTTCACCTCAGCATACTCAGGTGACAGAATGCCGCGACTACCAGCACAGGGGTCAGAAAAAGTCGAAAAAAGGAGTGAAAAGAATTTGTCCAAATACGAAAAAGCGAGGGGGGGTCGTCATCCTTCAGGAGGCCGTTGAGGCCGCAGATCATTTAGCGCTACCCAGGGTGCACCACGCGGAGGCGATCTGCCCTACACCCTAAAAAAAATTGCCGATAACTCTTGAAAAAAATTTTTTTCGGGCGAACAAAAAAATACGTGTCTCATTATTTTGACCAGAGAACAACATATTTCAGTTACATCGAAATCGAAGAACATGACCCGAATAGCCCGGTTGAATTGAAATGGAAAGCATCAAGACTAATTCAAAGCCTATGGGAAACTACATATACACTTACACATGCCTGTATGCACATATGTACGTATGTGTAGCTTCTGCTCAAATATGAACGAGACGGTATCAATAAAACGGTCCCCGGATGACATATGGCAAAAATAAATTTTTTGTTTTTTGGTAGGACTGTTATAAGCTTACATGGCAAATTTCAGCGTGATATGTCATATAGTTTGTGTTCTGTGCTACTGTAAACAAGTCAAGCTCGAGTGTGTTCTTCGAATTCTCTTTTATGACTTCAATTGTCTCAAAATGTTTTCCACGGAGCGGCAACTTGAGCTTGGGAAACAGGAAAAAGTCTCATGGAGCCATATAAGGCGAATACGGTGCTTGCGGAACGATATTAACATTATTTTTGTTCAAATAATCGCGAACAAGACGTGATGTGTGAGCTGGTGCATTATCGTGATGCCAGAACCATGACTTGTTGTCCCACAATTCCTTCCTTTCAAGACGAATGTTCTCGCGCAAACGCTTTAAAACGTCTAAATAATATTCAGCGTTAACCGATTTTGCGATTTGTGCGATTTTCAAGCACAATTTCCTTTACTTTTCCGATGTTTTCGTCGTTTACTGATGTTGCTGGACGACGTTCATGAGGCAAGTTTTCAACCGATGTATGGCCCTCTTTGAACGATTTGTACCACTGGAAAACACGTGCACGCGATAGAGCAGAGTCCCCATAGGTTGTCTGCAACATTTTTAAGGCGTCTGAAGCCGAAATTTTGTTGGAATAACCAAATTTCAAACAAATTCTTTGTTCAACTTGAATTTCCATCGTTAAATTCGAAGAACACACTCGAGCTTAACTTGTTTACAGTAGCACAGAAAACAAACTATGTGACATATCACGCTGAAATTTGCCATGTGAGCTTATAACAGTCCTACCAAAAAACAAAAAATTTATTTTTGCCATATGTCATCCGCGGACCGTTTTATTGATACCGTCTCGTTCATATTTGAGCAGAAGTTATAACAAACTTTGTTCCAAGAGCCAAATAAGTGTGCGCTTTTACTCACTTAAATATTTGTAAGCAAATTAACAACAAACATGCGAACTATCGCTTTTATATGCAATAAATGAGCAGCAAAGAGATTAAGAGAGCAATAATGCATAATTACATTCATGACTGGCACATTTCAAATTTTATAGTATTCAGTAGTTGAACGCGAATCGGCAAAAGGTTAGGAAGTGAGCAAAGTTTTATTAAAAGAAACAGAAACATAACTGAGTTTTATGTACACACCTCTTTTTACAACATACCTAAAACAATTAAATTTGCAAAAATAATGAAGTAACTAATTGAACAACAACTTTTATTGAGTTTAATTGCTGAAAGAAATAATGTCAATACAAAATGTGTTATTATAAAATAATAAAATCAAAAATTAATATAAAATTTAATAGTCGAGTAGAAATTGAAACAATAAGTTTTATTCAAGTACTAGCGTACCCTCGCCCGCTTCGCTAGACGATAAATTCAATGATTTGCTGAAAGAGAATAAAATTAATACGAAACAAAGCAAATTCTTTCAAACTTGATTGTAACACTTTTTGGTAGACAACGTTTTTGGTTTTTCCATCTTTCGCGTGAATAATGACGATGGTTTGCCAACTCGTGAGCAAGCTACATACAATTGTCCATGAGAAAAAATTGGGTATTCTAAATTAATACCGCACATTTGTAGAGACTGCCCTTGCGCTTTATTAATTGTCATATCGAAGGAAAGGCGAATAGGGAACTGCAAACGTTTGAAATCGAATGGTAAATCCGCCGGAATCAGTGGAATTCAGGGTATCAAAATGTCTTCTCCTTTGTACTTCCCTTTCAAAATTGTTGCTTCGATAACGTTACCCATTAGCTTCTTCACAGCGAGTCTGGTACCGTTGCAAAGTCGGGGCACATTACTATTGCGCAGCATAATAATCGGTACTCCAATTTTTAATCGTAAATTATGAGGTGGTAAGCCTGGCAAATCGAGTGAGTTTAAGAATTCAGTTGGATAATTTACGACCTCATCTTGATCAGTAATAGTGTCCATTGACTTATACGCAACTATGTCACCAGGTATTTGATTTAAATAGCTGAATTTATATCATTGACGTCCTTATTTTTCCCAGCTAAAATTGCTCTTTCGCTGAGTCAATCATGGTTTTTGTAATGTTGAACTATGTTTGGAAATACACTCTGTATCAATGCCTCTTTAGACTGTGCAAAAGTGCAGAAATTGTTAGGCAATGTTATCATTCCTGTTGTTTTTGAAAAAAGGTTTATTTTTTTTGGTTAAAAAGTGTTTTTTGAAGTTTTGAAAAACACTTCGCTCTAACAAATTTCTTCTCAGTTAATTGCTGAAAATTAAATATTTTGAAAAAACTATTTTTTTTTAATTTAACGTTTTTGAGAAAATTTTGTTCTTGAAAAAATTTCATACTTTTGTAAAAGTTTAAATTGAAAAACACCCCCTCGAAAAAATGTATTCTCTATTAATAGTGGAATATGAAATGTTTTGAAAACACCATTTTTTTTTTAATTTTTTTTGGTTTTCAGAAAATTTTGTTTTGAAAAAATTTCATACCGTTGAATAAGTTTTATTTTATTTTATTTGTTTAAAATTTTTGAAATTTTTTTTTTGTAATTTTAGAAAAACACCTCTTCGAAGAAATTTCTTTTATCTTTTTGAGGAATATTTGGTTTTGAAAAAATTTCATGCTTTCGAAATTTTTTTATTTTACTTTATTTCTTCAAAATTTTTGAAAACAGTTTTTTTTATAATTTTCGAAAAACACCCCTTTGAAAAAATGTTTTCTATGTGTCATAGTGGTATTCCATTAACTTTTAGGATTATAGTCAAATACTTACAAATATCTACGCTTTCACAAATAGCAACAATAAACAAATTTCCTCAAAACCAAAAAATTTACTTTTTTTCTAAAAAAATTCTAAACAAACAACGTAAAAAATTTAGAATTTTGTGTTCACTTGTGTTCACGAAAAAACAGTATTGTTTTTATAGTATTAACTGAAAACCAAAATGTTGCAAAAAATCAAAACAAAAATAAATTATTTTTTTGTGTTCATTTGGTCCATATGTTCCATAAAAAGTTGATATGGTAAATAATATGCAGGGTCTGATACACGCAAATTTCCATTGACCATTGGTCCATATGTTCCATAAAAAGTTGATATGGTAAATAATATGCAGGGTCTGATACACGCAAATTTCCATTGACCATTATAGTGACAAAATTATCGATCACCAATTTCAACAGGATTTCAAAATCAGAGTTGGAATGAGTTGTTGTGTGGTGTACTTCTGGAAAAATGAGAAATAAACAAAATAAATCTAAAAATTCGAATTCTAACTTTATCTTGTGTATGTTCTTATTACCTTTGAATTTTTCCAATGAAGCACCATTCATATTTTTAAATTTTCCAAGAATTTTTTTTATCATTTCGCGTTTCTTTCCTTTTTCATTCGATTCCAACATTTGTTCATAGCCGAAAACATCGTTTGCAAACGCATTCATTTCCATATAGAATTGGTCAAAGAAAGCATTGCTTAATTGAATTGAAAAATTATTTTCATAAATACTTAGGACCTTAACTAATGCACCTTGGTACATACCTAACGCAGATATTCATCGCGACCTTGACATCGATACTATTGATGAAACAATACAAAGCGCTAGCAGAAGACACATAAATAGACTATTAACGCATACAAATCCTATGATGAGAAGACTACCAAATAAAGAAAAATCTACCCAAAGTCGGCTTAACCGTCAAACACCAACAGATCTTGCAAAATCCATGTAATCAATTGTCAACTAATCGTATATGTCATTGTCATTGTTTGTTAACCACTTGTTTTTAAATAATATAATATGTATATTTCTTCTATATGAGCTTGGGGGCAGTGGCCCTTCAATATCACTCTGATTCCATCTTTTTGTAAATCAAATTACTTATTGTCTAACGACAGGTGTAATATTTTATGGAAGAAATAAAAAAAAAAAAAATTTTCATTCGAATCATTTGAAATTTCTGTATACAATAACGAAAAATTCAAAAAAAGTTGTACACATAAAATGAATGTCGATTCGAAACTTACTTTAATCTAAGAATCGAGCAAGTTTTGTTTTGTACAATATTTTGATTTTTTCTTTTTTTTATATGAAGAAAATATTTAAAAGAAATTTTTTTTTTGCTAAAAACCTTCCCCTAGTGGATCCCTATAACATGAAAAAAGAACGAATAAAATTGGCCTCGTATCGGCCCAAAAAAATGCGTACAAACGAACATCATTTTTATATATATAGATTTTGTAAATTTAAAATGATTTTCTGAACGAAGAATTTTATGAAAAATGTTTCTAAATTGTTTCGAAGTTTTGCAGAACCGCTATCTACATTGTAAAAAAAAGGAATAATTGCAGTTATGCGTTCAAATAAATGTAACTTGATCAATTCCATTAGAACAAAATATATATACAAAATATCTATCAAACAAATAAAATTTAAATTTTCTTTTGAAAAATGCAACCATTTCATCAGTATTTTCTTATGACTTTATCACGTTCAACTATCTTCAGTAAACCGACTTTACAGACAACCTCTTTTTTTGGCTGATTTGCTCTTTCTAAGTCACTGTTGAACTTAGCATATGTTTTTTATGATAAAGTGCCTGTGGCTAGCCTACAGCGTTAACATTCTTTCTTCCTACATACAAACGAATTTTACTCAATTGCTGTTTAATTTTACCAGTTGAGTATATTTCTGTTAACTTTTGGGGAAAAATATGTCTGTGGTGAACCACGCGCGCAAAACGAGTACCCCTCAAAATTCCAATCGTTCTTGTCATTGAGACTTATCTATACATTAACGTTCTCTGAGGCTTATGAATGTATTAACATTCTTTGGTATGACAATGAATGCAGAAAAGCCGACCTACTAAACAGAATCTATTAAAATATCAAGCTGAAAGAAAAAACGTAAAAAAGATAATAAGCCAAAAAAAGAAGGAACACCTTAAATCGGAAGTGGAGCAAATTGAGAAGGATTTTGAAGCAAATAAGATACGAGATACATATGTACCGAAGAATAAGGAAACATACTTAAGGGTTCCAACATAGAACTAACATTTGCAAAGACAAGTACTGTAATGTGATAATGGTATTTTGAACGTATGGAAAGATCACTTCAATGAAGTATTAAATAAAAATGAGCACACATCACTCGATTGTAAAGTATATACTTGCTACAAAATATTTTGAAATATTCTCTACAATAAGCCAAATGAATAAGAATATGAATGGAATGCAGGCAGAGCGATCAACAATTGACCAATGTTTTTCGCTGTCCTAGATATTTGAAAAATGTCACGAATACAAAATTATGCCTTTTTATAAACTTCAAACAAGCGTTTGACAAACTTAATCGAAAACATATTGAAGATCATTTAAAGATGTTAGGCATACCTTGTAAACTAGTGCGCCTGATTGGTAAAACTTTAGGAGGCACAATTTTTAGCAAATCTACACAAATTTGTGCCTATGCGGATGACATCGTAATTATAGTCAGAAACAAAAAGACTCTGCAAGGAACATTTGCTCGTCTAGAATCAACTCCTAGGATGGTAGGATTTATCATCAACAACGGAAAAACTAAATATATGGAAGGTGCAGCGCGCAACGCAACACATAACTTACAAATCGGCAGTTATAGCTTTGAAATGGTCAATAAATTTAAATATCTTGGAGCTATGCTGAGCGCACAGAAAGATACATCTATTACTACACAAGACAGGATACAAGCTGCGAATAAGTTTACTTCGCGCATAAAAAGTGTTCAAGTCGAGATTACTTTCTATAAACCAGAAACTACGAATTTACAAAACAGAAGACCTATACTCCTACACAGTTGCGAAGTCTGGGTTCAGATCTCCCATAAAACCGATCAGTTAAATTGTTTTGTACGACTTGAAGGCGGTACTTACCGCATTCGCTACCACGACGAGTTAGATACATTTATCAGGGGTGCAAATGTAATCCGGTACGTTGAACTGCAAAGGATTTGATGATATGGTCACATTCTACGAATGAGCAACCATAGCACTCCAAAACAGATATTCGAAACAAATCCACAGAAGACGAGGCCGGCCGAAAAAACGATGGAGATGAAGATGAGACATTGAAGGCAACTTTGGAGCTGTAGGCATATCTGATGTCAAACTGATGATCGAGTGACGTGAAGGCGAATTGTAACGGAAGCAATGTTTCACCCCGAACATTGATGATATGATGATGATGATGCAATCATGGTTGTCATCTTCTTGAGATATAGATTTATTGGAATAATGTGTGTCAGTGCAATAAGCGCCTCCCATGTCTTAGATCTGATTGCACCGACCGTTATTGCATTGATCTTTGTAGTCTGCTAAGTAATTTGGTGCTGTAATCTCACCCTAGAGCTTTCTACCGAACTACCGATTCCTATGATAGAATTGGCCCTATAACCACCTTATACAACCATAATGTATGCTTAGCCTTCTTCTTCCAAGCATTCATTTACAGGCATATAAAGGAATTTTTGCTTTCCTTACCCATTCTTCAATGTTTAATTTTCAGCTATGTTGGTAGTCCAGAATTACTCCTAAGTGCCAACCTTTGCACTGGGTGAAAGTGAGAGAGTTTGTCTTTAAGAACTTGCCCACGAGACACGTATATACTAGTAAGGGTTAGTGTAACAGCATAATATTATATTTCAGTATGACATGCATAAATTTTAGGTTTAAAATTAAAGATTAAACTGAATAACTAGATTGCGCGCAAAGTTCTTGCGCCCGGCACTATTCCTCCGCGAAATGTATCCGCATATATATATGAACTAGTATGTAACCCCCGAAAATCGGGTGGGGAAAAGAAGAGAGGAGCTCATTACCAACTGTCAATAAATCATTGTATGATTTAGGACCCTTTATGGAAACTAACAGTAAACGTAATGCCAATTGCGTTGGCTAAATTTTTTCTTCTCTGCCACGAACGTGAACCTTGTTGCCAAGTGTAATGTTCAGGAATTTCTTGGTAAGTCAATGTATTTATTTGATACTATTTCAAAGGTATATTCATATATGATTTGATAATGGCTGCATACATAAAAATACACATGTACACACATAGAATACAATACAAAGAAAAAAAAAACACTTAAAAATGTATGTAACAAATAAAAGAGTTCAGTTCGTTTATTTTACCAATGTAACACTTGGTGTTTTATTTACCGAATTTATTAGGTATAATTCAAAAGTTATGTTAAGTAAATGTTCTTTAATGTACAACCGAATTTATTAGGTATAATTCAAAAGTTATGTGAAGTAATTTTTCTTTAATGTACAACTGCTTCGCGGCGCGACGACTTACCGACTGACTACTTAACTACGCGGCTAGTCACCCCTGTTGCCACTGTTGCTCAGTCAACCATTGTTGCCACTGTTACATTCGGCCGTCCTGATCATCGTCATCCGCCTCGGATGACAGGAGCTCTTCGTTGCATTCGGCGTACTTCCAGAGCCTCATGTTGTCACAGCTGGTAGACGTGTTGTTGGGACCCTCTACATTGGCTGCTTTGCGTACGTCGTATCGACCATTGCGTTTAACTTTGATGATTTCATATGGACCCAGATATTCGCTGGCCAATTTTTTAACAGCCACAAACTGAATGCGTTTGATCGCCACTAGATCGCCAACCGTGTAGCCTATTTCCGCTTTTCTGCCCTTGTCAAAAGTTCGCTTGTAAGTAGCTTGAGTCTTCAGAATTTGTGCCCTCGCGTCATCACGAATACGCTGTCTGTTGATATCCAAGTTGTCAACCAATTCATCTCGTAAAGCATCTAGAATCTGGCTCTCAAGATCGACTTTCATTTTGATGCCAAACATAATTTCGAATGGCGACGCCTTTGTCGAGCTGTCGCTCAGCTTCTGGATAACCTTCTCGCAGCTTGTTGACTTTGTGGGGTATAGCCACACAAACTTAGTGAACCCGTCGACTACAGCAAAAATATGTCGGTAACTTTTTGATGTCGCATCCATTGGACCGAGGTGATCGATGTGGATCGTATGCAACGGCAGATCACCTTTATCAATGCAATTAAGGAAACCTTCTTTTTTCCCAGCTTCTTCTTGTACAGGATGCACTTGACGCAATTGTTGATGAACTGTATAACCTTGCTCTCCAGATGTGGTATCCAGTAAAACTGTTTGATCGCGTGCATCGTCTTCTGCGTGACAAAATGTCCTGGTTCGTGCGCGTTTCTGATAACTTCGGTCTCCATCGATTTCGGGACTGTTAACAACTCCAGACCGTCTAATACTTTATATATTATATCGCCTTTAATTTTGAAATTTTCATATGGTTTGATTTTCAAGATCTCGTGAACTGCTTTGAAATGCCTATCTCGTTGTTGAGCAGCGCGCATGCGAGCTGTGACTTCTGAAGCAACTATGAGAACTTGCTGTTAAACAATCAACATGTTTCATCTTGTCTGCACTTCGATGCTCAGCTTCGTAGTCAAATTCTTGGAAATAGAGCATCCACTGTGCAACTTCACGGGGCACATCTTTTTTCTTAAGGGTCTGCTTAAACGCTGCACAGTCCGTAACAAGCTTGAATTTCGTTCCCAGTAAATAGTGTCGAAACTTTTTTAATGCTAGATATGCTGCTTTTACTTCAAGAATGTAGCTATGTTGAGCGGATTCCCTCGGCGACGTCTTTTTACTCCAGAAAAATACCGGATGTATTTAGTTGATTTTCAAATTGCTGCAGTAACGTGGCTCCAAATCCGTCTTTTGATGCGTCAGTATGCAGTTCTGTGTTCGCGTCTCGACAAAAAATGTGTAGCACTGGTTCTTCTATAAGCGCTTCCTTCAGTTCTTGTACAGCTTTCCGTTCTTCGACTCCAAATTCAAACTGCTTATTCTTCTTTAAAATATTTGTCAAAGGTCGAGCCTTTAGTGCGTAGTTCGGAATAAACTTTCGGAAGAAACCCGTTAATCCCAGAAATGACTGAACTGCCTTTATATTTTGCGGCGTAGGAAACTTTTTTACGGCTCTAGTCTTTTCTTCTCCTGGTGAGATTCTTCCATCCACCGGGAACCGATCCTTCAGCACCATCGAATTCAGGTTTCTATAGTCGATATAGATCCTTCTGCTGCCGTCTTCCTTTCTTACTACTACGATTCGGCTGGCAAAGTCCGACGAGGATTTCCGCACTATTCCTTGTTGTAACCATTCATCAACTTGTGTACTTACAGCTTTTTGTTCATGATGAGGCAACAGGCTCGGTGAATGATGGAATGGTTTCATTGTAGTATCCGGAACAATCTCAGAGATATGATGCTTTCCTTCGTTACAGCTGCAGGCTTATAATCCGTAATCATTTCTCGCACTTGCTTTTCGAATCGCGACGGAACCATTATTTCTTTAGATGACCCAACTATGTTGTAAATGTTCGCGTTCGATGGCTCTTTTATGTTTTGTTGCGACCGCAAGGATATAAACGAATATCCGTCAGTACCGGACTCAAAACGAAACTTTTTAACGAAGTCCCAGCCTAACAACATGTCGTATTGAATAGTGCCATTTGGCACAACCATCGTCGTTTGGGTTGTGCATAAATCATCGACGCATATTTCGCCTACAAAACGTCCAACTGGTTTAGTTTTTACATTTCCGAGACCGAACAACGTAGTATCACTTTTTTGCAGATCGACGCTATTCAATTTTTCGAAAGTTGTTTTTGACATTATCGTAACATCTGATCCCGTATCTATGAGCGCATTTATTCGGACACCGTTCACCGAAACGTCTTTTACGCGTTCTTTTTCAACCACGACATTAACAAATTTTGACCTGTTTTCGCACTCCTTGGGCGTATGTCCAAATTTGTTACACTTAAAGCACTTTGTCTCAGAACGACAGTCCTTTCGTTTATGACTTGGGGATCCACAATTGAAGCAGTGTTCTTTTTTTTCTATAGGTAACTTTTTGTCCGCGACTTGAGGTTTGTCGATCTTAATATATTTACGCGCTCCCCGTTGTACGATCTTTCGTCTTTGATAAAGTGTTCAAAAATTTCGTATTCTTCTTGTAACGATTTATATGTTTTACACCTGTACAGGAGATGTTTGTTTTCACTTTTTATACGCAAACCATCGACAACGTAGCGAACGATAGACGTTTCCTCAATATCACTTAGTGAGGCAATTTTACGCATGTGTAACAAATACTCGTGAAACGACTCTGTGTTCTTTTTTACGCGTTCCGACAGTTTCTTATGCACTTCGCACTATTGTATTCTTTCGCGAATTCTTCTATTAATGCCGTTTTTAACTCGTCGTATTCGGTTATTTGTGTTGACTCTAAGAATAGTTTTGCGACCGACGCAATTTTCGCGCGCGCTTGCACATATTTTTGTTTTGGATTAAGTTCGTATCCTGTCGCGTTAATGTCAAAATTTTCGAACCACTTTTTTATTGGTATACTGCTTCCATCACACTCGGGGATAATTTTCCCGAAGCTTTCTGCACTTATTTTCGTAGTTCTATTGTGCTGCTCTTCTATTTCAATTTTTCTAGCCAGTAGCCGTACTAGTAAATTGTCTTCGTTCGGCATATTTTGTTGTTCTTGCTCTACTGTTTCGCTATGTGCTTCTTTCATGTACTGCTTCTGCTTTTCGACTTTCTGCTTCACCTCTTCGTGCTGCCTCCTTGTTACTGCTGCTTTTGCTGTCGTTTTCGGTTTTCGCTATATTTTTTGACGTGCCTTTAGAACGTGTGTTGTATGTGCTGCCGCTGTTTTCCATCAACGCTGTGCACTTTGCATGTGTTACGCGCCGCAACTACCGCTATGTTTATGTGTTATATTTTTCGCTTGTTTCGCGCCGCAACTACTGTTATGTTTATGTGTTATATATTTCGATTGTTTCGCGCCGCATTTACTGTTATTTTTATGTGGACAACTTCAAGGGCACTATTCGCACTTATCTCGTACCTAGGGTATTCTTATGACCTTCTGCTTAAAATCACATACGCCAATCAGTTGTCGCACACACACAACACTTTATTTATGCACTTTTGCTAATTTACCGTACATACATAGATTCGTTCAGATTATGCACTTTTATTAATTTATCGCAACTAATTTTGTTCAATCAAATTTTAAATCAGCCTTATTTTTATATATATATATAGTGGAATCACACGCGTTTATTTGTATGTAACAAATAAAAGAGTTCAGTTCGTTTATTTTACCAATGTAACACTTGGTGTTTTATTTACCGAATTTATTAGGTATAATTCAAAAGTTATGTTAAGTAAATGTTCTTTAATGTACAACCGAATTTATTAGGTATAATTCAAAAGTTATGTTAAGTAATTTTTCTTTAATGTACAACTGCTTCGCGGCGCGACGACTTACCGACTGACTACTTAACTACGCGGCTAGTCACCCCTGTTGCCACTGTTGCTCAGTCAACCACTGTTGCCACTGGTACATGTATATCTGTGTCAAAAAGTTCGTTGATTTGATGGGTAATAGTGTTCTTTTAAATGGCGTTGGGCATCGTCAATTACTATAAAATTTATCTGAGAATAGCCCAAATACAGTTTACCTTTGAAATAGTATCACATAAATAACTAATTTGTCTCTCTATCCTCATTTTTTAAAACTATTTAAAATTTTGAGTTTTGCAAAAAGGATCAAACGCACACAAAATTTTTAAATACATACATACGTTTACATATTGTAGTTCAATTGTGCCATACTATATATGTATGAACGAAAACAAAAGTCGATGCTTCTACTAATCATATCCAATACGTGACGTTTCAAACATTTGTCACTTACTTACCTGCTCTATTCCTCCATTTAAAGAAGGAACTCTCCTACGGACTCTTCTTGGTCGTCCTCTAGGCATATTTTAAAATTAAATATGCATGTACTTTTTTCTTAAAATAAACTCTATTTTGCGTCTGTCCAAAACTCTTTCTAATTTGCATTGTTACCGTTGTTTTAAGTGAATTGACAAATTTCAAGTCAATTGTCAATTCATACCAATTATTGCCATCACAACAAAATTTTGAAAAAAAATCGCAGCACCCGTTGGGACTATGTTCATGAATACATATTTATTAGTAAAGAGAACAAAACGAAACAATTATTGAGAATCCAAATGTATACAATGCTGTGCTCATTAGAAAGAGAGCTAAACAAAGCAAACGTACTCATATAGGTATATGCGTTTATTTGTGTGTCATCCCGCTTTGCATAGACATCGCTGTTATCAATATCAAAATTTTGATAACTTTACACGCATATATTTCATGAACAAATTAATCAATTTTAATTTTTATAATTTTCCGGAAATATGCTCATCAAAACCTTTCTTTTGATATATATTTCATATCTGTACATATTGTAGTTTAGTCAGAATAAGCGCCATGTTTTAAAATAATACTATAGATAATGGGCACGTACACCCTTTTTGCGTGTTTGGAGGAACTTCTCCTCCTATTTGTGGCGTCCGTCTTGATGTTGTTTCACAAATGGATGGACCTTCAATTTTAAGCCGACTCCGAACCGCAGACATTTTTTTTATGAGGAGCTTTTCCATGGCAGAAATACACTCGGAGGTTTGTCATTGCATTTGCTTAAGGGCGACCGCTATTAGAAAAAACTTGTTCTTCAATTTTGGTGTTTCACCGAGATTAGAACCTACGTTCTCTCCGAATTCCGAATGCTAGTCACGGACCAACCCATTCGGCTACGGCGGTCACATACAATGTGTTAATATTTGGTAGGGTGAAAATTGGTACATTGTGGTGAAAAGCATTAGTTCGGTTCTATGCGGATTTAAACTTAGGCCACAACCTGTGGCCGAGCAGTTAGCGCCTTTTAAATGATCCCGCTGATCGTATTATTACACCATGTGGTGCCATAAGCACCACATCATCAGCTTACGCCAACGCTTTTACCAAACCTCTATTAAATTTTAGTTAGTTAGTTATTAAGTACTAGTGGAGTGCCCCTCTTAGTTTTGTTGATATTTCCCATATTTGCTTGGATGCTCCTGGTTTCCAGCATAGAGAGGATCCAATTGCTGATACAATTGTCCACCCGTTAGGCTACCAACGCCCGTTTGATGGCACCAGTGCTAACACTTGGAATGATCAATAGGAATCAATAGGACTACAGTCTTGTGCCTACCATTGCCTCCACAACTACGGTTCTCCACTCCGATTGATCCTATGCGATGCCTTTCCAGTTTGCGATCCCCATTTTCCGGAAGTCGGCTGTGGCCTCATCAATCCGGAGTTTCTTTGGTCTCCCTCGACTTTTCCGTCCAACTAATTGCCAATGGAACGCTTTACTGGCAGCTCTCCATTTGGACTGTTTTGTAAATGTACCCCAGCCATCTGATTTGTTTACTTTTTATAAATCGTATTGCGTTTCCATTTTGAATCAATGCATCGAGTTCGTGATTGTACTTATCCGATATGTTCCGTCATCTCGGCGGAAGGGACTATATATTTTTCGCAGTATCTTTCTTTCAAACTTCCGTATTTGGTCGATGCCCGTTGTTTTAAGTACCCATACCTCACTGCTGTATGTTAGTGTGGATCATACAAGCGCTTTATACATTGCCATACTTTGAGCTTTTTATAGCAATCGAGACTTAAATAATTTTATATGTGCAAAGTATGCTTTACTTGCCGTGCTTTCTCTGTCATTTATTGCCACGGAAGTGTCAAAATTACTGCTGATGAAGAGGCTTAAGTATTTAAATTTGTCAACCATCTGAATGCATTCACCATCGATTTCAATGCGTGTATCATCACTTGGTTTCTTTGCGAAGTGCATATATTTCTCTGTGTTTACACACAATTTTTCAATCGCTCATATACTATATTTTCTTAAGATCTTGTTCACTTTGCGCAATCACGACAGTGCCATTGGCATGAGGTAACTACTTGCGAGCTGCAGTGAGGATCAAAAGGTGAAAAAGGTTGGAATGCCCATGCAACTTACTACTTGGTAATTATTGCTGTGGATATCATATTGGCTCCGCCTAATACTTCCACTTTCGTGGGCGCTGCATCCCGGAAAATGTCTGTTTAACAGAATTATAGCGATTCTTTTGTCGTAACAATCCAAGTGCTATCTGGTTTCTTGATCCAAAAAGCCATTGAATGCTCTAGCAGAATCCCTGGTAGATTCGATAGACGAAGAAAACGGCCACCAGCTATCTTTCTTGGCGGGCCTAATTGACTTCTTGTACTGTCTTCGACTTTCTCTGTACAGCTCCCAATTTCCTGACGAGTAGCTGAGGTTAAAAGTTGACCTAGACTTTTCTCTCAGCTTTAAGAGCTCACTGCTCCACCAAGAAGGGGCTGTTTTCTGCTATATTATATTTTATAGGAAAAGACGTTTTTCGGCCCTACTATATAAATACCTTCTTCATTGCTGTAACCCTACCCTCTACTCCCTTTCCGTGGTTTGGTGAATGGGAATCCCGCTTATCCTGTTATTTGCTACATTTTTGAACCTCTTCCAATTAGTTCTTAAGGGATTTCGATACAGTAAGGGTAGATCAACTCTAAAATCTAGATCGTAGAAGATCCACTTGTGATCTTTTATTGGAGATACATGGCACATTATCAGCACATTACCGTCAGTGGCTTCTGCCTCAACAGCCGTCACATCCTCTGAATTAAAAACATGTTAGAATGTTTTTTAGCTACAACACATGATTACCTACGGGATCAGCTTAAAACCGATTGTAGTAGAGATTGTAGTTTTTTCCAGTGAACCAGGGTTTCTAAATCAAGGCGATGTTAACGTCCTCCGCCGTCTGGATAATTGTTAGGTTGTCCGTTGCAGTCTGTGAATGCTGCAAATTAATTTTGACAGCCTTTGAACCCATTTTCATTGGTTTGCCTTTTCGAATTCGGCGCCATCTGGCTGCATACAAACTGCGATAACACTGCCCCAATAGCATGTGCTGACGCATCTGTTGTCAGATTAAACGATTGGTTATAATCAGGATACATGACAAGCACGTCCTCTGAGGACAAAATCCTTTTCATTTTCTCAAAAGGCAACAATGTATCATTATTCAATTTAATTTTAACATTTTTTGATTGATTAGCCCCACTTTTTCCTCTTAAATACTTCGTCAGGGGTCTTACTATAGAAGCATAATCCTTAATAAATTTTCTATAGTTTGATAATTTACGTTTTGGGGGCATGTGTTGATGCCTTACTTTGAAACAATAAAACCAAAAAATTCTACTTACTCCTCATAACACAGTGCGACATCAAAAATCAAACCGCACCGGACCTTTTTTTTCTGAAAATATACCTATTCAATAGCAAAACCCTCGCTGTGTTTTTAAAAGTTAGCTCGATTTTTTTTATAGCGTTTTGAAGTTTTCTATTTTCATGAGATTTTGGAGTTTTACCTGTACGCTAAATTTGACTTATAAATCGACCTTTGTTTGATTTAATCGATTTATTTTGTCATAGCTTGATGCAGAAATTTCGTACATGTACAAATAAACTTATTTTGAGAAGAACCTATATCTCAATACGCAATTTTGAATACCAAAATTTCGAAAAATTGTATGTTTTTACCATTTTTTACTGTAATTATGAAAATAATTAAAATTTCTCACTATTTCTTCTAGCAAAAATGTTGCAAAATGTACTAAAAAAGTCATTTATAAGATAAAAACATAAAACTGAAGTTTGTTATTTTCTAAAAAAATAAATTTTTAACAAATTCATAACAAGCTCTACACACTATGTTTGGCGCCCAAGGTACATTCAAAATAACTTCACGATCAAAATAATGTCTGTATGCCACAGTAAAATCATCACTGATTGATCCATGCTTTTCACTCGCTGGTGTGAAACGTCCACAACAATAGCAGAAAACGTTAATATTTGCAGGACAATTGTACATTTTTTATTTTCTTAATTCATAAAAAATTCACGTAAATGAAATTAATAAATTCAAATATGTTAACAAAAACCGTATTGTTCACAAAATATTTAGCGCGTCAAATGTGTTTTAGGAGTTGTTATGCACGAACCTGATCTCGCAAGACTGCTGCGATCTTAGAACAGGTAAAATCGTTGGGAACAAATTTTGGAATTTCTAAAACAAACATTTCCTGATAAGACAGACTACAACCTTCTATATACTTTTTATTTTGGAATGTGTGCTAGCCACTTTTCTATGTACTTAACAGGCTAAAAGTCTTGTGAGACCAATCTTGCTTTTCACTACTCACGACCACATTTTGTTACATCCAATATTCATTGGAAAACCGTATCTGGAAAAAATACTAGCAAAAATAGAAAAATCTGAAAATGTGTATAATGGGTGGTTACGTATAAAATTATTTTCATAATTACAGTAAAAAATGGTAAAAACATACAATTTTTCGAAATTTTGGTATTAAAAATTGCGTATTGAGATATAGATTCTTCTCAAAATAAGTTTATTTGTACATGTATGAAATTTCTGCATCAAGCTATGACAAAATAAATCGATTAAATCAAACAAAGGTCGATTTATAAGTCAAATTTAGCGTACAGGTAAAACTCCAAAATCTCATGAAAATAGAAAACTTCAAAACGCTATAAAAAAAAATCGAGCGAACTTTTAAAAACACAGCGAGGGTTTTGCTATTGAATAGGTATATTTTCAGAAAAAAAAGGTCCGGTGTGGTTTGATTTTGATGACCCCAAAATTGTCGCACAGTGTAATTTTAGATTTTTTCATTGAAATCCAAATATTTGCTTCGTATGTAAAGTCTTGTCAGGATTATTTCTATATCTTTATAGTGTTGATCCTTGTTAGAGAAAATAACCACATCATCGATGTAGACGTGACAGCATTTCCCGATTTCGTCCCTTAACATGTCGTCTATCGCACTTTGAAAAAACCTCTGCATTTTTCAAGCCAAGTCAACAAAATTCGTACTTGCCTTTTTTCACAAGAAATGCCCGTTTTCCCCTATCCTTTTCTGCTAACATGGTCTGAAGAATGCCTGATTTGAAATCCTGGGTAGTGAAAATTTCAGACTTTCTTATATTGACCAAAATTACTGAAGTAGCTGTCAATAGTTGTTTTCGCATTTAACTTCCGAAAGTCAATTACCATACGTGCTTTCTTTTTACCGCCTTCACTCCTTGTTTATTGACAACCCATATAGGGTTATTGTAGGACAATCGAGATGGGCGTATAAGGCCGTCTCGTAATAAGTTCAAAACTTCTTCATTTACATATTCCGAAACTGCCATTGGATATGGATATGATTTTGAATAAGCCGGCTAGTTGTCCACTGTACTTATTGTAGCAACTATGTTGGTCTTATATGGCAGTGCTTCGTTTTAATTGGCAATCACAAATGGCAAAAATTGGACATTTTTTTCAAAAATGTTTACGATGCATTTCTTTTTAATTTCGTCGCGACTATGGACTTTACCTTGATGGAGTTTTTTACATTTTTAACTCCTTTCAGGCTACTCATCATTTTAATATAATTTTTAGACGCACTGGTGTCAATTAGAAACTTTAATGTTTTCCCCTCCAGTGTCCTACAAATGTAGGGCGAGAGGGACGTTGTACTAAAAAATTCACCTCACTTTCTTGCTCCACCCCATTCACAATGGCGATCATAATAATCGTCAACTTGACTATGACTATTTATCCTTGCATTTTAAGAACGTGCTGCCTGTCACTTCCGCGCAGTTTTTTGGTTGCTTCTCCTTGTTGAAATTGTTGGTTATTATGAGCTATCGGCCTGCCTATGGTGAGGAGAATGGTGCGGAGCAATTATCCTTGCACCCGTTTGTCCGTTCTGGGTAATTTAATTTTTTCTGGAGAAAGAGTTTCCAAACGAATATCTGACATAATTCTCCTATAATTCCTGAGCCAATGTTAAGGCACTAGGCATGTCCTTCGGATGCGAAGAAAACATAATGTTAAACATTTACCTTCGTTAACCGGATACAAAAACCCTTAGAGTATCCTGCCTATATTTTTCACATAAGGATGTTATTCAAATATCGCTGCTTTTATTCAACATATAATAATAACTTTATTTATGATTAGAGTCAACTTTTTCTCGACCTGATCATAGAACTCGGGAATTGACAATTTTCCTTGTCGAAGGGTTGACATCTCCTGTTCTACCAAATGAACCGGTCGTTTGTCCGCGAAAGTAAAATCTAAACGGGCGATAATTGCCTTAAAGTTTAAAACGGTCGACCGAACCGAATTATATTCCTTATTATTGCTACCGCCTGATAGTGCCTTGAGCTAATTTTCGGATAATTTATAGGCAGCAAATGCAGGCTGCCTCCACCTTATACCTATAGCACGACAATTCACCATTGAATTCGGGCAAAGATTTTATAATTTCGAGTGACTTTTCGCATTGAACGGTCGGGTCTATAGTCACCTCTTGAAATTCCTCAACCGATACCGGAGTCTCTAAAATCCTTAGTATTTCCGTCAGTTTAATTATTGTCCTTTCAAATGCCGTCCTAATTCTTTCTGTAGCTGCACTGACCTCAGCAGTCACCATTATTCTTAACTGCTCTTCATTCATTTTGATTTTTCTCTGACTTGAGTACAAAAAAAATGTCAATAGTTGCTTTAACACTTATATTTTTAGCCTTGGTATGCGCTTATTAGAAAAATTTCAATTTAATGCTACGTGCATATTCACTTAATTTTTATTCTTTTTTCTTCGCTTTATATCAATGAAGAAGTGAGTATTCAAATTAAATTTTGTTGATGGCAGAAACTGCAAGCGGCTGGACAGAAGCTGGTACAAATTATTTAAATGTCTCTTTTTTTAGTTTTTAAATTTTTTATTACTCTGTTTCGTTCACTTAAACGGATTTAATACCTTCGTGAAAATTTTTCGCGTAAGAATTTGACTTTTCGCGTTGAGCGCTAGTTATTGGTTTCAAGCACTATGTGCTCGTTGAAACTAATATTTTTTTTTATTTTAAGCGCTATGCGTTGTTATTTATTTTAGGAGCTAATTACAACAACTAAAACTTGTTGGTGCAGTTCACGCTGACGTTGTTTTTGTAAAAGTGAGCGCCGGCGTGGTTGATGCAGCAATCTGGTAGAATTCCTACGCCATCGTCTGCTATATGGTATCAGTTTCATGTGTTAACTTATTTGGCGTGGAACACGCTAACTTAAGCAGTTCTCGCGCTCACACTCTGGCAGAATTTCTAAGCCATCGTCTGTCCTGTGGTGTCGTGGTGGCGAGAGGCTTCAGGTGTTTACTTGTACAAGTTCTTCGTCACTGAAGCCAAAGTCAATTTCAATGTCAATGATGGAAATATTAGAGGAGATGGGGATGTTAGCGGTCGTCCCTCGACAAGCTCCGAGTATATTTCTGCAATGGAAAAGCTCCTGATAAAAAATATCTACTACATATTTGGAGTCGACTTAAAACTGTAGGTCCCTCCATTTGTGACACAATATCAAGACGTACACCATAAGTAGGAGGATTAGCTTGGCAGATGTAAGCGCCAATTACATGCATTATATATTATATATTGTATATAATATATTATTATTGTATAAACTTATAAAAATACAAAAAATAAATTAAATTAATTATTATTATGGATATTATTTAAATTCCACTGAAGAATTCGCATGATCTATTCTGGATGTCTGGTGGTAAAGAGGTAGCGGGTGGATTATTGTTGAGGTGTGACAACAGGCTTGAAATGAGTAGGATTGTTGTTGTGAATTCAATAGACGTTGTTGTAGCGTAGTCAATAGGTTGGGAAAAAGAGTCATCGGCTTCATTTGTTTTTGTGGGAGAAAGGTGAGCGACTTTTTTGTTTCAGTTTGGATACTTTGTTTGATATTTACGGTCTCTTTGTTTGTTGAATTGTTAGCTGTGCTGAGGCAAAGGAGGAGGAAGCGGTATAAATCCCAGTATCTCCGTTGATGCCTCTGCGACAAGGTGACTAAACACCGATTACAACATATTAGAGCGTCCTATGGGTTATCAAGATTGTTACCAGTAAGGTACCAAGCACCGATGCCTTCCGGGGCCAAGGAAGAATGGACGGAAGTCCAAAAAAGAAAGAAGCCTATGAAAGGTAAAAAACGTCTTTTAGACCCGGGTCTGATGCGATTTTACTCGAAAAAAAAGGCAAATGGTATAACATACGCGGACACGCTGGGGTTGGTAAAAAGCAGCGTAGAGCTCAAAGACCTCAGCGAGAAGGTAAAACTCATGCGGTCTACTCAAAAAAGTGGACTTGCGATCGAACTAAAGAAAGATTTAGAAGCACCAAGCTGTCGTACGACCATAGAAAAAGCCCTAGAAAATTGGGCAATAGTCAACCTCAAGACTCACAACATTACAATCCAGTGCAGAGGACTTAAAAGCTCAATAAAAAGCAGGTGTAACACACACGGAGGCACATAGTTTGTGTATATTTCGCTCCACGCGGATGGCGCCAAAAAGGTAATGAAGTTTGGGCACATTAAGGCTTGATGGAATCGATGTGGCGTGTCGGAAGTAATCTACCCTTAAAGGTGCTACAAATGATGGGCGTTCGACCACGTGTCGAATGTGTACAAAGGAAAAGATTGTACGAAGTTTTGCAGACGGTGTGCAATGGAAGGACACCGTGCAGCAACGTGCAAAAACGCTGAAAAATGCGTGCTCTGCGACGGCGCCCATGCAGCTGGAAGCGGCAAATGCCTCTGATATCAAGAGACGGTGCGCAAATTAAAGGCACGAAGATATTGCAACTCAATACCAACCACTGTCCAGAGGCCTAAGACCTACTATGGAGAACGCTCACGGAAAATAATGTGGCTGCTCTTTTTCCGAGCTCTACGAAAATATCAACTCTTACAGTTGGCTGACAGACTCTGAAAAGCTAGCTACGTCATGGGTGGGAACCGGTTATACGTGGGCGAAGTTAAATGGATTGTGTAATCGCACGCGTAATGACGACCCTCGAGCTGGAGTTAAGAGGGGAGCATTCAATCCTTGTTACTGTGGTCTTTAACGCTTAATTGAGAACCTGGGGCAGCATGCACATTTATTTTTTTTTTTGTTTTTTCTGTTTTTTTTTGGCGGTTAGGTTGGGTTAAAAATGCCTTCACTCCATATAGTAACCGTCGCTACTACGTGTGTGGTGATTCCACTAAAAATATCCCTCCTCTTCTCTTGGATTTTTCCCAATGAACCCAAGAGGACGGTTGGTGGAAGAAAACTTCGCGGCAGTGGACCTTGTATTAAATTCTGTCAAAAGATTATCGGGAATTGTACATTTAAAAAGCGTGCGTTACACATATGTCTAACTTTTTTTGTTGAAATGTTGGTACAACTGTCCTCTATGGTTTCGCAGAATTTAAGCGTGATCTGTCAATCAGCTTGTTTTTGGCATTTATATCAGTCAACCACAGGTGTGCTCTGCGATTTGCACTATGGATAAAAATATCGAAAAAATAATTTGTCTGAAATTTTATATTCTGAACGAGATTTCGTATGCCGAATCGTTGAAAATGTTTCAGAAAGCCTATGGCGAGTGTGCTTTATCAAAAACACGGGTCTATGTATGGTATAAGGCTTGTGCAGAGGGCCGAGAAGTTGTGCAAGATTTGCCCCGATCTGGTCGCCAATCAATGTCTTAAACGAATGAAAACGTCGACAAAGTCAAGGAAATTGTATTGAAAAACCATCATTTAAGTTTGTTGGAGGTACCTCGTGACCTATTGGGCATGAGACGCGTGGCTGCTCAACTCGTTCCAAAAAAGTTCAATTTCTTTCAAAAAATTCATCGGAAGAAGATGGCTGAAGACATACTTGAGCAAGTGAATTCGGACCCAAAGTTTATCCAGCGCATCGTAACAGGTGATGAGACGTGGGTATATGAGTTTGACATGCATATCAGTCAACAAGCGGCTGAATGGTGCTATCCACATGAGCCGAAACCCAAAAAACCAAAGTGAAAGTCATGCTACTCGTTTTCTTTGATTATCGTGGTGTTGTGCACACGAATTCATTCCAAAATGGTTCTACGGTAAATCTAAAATATTGTTTGGAAGTTATTTTTGTATTTGTGTTAATGAAGTAAAATTTTTGGGAAGAAAACTCATGGATCTTGCACCATGATAACGCACTGTCTCACAAGGGTCATATTGTGAACACTTTTTTGACCAAAAACTCGATAAATATCATCGAACAACTAGCGTATTCACCGAATTTAGCCCCCTGTGACATTTTCCTTTTCCCAAAACTAAAATTGCCCCTCTGCGGATGCCGCTTTAAGTCGAGAGAGAATAAGAAGAATTCTTCAAAAGCGTTTAAAAGGTGCTTTGATGACTAGATCAATTGTTGGCATATGTGTATTGCTTCGAATGGAGCCTCTTTTGACGGCGACAAAATAAATTTTAATGATTAAATACTAATTTTGCGTTTTATTGAACAATTCCCGGTACTTTTTTGACAGAATGAACTTAATGCTCCCGGAACATTCACTTTCGATTGCAGCAGAGTACGGGCCATAATTGATCTGGCACTTGCTGACCACATAACGGCAAATCGCGTGAAGTGGAGAATCAAGAAGTCCATCTACACATACAAGCATAGTGACATAGTGATAGGTCATAATAGCAGAATACAGGAGGGTGGGCGAAACTTTGAAAAATAGAAGGCAGGACAAAAATGAAAAAAAACGGCCTTCAATACCAAGACCTTTAAAAAGGTCGGCATGGGATGAAGCTTACAGTTCCGTCGCGAGTGCGGATTGTATGGCGGAACATATGGCCGCCCAGATAGAAATCACTTGTGATGCATCGATGCCCAGATGTACATATGGTTGCAAACGGAAATCTGCCTACTGGTGGACTGCTGAGATAGCTAATAAAGGAACAACAGGAGCTCGTCAAAGACTAAACTTAAATAGTATAGAGTATAGAGAACGAAAGTAGGTGCAGAAAAAGGCAATAAGAGAAAACAAAAATCGTTGCTTTAAATGAATGCGAGATAGTGCAGATACTGACGCCTGGGGACTGGCGTAAGAAACGGTCATGCAAAAGGGGAAAGGGCCTAGAGCACCGCAGCCCACGTGCCCAGAATTATTGCAGCAAATAGTATTGGCGCTCTTTCCCCCACAGGTGGAAACAAGCGACGAAGAATATGATCTGGATGCAATTGCAAACGTGCCACCGGTGACACCTGAAGAAGTGCTAAACTCACAAAAACGTGTAAAAGACTGCGAGGCACCTGGCCCAGGGTTCCTAACATTGCACTTAAAACCGCGATATGGCCAAAACCTTACACATTCGTCAACCTACACAGTGCTTGCCAGGCACCATCCCGAAGTGATGGAAATTGCAACGCTTGGTGCTGCTACTTAAACCAGGCAAGTAATCTGACCAACCATCCGCATACATATCTCTTTGTATGTTGGATACAGTAGGAAGGAAAACTTAGAAAGCCCCAGCGGACTCTCTGGTAAACCGTTTGGCTTCCGACGAGCAAGGTCAACCGTGGATGATATACGAATAGACACCAATTTAGCTCGGAAAGTTATCAGCGGGGGGAGCACCTCCATGAAATATTGCGCAGCCGTCATAGGGGATGTAAAAAATGCTTTAAATTCGGCTAAATGGTATAACATACTGTTAGGCCTTAGACTTTTGAAGGTGCCACGTTATTTTTTGCGCATCAGCTATATTATATTTCGTTTATTATTAAGTTTTGTAAGCGCGTTTGCTAGCATCTAGGCAGTGGAGATGAACTGGTTTAGACAAACCGACGACCGATACAGACGCTTGAGTCAAACACTCACAACAGTACCAAACCGAAGACAAGTTTGTGAATATCGGAATATTGCACAGTCTCGGATGTTTCATTCCCCTCACAACCCCTTTCGAAGGCAATGGGTAGAGTTTATATTATCGATGGCGTAAAGTCTCCATACGCCCACAGGTGCAGAACCTAGACGCAGGATCCTGTTGTGTCGGTCATAAACGCGGCCCCACCTTGAAGAAATGCTAACGCGGTTCCAGAGTGGAAGTCCGCCGAGGAGGAGGAAGGTTATAGTATTAGTGGTAGCATGCCCCCACCTTGGTATTCGGGATTATTTTTTGGTGTTTCATAGTTTTTATAAATTCGACAAAATTAAGTCTAAAATGAGATTTAAACATTTTTTTCAGAAGCATTTCAACAATGCAGATATGTACGTATATTCATATTTCGGACAATAAAATATTTTAAAGACACTGTACGAAGTTCTGCGCCGGGCGCATAGAAAATGTATACATATGTAAACATAGATACACTACAGCAAAAAAAAGGAGCTATCTGGTTTGAAAATAAATTTCTAACTTCACGCCTATATTACTTATTTCGTACAGTTTTTGTGAATTGGATAATCCCATACGTGAAGATATATCTTAATTATGTATGTATTTATCTTCCATAAGAGAACAAAAAGGAATGTATTTTAAATTTTAAATAGTATGAAATTTCAAAGACGTAAACTTGTTTTAGCTTTTGTTTACATCATCAGTGTACGCTTCTACGCACACTTGACAGACAGCAGCTATAAAACAGTCACCATTCGCTACGACTGTCGCCATTCTGTCGCGCATTTAGAAGACATATTTATATGAATATACGAATATGCTGGCACTTGCCAAGACACGGTTCACGTTTCACCAAATATTTTTGTCTTCCTCAAGAAAAATAGGCTTATGGACAGCTCAGGCGAATGAGGGAAGATGTTATGGGCTCGTTTTATGAATGATCGAGCCTTGGTTTGAGAAATATGCGCTTACGTTTATGAATGAAATTGTTTTTGTTGTATTAAAGAACATTTTAGAATCTGTTTCTGGGCCTTTGAAGGTATATTACATAATTTGTTTTTGTAAGTACAATATTTGGAATATCGACTCCGCGACGGCAATTTCGTTAAGTAAATAATAAAAGGCATATACATAATTACATATATATTTTATTAACCCTTATAGATACATTCAAATATGTATGTATGTTAATGTATGTATATAAGTCAATATTAAGTCAAATCCTTGATCTCTTGATATACAAAATCCTCAAACTCCTAGTTGGAGCATGGAACGTCGAGGATCAAAGTTATTTCAAGACGCATACATACATATGTATGTATGTTTATGCTTTGTTTTTGTGGGAGCTTACTGTTGTCCTTCAAACAAACATATTTCCTATAAAAAATTGCGTTTGACATATATTTTTTGGTGGAGAATTTAAAATCTTTCATTATATAACATAGTATCATCTAATGAAATCGCATGCTATGGTTGCCAAGTCCCAACTCCACCTCCACGTGGTTGCAGCTGGGAAGCGCTAGGGATTTCTATTGAAAATACTAAATATTTAAATAGAACTGGAGTAGGTCAACGGAGTAGGCAAACCAGCTCATGTATCTGTGTATTTTCTTTTATTATTTTAATTAATTTGATAAGCAACATAATTTGTACACCATCTGTAAATGTACAAATTCATACATATACATATGTAAAGGTATGTACTACATACATACATATATGCACGATCACATGTGCAAATATAAGAGAAAATAAAATATAGCAGAGTAATAGAAAATACTATAAAATACTTCATATGAAATAAAACGTAAATTAAAATAAATAAAAAATACCTGCATTAATAGTAATTCATCCATTAAATTCGAAATATTGCCAAAGCATCAAAGATTCTAAAGAACAAAATCTATGCTTATATGTTACATTTGTACTTTCAAGCATACATACATGTATACATATATATTCACATACCTATGTACGTACGATTACCGTACGCTCGCTCAGTGCTTAGGCAGACAAATCGAGACATGTAGTCCAGTAAAAAAAAGATTTAAGTAAGTAATTTTAGGAGTATGCGAGTTTATGGTTTTATTATGTAAAACCCATCACTGAGGCATTCTCTGAAAAAAAAGCCACTTGAAAAAAAAAAGTTCTTTATTTTTTTGGCAATAATATATCTTATAGTATATGTAAAAACTAAAATAAAAAATATGGTTTTAGGTCCGTGTAATGCGGGGTTGCCATACTGTCAGGGGTCAAAGTTTTTTGCCAAAAAATGTTCGAACCGCCATAACTTTTAAACGAATGAACGGATTTTAAAACACCTTAAGACTCTTTTGTACAAAATTTCTTAAACTTTAAAACTGTGTATCATAAAAAATTTTTAAATTAATATTTCATTGAAAAAAATTTAAAAAATTTTTTTTTTGAATTTTTAACCACTTATGCCCCCTTCGATTTTTTTCAAAAATACCCCAAAATGTTCCTTATTTCATCACCTTTTTACCCCCCAAAGGGAATTTTGGGACAGCAATATTTGTATGAGTTACAAATAAAAAACCAACTCAGTGCAACGCTCTCAATCTAACCAATCTATTTGTTTGACTACAAATTGCAATAATTTATCAGAAGCTGTGAAAAGGAAGTAAAAAATAAGACAAGCAAACAGGATTCCTTAGATTTCAAGCTGTTGCTATGATGAAAAATCATTGATTTATGGACTTTTATTATCTGCATTTAGCGTAACCCAGGATTAACGACGTGGACGTAGCAGACATTTAATCCCTTTTTTATTTTTTTTATTTTTTCATTTTTTTTATTTATTTTTTTGTTTTTTTATTATTTTTAAACTTTTTTTGTATTTTTTCAATTTTATAATTTTTTTTTTTTGGTTTTTTAGTTTTTTAAGTAAAATAATTATGTATATTGAATCTTAACTTGATGTTCATGTGCTTTTGCGTTTACGTCCACGCTTTGGTGGAAAAACTACAGATTCTTCAGAGAAACTAAATGTTTTTAATAACAATTCTTCGTTACCGATAGGGATAAATGCGTGATACTTTTGGGTACCATTAATTCTGTTTGCTAAAGAAAATCTGACTTTCAAGGAATTTTCGAGCACATTTTGTTCTTTTTTTGAAGAAAAATACACGAAAGTTCGTTCAAGATTTTTCTTTGCCCAATTGAAAAGAGCTTCTGCTGTCAAAATTTGTTGGGAAGGTGGAAGTTGTAAGCTCGCTCGAGCTGCCAATCTTTTTAAATTTCCACCAATACCGTCACAAGGACCTTTCCCATGGGCAGTTTCATGGAAGTGCCATTCAGCATCCACTCCAAAGTCCTTCTTATGATTCAACAAATTAACAAAGTTAAATCGATTCTTACATATAATGTTGTGCTGCTCCATCAGTAAAATATATTATTTTATTTATCGATAAACTTTGCTCCTTTAAATGTTTCATAAGAATCTTCTGGAATGCATGCACAGCTACAGTATTATGCGTGAGATCATCAGAAAGAACAACTATACTGTTATGTTCAAGTTTCTGATTTTTAACATAATAGTACACAGCTGTATGAATGGAAACTTGATTGTTGTTCCAGTGGAATGACTGAGCAGCATTTTGAGCAACGAATGCATAATTCTCTGCAAAATCGCATAATAATAGCAATTCTCCTTCTTTTAGATTTTTTTTCAGATGCTCTAAATATCAACGTTGAACGGTCTGTGCTTTCCCAAATTTGAAACTCAATTTTATTAATTCCGTTAGACTCGAAAATCTCATTTAAATGGTCTTTTATAATATCAATATTATTTTCGCATTTTTTACATTCTCCAGAATGACATTGAGGTGTCGCATTTTCACAGACCATGATTTTTAAGCAATCTTTATAAGAAGTAAGTTTTAAAACACTGGATTCAGTCAAAGAAGGTATAGATGCTCCGTCAATCATTAAGTGCACATTTTCGTGGTAAGTAATATACATACACAAACCGAATGTGTTCCACATGATCCCGCAAGAACACAATGCTTCGGTCGCAATCGGGCGAAGGTGGAAAATCCTATCTTACAATTCGGATGTTCTAATTTAAAAAGATAATAAAGTTCCGAAAGGTTACATAAAATTAAACGCTTTTGTACATGAACACGTTTTCCATCGGATTGCTTTACAGGAACGAAATCTTTTTTACCTGGCAAAAGACGACTATTTGTGTCCTTTTCATAAAAACTAATAACCAACGTTTTAATTTCTTCAGATAATGAATTTCCATTAATTTTATCGCTTTTTCCTTCTCTTGCTTGTTTGACGAGTTGGCGTGAACATCCAAATATCTTTGCTACTTTTCTTTCTCCCCATGAATCTGGTACAAGTTTTAATAATTCATACTTTTCAAATCTACTAATCTGTGGATCATTGAATTTATTTTTTAATTTTTCAATAATTTGCAACAAATCAGCGGAATCATTACCGTTATTAGTAGATTTATCATCTTTAGCAAAAGAAAAATCTGAATCAGATTCGTTCTCACAATCAGATTCAGATTTATTCTCAGACTCAAATTCGTTCTCAATCTTAAATTCTTCCAAATTCTTTAAATCTGTAGACGATGCAGAAGATTTAGGTTTAGATTTACATTTACCAGTAACTTTAGGCCAACCTTCTTTCACAAGCTGTTTACGACATTTATCACACAAATGCAAACTGTGAGGTACGTTTTTTCCAACAATTTTTCCACTATTGACCTTACGTACATTCTTATTTTTATGATATTCATATTGAAAAGGATTATAGCACTTAGTAAAAGGCATAATTAAAAAAAAAACCATATAATAAGTAGTGAAAAAAAAAATACTTACTGTAGAAAACTCTTTCAATGCGATAATCGTAGAAAATGTTACACTTTGTTAGGCACGGTACTTATAATACGCGTGAATAAACTCGGTTGTAAGAAGGCATACAGCATAGCCACCTAGCGGAATTTTAGGGTACTTGAATTCTCCAATTTAAACTATGTAGTTAGTATTGGACAATTATCAGTATTGGACAATTTTAAGGACTTTGTTTTCCATTTATGGACATGAAATCTCTTTAATTTCTTTTACAAAATTCCTAAATAATAATTTTTCTTACATTTAGTAAAGTATGATGGAAAAAGATAATAATATAATGCAGTAGGGATGATAGTAGAGCATTTCCTTGGATTAAGAGCGTTGCGCTGAGTTGGTTTTTTATTTGTAACTCATACAAATATTGCTGTCCCAAAATTCCCTTTGGGGGGTAAAAAGGTGATGAAATAAGGAACATTTTGGGGTATTTTTGAAAAAAATCGAAGGGGGCATAAGTGGTTAAAAATTCAAAAAAAAAATTTTTTTTAATTTTTTTCAATGAAATATTAATTTAAAAATTTTTTATGATACACAGTTTTAAAGTTTAAGAAATTTTGTACAAAAAAGTCTTAAGGTGTTTTAAAATCCGTTCATTCGTTTAAAAGTTATGGCGGTTCGAAAATTTTTTTGCAAAAAACTTTGACCCCTGACAGTATGCCAACCCCGCATTACACGGACCTAAAACCATATTTTTTATTTTAGTTTTTACATATACTATAAGATATATTATTGCCAAAAAAAGTAAAGAACTTTTTTTTTTTCAAGTGGCTTTTTTTCAGAGAATGCCTCCACTGTGAACTAAAGTTTGAGTTTTCCGGGTCGGGGGTTGTGTTCCGCGGCCGCCATCTTAGAAATAAGGGTGCAACTGGCTTTTGCGTTTATCTCGTAAACTCCGAGAGTTACTAGAATTTTGTGAGATACTTTTTTTGTAGATAATAATATTTCCTACAACTTTCATTCAAAACTTTTTAGTGTAAAATTTATAATAAAAAAGTTATAAACAAAATTACGTGAAAAATTAAGGGATGAATTATATATTATCTTTTATAATTAATAACTTTTTTTATTGATTTCATGGAAAATATACATCAGAGCTTTTTTATAAAGCATTCTTTTGTAAAAATTTGTGTCAATAAGTTTTTCCCGCTATCTTATTTAGTCTTATGATTTTGAGCTGCTACGCGGAGCAACCACTACATTAGCGAAGCGCATAAGCGTATACGAATATCATATACTATACTCGTACATGCATTGCATTTATCTACTTTTCTTAGTGATGTTATTTTGTATTATTGTATTGTTAATTTTGTACGCAATTATATTCATATTTTATTGAAGATAATCCAGATAAGTTTAGTTTATGATGTGATTTAATTTGTATTGCGCCAATATTGCTTTTCACTGAAGCTGATACTGTCTTTTTTAAGCGAGGAAAAGTACTATCTTGCTGTATCAATCATAAGGAGTTGTATAGGGTGAGCCATGTAAAATTTGCTTTTTGAATCGGCTATAAAAAAAAAACTAATCAATATTTTTTCAAACTTTTTTTTTTATTTTGAAGATTGAACATTGTGATTTATGAATGAAAAATAATATCGTTCAAATGACTGCCACGACTGGCTTTACAGTACAGGCCATTCGATCAACCCAATTTTTAAGCACATTTTCGATTGTTTGGCCTCCAATTTCATGAATAGCAACTTCGATTTCGTGTTTTAAACCATCAATCGTCTCTGGATGGTTCGCATAGCATTTGTCAAAAACGGTAGCCAAAAGTTCGAGTGTAACTGTGGTAGTGTGTCGTCCATGTCATCCTCTTAAATTTTTGAAAACAATTCATTGAGCAGGTCACGGTAACGCTCGCCATTTACTGTAACCGCGGCTCCTCGCTAATTTTCGAAAAAAATCACCCGATGATGCCGCCAGATCAAAAACCGCTCCAAACGGTGACTCGTTGGGGATGCATTTGCTTCTCTACAGTAACGTGGGGATTTTCTGAGCCCCAAATCCGAAAATTTTGCTTATTGACGTAGCCACCGATGTGAAAATCAGAAAATAAGAAGAAGACTCACTGAAGAAGAAGCTACAGACATGTCAAAATACTGCCATTCGGACAGCGACCGGTTGCCTCCTGATGTCCCCCATTCAACACCTGCATAACGAGGCACAAATGCTCCCAGTAATGGAGCATAACAAACTGCTCAGCAAGCAGTTCGTGCTTGGATGTTACCGCAGGTTTCACCCTTACAGACACCTGCTTGAGCCTGAGCCGCCTTCCAGGCGCGTCCGGAGACACCTTTTAGACTACGCTGACGAAAGACAAAACTGACCGCAATCTACTGGACCGGACAGTATTTAGACAGTCAATAACCGCATCCACCGGGAGACCGTCACCACCTTCTTAAGCTCCCGTCCTGTGAATTCCGTAATCGGAGTCCAACCACCACCTATATCAGATGAAGAGCTTGAGCGTTTCCCGATCCGCCACCTGAGGACGCGTCCGATGGGGTTTCCGATTCTCCACACGGGGAACAATATCCCAAATATCATCAACAGTAAACTGGAGAAGAAGCAGTATTCTCTCAAACATATATAATTGATTCTGACGCTGGTACAAAATTGGAACTGAAAAAGTCCGCAAAAAGGTCAACAGCCTCCTTGGTAGAGCAATCGTAGTTACCACTGAAAACATAGCACTTAGTCTCCTACAGCTATAGAATTCCAAGCGAATAACAAGCAGTATATGATGATTAACAGCATACGATATTAGATCAAGACATTCACTAAGTGAGAAATTCATGTTGTGGCTTATGAAAACTAGATCCAGAATTCGAGAAAGCTATCAGCACAGTTGATAATTTGCATAAAATCTGAACTTAAAAAACTTTCAACTAAGTAAGATTTCGAGAAGCTGTGGACATTTTTAGCAATTAAAGCATAGACGACACACGACCACAAATGACCGAGGTGAGTCTCTTTATGATTTCATAATTAACACTAACTTGTCGGTATGTAACAGGGGTAACACTCCCACTTTCACCTTTCCCAGTGCGGAGTAAATCAGTGGATGGGAGGAAGTTATCGATGTTACTCTATTGTCTGAAAACAGCTCAGTAAGGTTAGACAATTAGGGGGTCTCTAATAAAAGGTCTTCTTTAGATCACAGCTGAATCTTCTACGATCTGGATCTTAATGTTGACCCGCCCTTACCGTATATAAATCCACTAAGAGCCAACCGGTAGAGGTTCAAAAGCGGAGTAAATAACAGGATATCAGAGATTCTCATCCACCAAATCACTCTCACCGAAAACCTTGAGAGTAGGGTCACAACACTGGAGAAGGCATTTAGTAGGGCCTGCCCCATAAAATCTAGCAAAAAATCTCACCATCCTTGGTGGAGCAGTGAGCTCTTAAAACTAAGGGAAAAATCTAGATCAACGTTTAACCTCAGCTACTCGACAGGAAATTGGGAATTGTACGGAGAGAGTCGGAGACAGTACAAGAAGTCAATTAGGGCCGCCAAGAAAGAGAGCTGCAGGGAATTTTGTTCGTCAATCGAATCCATCAGGATTCTGCCAGGCTTAGCCGTGCTCTGTTCAAAGATCATTCAATGGCTTCTTGGGTCAATAAGTATGATGATACTTGGACTGCTACGACAGAAGTATCGGTAGAACTTCTGCTAAACACGCATTTCCCGGGGTACAGCGTCCACGAAAGTGGGAGGTGAAATATCAGGCGGAGTTAATGTATTCCGCAGCATCTTGCAAAAGATATAATTACAAAGGAGAAAGTTCCATGGGCAATTAAATCTTTTTAACCTTTTAAATCTCCGGGGCCAGATGGGATCATTACAAAGATGTTACAGGAAGCCTTGGACTGTATCCTACCATGGCTAGAGGAAATGTTTAAAGCGTGTTTAAACATTGGTCATATTGCAAATAGTTGGAAACTAGTCAAGATCGTCTTCATTCTCAGAATAGGCAGGAGGGACATGAATCAACGGAGGACTATAGGCCAATAAGTCTTTCGTCTTTCCTGTTAAAAGTTGTCAAAGACTTTTGGATATATGTATATCTCAGAAGCTCTTTAGAGAGCTCTGGTATATCAACTGCACAACATACTTACCTCAAAGGCAAATCTACGGAGACAGCGCTTCACGAGGTAATTCGAACAATAGAGGGCTCTCTAGAGAACAAACATTTTAGTACAGATGCCATCCAACGGGCGTTGATAGACTTAGAGGTGGAAAATTGCATCAGTAATTGGATCATCTCTACGCTAGAAACCAGGATCATCAAAGCTAATATGGGTAATATCTGCATTACCAACAAGGTCCACAGGGGCACTCCACAGGGGAGAGTATTACCTCCACTTCTCTGATTATGCGTTATTAGTAAAGTCTTAACAAAGCTTAATAGAGGTGGGGTAAAAGCGGTGGCGAACGCTGCTGATTTGGTTTTAATGGCGTCAGGACTGTGTCCTAATACGATCAGTGGGATCATCCAAAGGACGTTAGACGAGCTTAACTCTTTGGCCACAGGCTGTGGCCTAAGTCTAAGCCCGCGTAAAACAGGGCTCGAATCATCACATTCGCGAACGTACCACTCGTCGCTGAGAAATGCATATTTCGGAGTATGGCGTACGTGAAAGTACCTTCTTATTGCAGTTTCGTATCATGACAATTGTGAACGAGTGCTGAACGCTCGTAAACGACCAAATTAAAGCAAAGATGTAAGTAAATTGTAAAAATATATAAATAAATATGGTTTTTATAATAAATTTATTATCGGACGAATTTTAATAAACTCAACCCCACCCAAAAAGATCTGATGGCGGAGTATATGGCCAACAACCCCGGCTTGGCAAAAAATCAACTGCCGAATACCGCGCAAGGCAGATATACGGCAGGTAGACTGTGGGAGAAGCTGGCAACGAAATTTAATGCTATTGGGCCCCCAGTTAAGGATGCCAAGATGTGGAGGAAGGTGTGTATATAAATGATATATATATACAATATTTTGAAAAATTATTATTATTCATGGTTTTTATAGGTTTTTGCTGATCAGAAGTATCAGGCAAAAAAAAAGCTTTCTTTCAACAAGGCTTCTAAACAGTGGACTGGTGGAGGACCTTTTACCGAAAAGGTGATTACTGCCAGTGAGGAGATACTAATCGAAGCAGCTGGACTTGAGGCTTGTGTAGAGGGAATCCAAAATGTTCCACCATTCGGAAGTTCCCCAAGTGCGCGAACACCACACAACATCAGTGGCAGTGAATGCAATGAGGAGGAAACAAACTCTTGTCACAGCTCCTTACCAAGCCCAACAATATAGACTCCTGTCTGCACCAAAACTCCGCGAAGCAGAACACCGGGGAAAAAGAGTGGAAGTGACGACATTTCCATGGCAGCCGGTTCTACGTACCGAAATGACTCGGGTTTTTCCCGACCAAGGGCTGCCGCCCCAGTATACTAGCCCTGTCTAGTGAAACCCATATCATCCCACCCTTAACGTCACAGGAGCAAACTCTCGCAGCAATCCTGCTCCAAATACTTCTCCTCAGAGCTGGAGTCGAATCCAACCCTGGGCCAGAAGTATTCTACTGCTGCGTCTGCCACAAACGGCTTCACCCGAACTCCACCTCGGTTAGGTGCAACAAGTGCAACGGGTGGAGCCACCTTAAGACCTGCTCGGGTCTTAAGTCACATAGGGAGTGGTCCACACGGTATGTGGCCACGTGTTGCTCCCGCCAGCAGGCGTCTGATGCCTCCACGGCTAACACACCCCCTGATAGGCCGGCACTACCAACCGCCACCACTACTAACACCTCCACGGTGAGGAGCCTATCGGAGCAACACAACTCCCCTTCAACCCCTCCCTTTCCTTCCAGCTCCAACCCCAGTGCGGGGACAAACCAGCAGCTCCTGGGCCCCGCACAGCCTGTTCCGTGGGTCAGGCCGTAATACCTCGGAATCTGGTAACAGTCCAGTGCAATTCCTGCAATGGCTGGTGCCATTTTCGGAGATGTTCCGGCCTGCGCACCACCCGTGAGTGGACAACTGCCTACGTTGCCCCCTGCTGCAGAGCTCTGCACCCACTACCGCCCTCGGAGGCGCGGCCGCCCACCACCATCAGGCCGCAACAGCCACAGTGGATTGCGCAGCAGGCCCAACGCAGACAACACCACGCGTCCCTCACCCCCCGGATTACACTGACCTCACCGAGAAGCTTCAAGCTTCTCCAATTCAACTGCAACGGACTTATGAGTAAGGTCGACGAGATAGTCGACTTCATGAGCCGGCACAGTATCAAGATAGCTGCGGTCCAAGAAACAAAGCTGCACGCTAGGTCATCTCTGATCACCAGGGATGGCTATAACGTGCACAGACACGATCGCGAGCGAGACAACGGTGGTGGCCTAGCGTTCATAGTCCACCACACTGTGCAGTATCGTCTCATCGATGAAGGAATCGACCGCAGGGACAGCACCTTAGAATGTCAAGGCATAGCTGTCCGGTCAGGCGATTCCAAGCTCGAAATATTCAACATATATATACCCCCTGTCACCTGCTGCCCGGTAGGATATCACCCTGATATAGGTGCGCTCATCAGAGGTGAAAACCGATTGGTTGTAGGTGACTTTAATGCGCATCACGATCTTTGGCATTCAAGCCTGCCAAATGATCGTAGGGGACAGCAACTGGCAGAGCAGATAGACGACTCGACATTCAGCACAGTGAACGACGACGCCCCCACCAGGGTAGTGGGCAATTGCAGCAGCTCGCCTGACCTAACAATTGCTAGCGCTGGTCTGATAAATAGCATAACGTGGCGACCTATGCTATCGCTTGCAACAGACCACTTGCCCATTATCGTCTCGATCGAGAGACCTGCCGACTTCGTTTCCGCGAACTACCGGTCCTATTTTAACTTTAAAAAAGCTAATTGGGCCGGCTTCACGGAATTCACTGAGGACACCTTCGCCGCTCTTCTCATCCCCACTGATGTGCGCGTAGGCGAACGCGCATTCCGCAAGGTGCTCACTGCTGCTGCGGCTCGCTTCATTCCAGCTGGAAGTTATAAGGACATTCGTCTTCATTTCCCAGCCGAAGCAGCCAGTTTAGCGAACGAACGTGACCACCTACGCCAGGCCGATCCCGGGGATCCTCGAATAAGGGATCTCAATTTCGAGATCCGGCAACTGGTAAACCAGCATAAGCGGACTAAATGGGTTGAGCACTTGAAGACCTGCAACCTCACCTCTGGGGTGAGTAAGCTCTGGTCCACCGTTAGGTGTCTGTCAAACCCGACGAAGCACAACGACAAGGTGGCTATCACCTTCAATGGTTGCACTTCGTCGGACCCGAAGAGATGCGCGAGCTATTTTAGCCGGCTTTTCATATTGCATCCTCCGCGCGACAGAACCAAGCGTCGTGCTACCAGAAGGCTGCACAAACTGACAAACAACAGTGCGCCACTTACTTTCTCCTGTGATGAGGTTCAGGGGGCCATCAACAATTCGAAATCATCGAAAGCCATTGGCCCTGACGGCTTAAACGCGCTGATGCTGAAGCATCTGGGACCCCTGGGAGTAGGATTTCTCACAAGGGTTTTCAATCTGTCCATGGCCACTCTCATCATCCCTGACAAGTGGAAAGCAGGGAGAGTGGTCCCACTGCTGAAACCTGGGAAACCCGCCAACCAAGGGGAGTCTTATCGGCCGATAACTCTCCTTTCCCCAGTAGTGAAGACACTTGAAACCCTCCTACTCCCACTCTACACGAAACACCTGGCCCCAGCCCCACATCAGCACGGTTTCCGACGAGTTCACAGCACCACCACTGCACTCACCGCCATAAACGCCCAGATAAATCGCGGGCTTAACCAAAACCGCCCCTGAGAGAGGACTGTCCTAGTAGCGTTGGATCTAAAAAAGGTTTTCGATATAGTCAGCCATTCCACGCTACTAGATGATATTTATCAGTCGACACTCCCGCCAGGGCTGAAGAGGTGGTCCGCGAACTACCTGAGCGGTCGGCACTCGTCAGTGATTTTTCGAGATCAAATGTCAAAGCAGAGGAAGATTAAGCAAGGCGTACCGCAGGGTGGTGTCCTTTCACCCTTGCTTTTTAACTTCTACATCTCGAAGCTCCCCCAACCACCAGCGGGAGTTTCCCTGATCTCATACGCTGACGATTGCACGATAATGGTGTCGGGCAATGACATCGATGGCCTGTGTTCCAAAGTGAACAACTACCTCACCGACCTTTCTCGCTTTTTCACTGCGAGGAATCTCCAACTTTCCCCCACCAAGTCCACGGCGACCCTATTCACCACCTGGACAAAGGAGGTCAAGCTGTCCCTTAAGGTAAAAGTCGATGACACACCAATTCCGACTGTGAATAACCCCAAAATTTTGGGTGTAACCTTCGACAGTTTGCTCTCCTTCTCTGCGCATACAACCGCAATTGCCACTAAAGTCCAAAATCGCAACAAGGTCCTCAAATCGCTGGCCGGCAGCACTTGGGGCAAAGACAAAGAACTGTTGCTTTCGACATTTAAGGCAACTGGCCGGCCGGTTCTCAACTATGCTGCGCCTGTCTGGTCGCCTGGAACCAGTGATTCGCAGTGGACTAAGCTACAGACCTGTCAAAATACCGCCATTCGGACAGCGACCGGGTGCCTCCTGATGTCACCTATCCAACACCTTCACAACGAAGCACAAATGCTCCCAGTTGCGGAGCACAACAAATTGCTCAGCAAGCAGTTCCTGCTCGGATGTTACCGTAGGTCCCATCCCTGCAGGCACCTGCTTGAGCCCGAGCCGCCTCCCAGGCACGTCAGGAGACACCTCCTTGACTACGCTGGCGATATCCAGGACAAGACCGACCGTAACCTACTGGACCGGACAGTATTTAGACAGTCTATAAACGACATTCACCGGGAGACCGTTACCACCTTCTTGAACTCCCGTCCTGTGAATGCCGTAATCGGAGTCCAACCACCACCCATTGCAGATGAAGAGCTCCAGCTTCCCCGTGAGACCCGTGTAACACTGGCACAACTACGTTCTGGATACTGTAGCAGGTTAAACTCCTACATATCCAGAATCGACCCCGACATACCAAACACATGTCCGGCATGTGAAGGTACCCCGCACGACACTAACCACCTCTTCACATGCCGCCTCAAACCGACTCATCTAACCCCCCTCTCCCTTTGGACCCAACCTGTCGAAACAGCATGTTTCCTGGGCCTACCCTTAGATGAGCTAGACGAAGACGAACGATGATATGCCTACACTGACAGGGCTACCTATGCTGTTAACAACAACAACAACAACAGTGGAAGTGACGAGAAGCTGGCGTTGCTCCAAGAAAATTTTAAATCTATGCATGAATTCCAAAGGAGTTTGGACTCAAAATTGGACAGACTGGTGCTAGCGCAAGAGAGAATGCTAGCAATAAAAGAGGAGAAACATCGCATCCAGCAAGCAACGCGCGAGATTGACCTTGAAATTAAAAGACTGCAACTAGAAGCGCTACGCGACAGCTTAGGGAAATAAGTACCTGTTATTTAATATTTTAGTTTTAAGTATTCATTGGAGATTTTTTTTATTTTATAAGGTTTTGGATTTTATGTGATTTACTTTTGTATTCTTTATTATTTAAGTATTTACGACTGACGAACATTTTTATGTGATAAATAAAGTATGTGATAAAAATAAATAAAAAATTAATTTGCATGTGTATCTGTACATATATTTTTAATTTCGAGAAAAATTTAGTAAGGAATATCTTATTTGGTCTCTTATTGTTTGGCCTATTGTAGTGAGATGATTTGCTTCACCGGCGTCGATTTCAAGTGAATGGTCAGAGTCCTAATTCTGAGGATTGTAGTTAATTTTAAATTTAATGCAGACATTGTGTAATACAGCACATACGTTAGCAAATTTTGCCACTTTTGTAGTATGGTATCGTCCTCTCTTGCCATATCCTAAAAATACATATAAAGCTTTGTTTCTTATTCCGTCTTCACACTATTCGCTTATACCATAGATAACTAGATGTGAAACTTATTCATTTTGAGAGAGAGCGCGCCCATGAGGACGTTTCAAAACTTGGCAGCACTCACACATTATGGGATTTTGAACAGCTGATAGGCGAAATGGCAGACTGCCAGAAGAAACGTGCCAAAAATAACAGACGAAAACAGTTCGTTTTTGCTTAATGGAGAAATGACGTGTTGAAATGTTTATAATTATTTGTCTTAAAATTAATTCAATTGAAATGTAATAATTTGAATTTAAGTGAGTTTGTAGAATCCAAAGCTCGTTATATCGTTTCCGACTTCTACTTTTAATTAGTCTTATGTACATAATGTAATTTTATTGAAAACTGTGTGTTGGTTTATGTAAATTTGTATATACGTAAATATTCTATGGTTGAAAAGCGTAGGTAATGGAACTGAATTTGTGTTTGAGATATTTTACAAAAATTAAAGGTAATCTGCTTTAACTTATTCTGTTCATTGTTTGAGAATTTTAGTTTTTTTAGTTACCCAATTTCTGTGTTATATTAAAAAATCGCTATAAGTCATGTTTTTAATTATAACTTATGTTTTTCGCGTTCATTACTTTATTATTATTAAATTACTTTTGTATTTCAGTTTTAAATAATTTCATTTACACATAAATTTTTAAATTTTTTTCTTATTTATGTACATATTTCATACGGATTGTGTTTATTTTTAGTATATGTAGGTGTTTACGAGTGATATAAGGCTATTGGGCAACCGCACACTAAATACTAACCTCAATGGTGGTGTGGAAACTAAAAATTCCCAGTTCTTTTTTTAAATACCCAATTCATGTTTCTACCGGTGTGGCAATATTGGCGAATGTTATAAAAAATGCACATTTTTCAGCGCTCTCACGAGAAAAAGAGTTTCACATCTAGTCATCTATGGCTTATACATTTCAACATTTATATGCGTATGGCAACAGATCGGCTATATACTCGTAGTATGTACCTATGTATATACATAACAATATTGTTTTGTATTTCATCTTCACACTACTCTATGATATTATGCGAAAATCTATACTATAAAGGTGAATGTCTGTACGTTGTCCGCGCATCACTACGAAACGACAACACCAAATGACATAAACATGTTTATACATTCATATTTTCACCCAATGAAGGTTATGGGCATGTTTTTATGATGGAGCTCCCTTCCCACAGCCCCCAGGCCGCGCCTCCACTCTCATTCGTCACTAATAATCGAATATTTGCTTAAATTTAATCTAAAAAATCTTAGTTTTTCCTATTTCCCGCTATTTATAGCACACTCTAGACTTCATAATCCGCATAAGCTGTTCAACTATGACCCAAATGCAAAGTTCAAAAACGGTTTGAGATAGAAAATTAATAAAAATAATTTTGCTTGATATTTTTTTGATTGGTTGTTTTGATTTTATTCAACGTGGCATAGCAACGAATGCCGGGTATTGTAATATTATGGTTATTAATAAAAAATTATTTTCTATGAAATTATTGCTTGTAATTCTTTTATATACATATCCTAAATCCCACTATTTATAGCACACTCTAAACTTCATAATCCGCATAAGCTTTTCAACTATGACCCAAATGCAAAGTTCAAAAACGGTTTGAGATAGAAAATTAGTAAAAATAATTTTGCTTAATATTTTTCTGATTAGTTGTTTTGATTTGATTCAACGAGGCATAGCAACGGATGCCGGGTATTGTAATATTATGGTTATTAATAAAAAAGTTATTTTCTACGAAATTATTGTTTGTAATTCTTTTATATACATATCCTAAATCCCTCAAAACTACTCCTACGCGAGCGGGCCTGCGGGCTAAAGCTAGTATACATATACATAGCAATATTGTTTTGTATTTCATCTTCATACTATTCTATTATATACAGAGAACGTAAATTCATAGAGAAGGCGCAGGAACGAATGGACAGGTTAAATGTCAAAACACATCAAAACGAGGGTAGGAAATTAACAGTAGAGAGTTAACATAGCGGAGCGTAGTCAACATAGCGGAGCGTAGTCAACAGAAATAAATATAACGTTTGCATTGAAATGTAAAATGCCATGATTTGATGTTAGAGAAAAGAAAATAACAGCAGACTTGTACATTTTTCTTTCATGCTTATTTGCCGTCGGCATTTTGCATGCGCAAATGGATTATTTCTTGTGAGATGAATAAATTAATTCTAAGTAACGCAATAGCACCGTAGGCCTAAGTAGCTAGAGTGCTCTATCAGTTAGTGTTATATTTCCTGTTTCTCTAATAAATAATAATAATAATAATTCTAAGTATATGCATGCATGAATATGAAATTTTAAGTATCTAATTGACTAAATTGTATTGAATTTAGGTCTATTATCAAAATTATATCATAACACAAAAAATAACTTTGTAAACCATTCATTTACATCAAGGTTTATTATTCAGCAAAGTGTTGAATTAATATAACATCTACCATCCATATTCATGTGGGCAGATAAAAACATGACTTGCCTCAAAACCCAGCTCATACACCTCTCATACACATCTGCATATAAAGAATTCAAAGCAAATAGACAAACATATGCAAACATATTTCTAATATACATATGTATGTATGAATGCAAAAATCACATTTCTTTTTCATGCTTATTTCCCGTAGGCATTTTGCATGCGCAAATAGATTATTTCTTGTGAGATGAATAAATTAATTCTAAGTAACGCAATAGCACCGTAGGCCTAAGTAGCTAGTGTGCTCTATCAATTAGTGTTATATTTCATATTTCTCTAATAAATAATAATAATAATAATTCTAAGTATACGCATGCATGAATATGAAATTTTAAGTATCTAATTGACTAAATTGTATTGAATTTAGGTCTATTATCAAAATTATTTAAATATCATAACAAAAAAATAACTTTGTAAACCATTCCATCTTCATGTGGCCATCCATATTCATGTGGGCAGAAAAAAACATGACTTGCCTCAAAACCCAGCTCATACACCTCTCACACACATCTGCATATAAAGAATTCAAAGCAAATAGACAAACGTATGCAAACATATTTCTAATATACATATGTACATATGTACGTATGCAAAAATCACATTTATTTTTCATGCTTATTTCCCGTAGGCATTTTGCATGCGCAAATGGATTATTTCTTGTGAGATGAATAAATTAATTCTAAGTACATATATGCATGCATGAATGTGAAATTTTAAGTATCTAATTAACTAAATTGTATTGATATTAAGTGCATTATCAAAATAATTTCAAAATATTCACATAAAAAAATGGATTTGTAAACCATTCATTTGCATCAACGGTTATTATTCAACAATATGTGTCCTTTTTAAATTTTTATATCCATATGTATGTACATATGTATATGTATTCATATACTAAATAGATGTAACATCTACCATCCATATTCATGTGGGCAGAAAAAAATCTTGACCTGCCTCAAAACACAGCTCATATGTATTTACATATAAAAAATTCAAAAGCAAATAGACAAACGTATGCAAACATATTCCTAATATATGCAAAAAAAACTCATCTAAACGGTATTCGCGTACATAAACATATGTATGTATATATGTATATATGAATACATATGTTGGGACAATGTACATACATATGTACGTAAATGTTTCTATTCTAAGCAAAACAATGAATATTCGTATATACATATAATATAACCGCACATACTTACTTTTGCTCTTACATGTGTATGCTTCCAAAACTAAAATTCTAAGCCTAGCGACTACAAGAACAAAATGCATTCCTAGGTGTAGCTGCTGCCGCCATGATTATTTACCCGCGACGGCGCTGAACAGTTTCAAATATTAAAAAGCACAACAAAAACAAATTCATTGATAAGTTCGAGCTCATATTTCTACGAGCAAAGTACTTTCATTCATAAAACGAGCCGCCCATATGCCAATTTTCGCGACCATTCGAAAATAGTCAATATTGGAATATTTCGCGTTGAATTATTTGCCAATATTTGGTAAATCTTGAATTTTTGTCAAGTCGAGTGGCCGCGGCTCCGTATATATGTATGCATCAATATATGTATGTAAATATGTGTATATGTACAATGCTGTGCCAATGAATGTGCGCTGCGCCTATGAATGCGCGCTGGATTTCTTGATTTCTGTCGCAAGTGCTCGCAATCTCATATGTATGTATGTCTATGGAAGTTTGTAGGCATGTATTTATGTGTATGCGTGTTTGCTTTTGCACGTCCATATGAACGATTTTTCATATGCAGATGTTCATTTGATTTAGCTCAACGAATATATTGATTTTGTAAGGAAATCCTGTCGAATTAAATTATTGGTATATGTTCATTTAAGTTCTTCTTACCAAATAAATATTATTATCCTTAAGAAAATGAAATACTAATTTTTTTAATTTTAATTTTTTATTTTTATTCACAAGTAATTTAAGTACTCTTATATGTATATGTATATATGTATATGTATATATGTATATGTATATATGTATATTACAATACTATAAATAATAGGTATTTACATTTCCTGAAATGAAAAAAAAAAATATATAAAATTGTGAAAGCACGAATTACGAAACTGTTCTCATACTATAACAATTTCTCACACGACTTCGATATTGACATCGATTAAGTCATTGCGATTTACCTGATTTTTAAAACACTACTCTCAATCCATTGTGATTAAGTGAAAATTGTAGTGGTTTAAAAATCTAGGCTCAGGTGCTACCTGAAAAAGAAGATAAAAGGAAAACCTGAAAGATAGAGAAAAATCTGAAAGATGGAGAAAACCCTGAAAAATAAAAAAATCTGGAAAATAGGAAAAATAAATATAAATGAATACATATAAGAATAAACAATAAATAAACGCTGGTTTTACTTACCCTAAGGACCTGCGCAACTCACCTTGTTGGACCCTGACCTACAACGTACGACAACTTTTTTAGTTTATCGTTGCGCTTCTGACACCTGACTTGGGTATTTTCTTGCCGTAAAAGCCATTTCGCATTTTTGAATAGAAGTACATACATCAAAAAATCGAGTAGCTTGATGCGATGATCCTGACATTCGCCAGATATTGCGAACCAATGGGGAAATACTTCTTCGGTTTTTTGTTTTATAACCGGCAACATTAGATTGCGAATATTACCTACGTGAGCATATTTTGCAAAAAGCTGACGGTACCACATCATCTGAAGGCGACACACTTCGAATACCCTGTCTTCAGGATTCACCAGTCTCAAATCGGTGTCATCCGTGAAATTTTTAGACCTTATCAGGGCTTCGGAATGCAATTTTAAGTCTCCTTGTGTTTTCATCATAATGTGGGCGCATTTGTCGCATTTTAGCTTACACAGTAATTTTTGGTAAATACCATAGCCAGTGTAATAACGCTGCACCTGTACCTCAGCTATATTTTGTTCTTCGGCAAAATTCTCGTCTGCTACCTCTATATTTTCTAAAAGGAGTTGCTCATTTAGCGGTTCTCCTACTTCTTCCTCCAGATGATGATCCTCAGTCCCTAAATTCCAGTCTAAATTAATATCATCATCATCTTCGCAATTATCGCCTTTGTTTTCGAACCGCTGTCGTAAAATTTTCATAGATATCAATCGCGCTACTATGTACTGTACTTCGTGTGCTGTGGGATGAGTATTAATACCCTGACTAGCTCGGACCCGATAGAAGAAATTTTCTAGACAATCTTGGTTTAACTTTCCAAGGAAAATAAATTTTAAATTTTGATGCTGTTGAAAAAGTTCCTCGCACAATTCCAGCATCGATTTTAGGGTAGTACGAAAGCCTTGGATACATTTAATAGTGGAATATGCACGCATTGTAGACATCGGACTAAAGAACTCGAAGTAACTTAATAGTCTTTCAACTTTGCCCCTATCATCCCGCTTTAGGGGAGACCTTAATGGATTTGTTGACTGGAAATGCTTTGCATCGAGTTCATCAAAAAGATCGTTCATTTCTTTAACAAATATCTGCGTGGGCTTGGCAAAATTTATCAAGTTTTCGTCATTACCAAATAAATTTTGACTACACATCATGTCAATACCAGACGCTACCGAATTGCTCAATACTTGTGTAGCGCGTGAAACGCACATTTTTTCGAAAATGCTTGGATAAATATGAGCCTCCGTCAATTTTGGGCAAATTTTAAAATTTGAATTCTTTTGATCAATATCAAATAACTTCCTAATGACCTTAAAGCTTGCAGTGCCATGGGCGGTTGGAATATCATATTTCATAAATACATTACGGATGGACTTTATGAGATGGCAATAGTCAAACATACAAAAAATTTTATTGTTTTCGTGCATGAAAAAAGTGTTAATTTCTGAAATCTTCGCGGGCCCTTGATCGCAAATCATAACTTTTATATTGAGTCCAACTTTCGTAATTGCGGAAATGTTACTCATCACAATTTGATGTAACTCTGTACCATTAAAACCATTTTTGGAAATATAGTAGGAAAATACATACTTCCACTTAGAGCACAACCCTTTAACCATAAAAAAACAACATCTGTTCCCTATTCTGCTTTGACGTTGGCCTTCCCCATGGTCCACAAACCCATCAATTATATCCCTACTTTTATTATAAGTAAGATCCGGCTTGATGCTAATTTCATCAAATAATAAAATGCATATGCGTTCTGTGCCGGACATTTTGCTAGCAATTTTGCTTAAATTGTTAACGACATTGGCATCGAAACCTGGAACAACATACCTGATGGGGCGCCAACGCAAAAGAGATGATTTGTGTGGTAAACAAAAACCTAGATCGTCACGCATAAAAGAATATGCTTTAGTGGACATATAGTTCAAATTTTGTGCCAATGCCTTTTCGTCCTCATTATACCAACCTTTTTTGGTACTGACGATCATTTTTGCAAAAGTTAAAGCATCGCTGCTACAACTTTCTTCCGCAATTATTGCACGTTTCAACAACTCAGAATATTTATTTTTTAGGTCATTATTTTCTTTTTCAAGCTCCTCAATACGTTTATTTAATTTGACCGCGTTGCTCTGATAATAGCGAGCAGACTGAGCAAACCGTTCGCGAGTGGTTGTGGTTTCTAAGTCCACGCAGATCTGATTACTATAACTAGCCTGCCTGTTTTCCTCTAATATCGAATATTTCTCAAACTCTTCCAGAGTTAAATCTTCTTCTACTTGCTTAACTACCTTACTATAAGTTGCAGTGACGGGCGGGCAAGCCCAATCAGAGCCAGCACTAGGCGAGCGACTTCTATTTACTGGCTCTAAATTGAAGCAAGGAAAAGCCCCTTTCAAGAGATGGTATTTTGTAACCAATGTGGGTTCAAAATGGCGTTGGCAAATAAAAACCCTGTCAGTGCTTGACACTTGCACGTTGCAAGCCAAGGCCCAATTCTTACGTGTCTCTTCGTCCCTAGGAAACGCAAAAAGTATAACTTTATCCTTAGGCACGCAGCTCTCGATACAGCAGCTCCTTTTTTTCTTTTTTTCGGTCCACTTGTTCGGTGGAACATCATCATAGCCTAATTAAAATTTTTATTTTAATTTTTACAAAATTTAAATTGAGGTATATTCAGTATAATCATATACATATATAAAACTAGAACCCGCACCCTCCGGGGATTTATAGTTTTCATCTAACATCTCAACCAAGTTTCATTAAATAAATCATTATACTTGGCCTAAAATTGCCCATACGGCATTATCCTAAGCCCGATCTTTTAAATTCAAAAGTTTTTTATAAATATGTAAATAAAATAATGAGAAAGTGCGCATTCTAAATAAATAAATCCCTTCTCTGCTTTCTATTTCTTGCATGCATGCATGGATGTGTATATTAAGCTTTTCAATAGGCACGAGGTATTGAAAACGACATCCAGGCATACGATTATCAGTTTATGTACATATGTACAGTGAACCAAAAAGAAACTGAGACACTAATATTTAAAAAAATATTCACAGATTTATAAGAAATAATAATATTGACGGTAACTCCGTTTATTTTTTTTTCACTGTACATACATATATGGAGACATAATAATAAATTAATTTACTTACCCAAGTTTAAAGTTGGAACCGCTCCATTCTTGAGATATTTTGGTCCCACGGCATCCTCCTCAAAATGCTTAATGCATACAAATGAATTGTGCATTGGCATTTGCATTGAGGGTGAGATCCTCAAATTCTCCTTCCACAATTTTAATAATTCCCGATTTTTGGGAAATGCAAACGATCGAACATTTTGTTCACTACAACACTCGCGAACACGACATTTCGAAGCTTTAGGCATATTTTTCTTATTGTTATTCTTACTTATTAACAATTTAAAAATGTTTGCTTCACCGCGCACGTGCACTTCCAATTGACTTTCTTTTCGAATTAAAATTCAAACCAAAGTTCAATTGGTTACAAGCAATCACAAGAGCTTTCCAATATTTGGCGCAGTTTTCATATATGTACATATATACATTTATCCAATCAAAATCAAATCTAATGCAATCATACATTTTTTCCGATATTTGGCGCAATTTTCATATATGTAAAGCTAATATACATATGTCCTTTGCTAATATAAGTATATAAACATGCATACATACAATTTCGCGCAATTTTCATAACCTAATACATATGCTATGCTAATATATAATATGTATATAAACATGCATGCATACATGCATTTCTTTTCGAATTACATTGAAACCAAAGTTCAATTGGTTACAAGCAATCATAAGAGCTTTTCATTAATTCGGCGCAATTTTCATATATGTACATATATACATTTATCCAATCAAAATCAAATCTAATGCAATCATAGATTTTTTCCAATATTTGGCGCAATTTTCATATATGTAAAGCTAATATACATATGTCCTTTGCTAATATATGTATATAAACAATCATACATACAATTACGCGCAATTTTCATAAAAAAACCAAAAAGAACAAATCTGTAAACATGCATACAAATCATATGGACATATCAAATGAACAACTCTGTTCTGTACGCAAGCTAATGTAAGCTAATGTAAACTACATTTTTTCACACTTGCGTATCACTCTCTCCCTCTCATTTCTCTCCGGCAGCCATATTAATTAATTTCCTACTGTTAACTTGTGCTTTCCTACCCGTATTTTGTTAGGAGGAACGGGCCGGGACTGCGCCTTCTCTATGAATTTACGTTCTCTGTTATATATGTAAGAACGTTAATGTATAGAGAAGTCTCAATGACAGGAACGTATGGAATTTCGAGGGGTACTCGTTTTGCGCGCGTGGTACACCACAGCCACATTTTTCACCAAAAGTTAACAGTAAGGGGCTGAATTATGTAAATTTAGCAGCAGTCGATAAGAATTTGTTGGTGATTAGAAGCAAATAATGTTAGGTAGCTTTTTAATATGACCTATATATTTGAATTTTCCAAATCATCCAAAATTATATACATATGTTATGTCTGTCTGTCTGGTGTCTGTAAAACTTTGTTGAATTAATTCCCTTGAACTGAATCAAAATCCTCTATAAAAAACGCTTCATTACCAGGCGCACAGGAAGATGGCATATGCAAATGTAAATTTGTGAATTTATATACATTTGCGCATATGCATGATGCAAAGAATAATGAGATGGCGCCCATCGTGGTCCCGTTACTTTGCGCTCAGCGAATTTGACAACTAGTTACGTGATTTTAGCTCCAGTATGGCCAGATTACCATTTTCGTCACTTGATTTAGCATTTTTTTTTTTGTTATTTTTATTATTTTTTGTCTCGGAGTTTTAGTTCATTCCACATGACATTTTTCTAGCCTATTCTAATTAAAAGTAATGTTTATAATTTTGTAAAATATACATTTTTTAATAATTATTTAAATAATTCACTCAGTTTTATTTAGCTTTACTTTTTTTTAACATCTGGTGGCATTGCCCGCGATTGCCGGTGTTGTTGGTGTTCTTCTGCTTTCGGCAGTCAAATCTCTCTCTCGCTACTGCAGAGTTGCCTAGCTTTGGATACAAAAACGCACTAAATGCCCATTTAAAGAAAATAAAACACGAAATTTGTATTGTGTTACTTAAAGAACTTTGTATGCGTGACAAATTGTCTGTAGAATGTGCGTCTTTTTTGAATAAATGTGTTATGTTTATGTACAATTTAATTTATGAGTTTTTTTTGTTAAGCGAGACTCTTTATTCAGGGAACGACTTATTTGCTATATTTAAAGTTATGTAACTAGATAAGGTACTCTTTTTGTAAAAATGTCAGTATGGTTTCTTTAGTATTTTCTGGTATTTTGTTGCTTATTTTTACTATGAATACACCTCTTGATGCTCTATGTCTCACTAAGGATTGATGACCGGAAGAAACGATTACACCTCTTTGGTTTTAATTCGCATTCAATAAATTCAAAGGCTTTTTAAAATGTGTAAAAAGGTTTTCAATCTTAAGAAGAGTTGAGAGAGGGGCATTTAAAATTTTTGCATAGCCTTAAATGGAGCAAAAAATTAAATTTGCACTTTCAAATTATCAAATTTTATAGGAGTAAAAAAATTTTCATTAGCACTAAAATCTTCTCAGAGTGGCCTTTTTTAAACCTCTTTTGTATAATAATACATTTTTTTTTTAACCTAAAGTTTCGCTAGCCTTAAATTAAAAACAAAAAGAAACAAACACCAAACTTAAAAATTGTCGCATTTTCGGTATAAAAAAGCACTAAATTTATTGCGAAGAGCAAATGGTTGGCAATACTGCACAACTCAGCAAACGTGACGTCACGTACGCTCTGATGGGCGCAATCTTGTTTCTATCATTCTTGGCGCATATGTATATGCTGTGTGTATGTATGCTCACCAACCACAGCTCGAAATAAAACGGTAAAACTTCTCAAGAAATCCAGCGCGCATTCAAAGCCGCAGCGCACATTCATAAGCACAGCAGAGAACGTAAATTCATAGAGAAGGCGCAGGAACGAATGGACAGGTTAAATGTCAAAACACATCAAAACGAGGGTAGGAAGTTAACAGAAGAGAGTTAACATAGCGGAGCGTAGTCAACAGAAATAAATATAACGTTTGCATTGAAATGTAAAATGCCATGATTTGATGTTAGGGAAAAGAAAATAACAGCAGACTTGTACATTTTTCTTTCATGCTTATTTGCCGTCGGCATTTCGCATGCGCAAATAGATTATTTCTTGTGAGATGAATAAATTAATTCTAAGTAACGCAATAGCACCGTAGGCCTAAGTAGCTAGTGTGCTCTATCAATTAGTGTTATATTTCATATTTCTCTAATAAATAATAATAATAATAATTCTAAGTATACGCATGCATGAATATGAAATTTTAAGTATCTAATTGACTAAATTGTATTGAATTTAGGTCTATTATCAAAATTATTTAAATATCATAACAAAAAAATAACTTTGTAAACCATTCCATCTTCATGTGGCCATCCATATTCATGTGGGCAGAAAAAAACATGACTTGCCTCAAAACCCAGCTCATACACCTCTCACACACATCTGCATATAAAGAATTCAAAGCAAATAGACAAACGTATGCAAACATATTTCTAATATACATATGTACATATGTACGTATGCAAAAATCACATTTATTTTTCATGCTTATTTCCCGTAGGCATTTTGCATGCGCAAATGGATTATTTCTTGTGAGATGAATAAATTAATTCTAAGTACATATATGCATGCATGAATGTGAAATTTTAAGTATCTAATTAACTAAATTGTATTGATATTAAGTGCATTATCAAAATAATTTCAAAATATTCACATAAAAAAATGGATTTGTAAACCATTCATTTGCATCAACGGTTATTATTCAACAATATGTGTCCTTTTTAAATTTTTATATCCATATGTATGTACATATATGTATTCATATACTAAATAGATGTAACATCTACCATCCATATTCATGTGGGCAGAAAAAAATCTTGACCTGCCTCAAAACACAGCTCATATGTATTTACATATAAAAAATTCAAAAGCAAATAGACAAACGTATGCAAACATATTCCTAACATATGCAAAAAAAACTCATCTAAACGGTATTCGCGTACATAAACATATGTATGTATATATGTATATATGAATACATATGTTGGGACAATGTACATACATATGTACGTAAATGTTTCTATTCTAAGCAAAACAATGAATATTCGTATATACATATAATATAACCGCACATACTTACTTTTGCTCTTACATGTGTATGCTTCCAAAACTAAAATTCTAAGCCTAGCGACTACAAGAACAAAATGCATTCCTAGGTGTAGCTGCTGCCGCCATGATTATTTACCCGCGACGGCGCTGAACAGTTTCAAATATTAAAAAGCACAACAAAAACAAATTCATTGATAAGTTCGAGCTCATATTTCTACGAGCAAAGTACTTTCATTCATAAAACGAGCCGCCCATATGCCAATTTTCGCGACCATTCGAAAATAGTCAATATTGGAATATTTCGCGTTGAATTATTTGCCAATATTTGGTAAATCTTGAATTTTTGTCAAGTCGAGTGGCCGCGGCTCCGTATATATGTATGCATCAATATATGTATGTAAATATGTGTATATGTACAATGCTGTGCCAATGAATGTGCGCTGCGCCTATGAATGCGCGCTGGATTTCTTGATTTCTGTCGCAAGTGCTCGCAATCTCATATGTATGTATGTCTATGGAAGTTTGTAGGCATGTATTTATGTGTATGCGTGTTTGCTTTTGCACGTCCATATGAACGATTTTTCATATGCAGATGTTCATTTGATTTAGCTGAACGAATATATTGATTTTGTAAGGAAATCCTGTCGAATTAAATTATTGGTATATGTTCATTTAAGTTCTTCTTACCAAATAAATATTATTATCCTTAAGAAAATGAAATACTAATTTTTTTAATTTTAATTTTTTATTTTTATTCACAAGTAATTTAAGTACTCTTATATGTATATGTATATATGTATATGTATATATGTATATTACAATACTATAAATAATAGGTATTTACATTTCCTGAAATGAAAAAAAAAAATATATAAAATTGTGAAAGCACGAATTACGAAATTGTTCTCATACTATAACAATTTCTCACACGACTTCGATATTGACATCGATTAAGTCATTGCGATTTACCTGATTTTTAAAACACTACTCTCAATCCATCGTGATTAAGTGAAAATTGTAGTGGTTTAAAAATCTAGGCTCAGGTGCTACCTGAAAAAGAAGATAAAAGGAAAACCTGAAAGATAGAGAAAAATCTGAAAGATGGAGAAAACCCTGAAAAATAAAAAAATCTGGAAAATAGGAAAAATAAATATAAATGAATACATATAAGAATAAACAATAAATAAACGCTGGTTTTACTTACCCTAAGGACCTGCGCAACTCACTTTGTTGGACCCTGACCTACAACGTACGACAACTTTTTTAGTTTATCGTTGCGCTTCTGACACCTGACTTGGGTATTTTCTTGCCGTAAAAGCCATTTCGCATTTTTGAATAGAAGTACATATATCAAAAAATCGAGTAGCTTGATGCGATGATCCTGACATTCGCCAGATATTGCGAACCAATGGGGAAATACTTCTTCGGTTTTTTGTTTTATAACCGGCAAAATTAGATTGCGAATATTACCTACGTGAGCATATTTTGCAAAAAGCTGACGGTACCACATCATCTGAAGGCGACACACTTCGAATACCCTGTCTTCAGGATTCACCAGTCTCAAATCGGTGTCATCCGTGAAATTTTTAGACCTTATCAGGGCTTCGGAATGCAATTTTAAGTCTCCTTGTGTTTTCATCATAATGTGGGCGCATTTGTCGCATTTTAGCTTACACAGTAATTTTTGGTAAATACCATAGCCAGTGTAATAACGCTGCACCTGTACCTCAGCTATATTTTGTTCTTCGGCAAAATTCTCGTCTGCTACCTCTATATTTTGTAAAAGGAGTTGCTCATTTAGCGGTTCTCCTACTTCTTCCTCCAGATGATGATCCTCAGTCCCTAAATTCCAGTCTAAATTAATATCATCATCATCTTCGCAATTATCGCCTTTGTTTTCGAACCGCTGTCGTAAAATTTTCATAGATATCAATCGCGCTACTATGTACTGTACTTCGTGTGCTGTGGGATGAGTATTAATACCCTGACTAGCTCGGACCCGATAGAAGAAATTTTCTAGACAATCTTGGTTTAACTTTCCAAGGAAAATAAATTTTAAATTTTGATGCTGTTGAAAAAGTTCCTCGCACAATTCCAGCATCGATTTTAGGGTAGTACGAAAGCCTTGGATACATTTAATAGTGGAATATGCACGCATTGTAGACATCGGACTAAAGAACTCGAAGTAACTTAATAGTCTTTCAACTTTGCCCCTATCATCCCGCTTTAGGGGAGACCTTAATGGATTTGTTGACTGGAAATGCTTTGCATCGAGTTCATCAAAAAGATCGTTCATTTCTTTAACAAATATCTGCGTGGGCTTGGCAAAATTTATCAAGTTTTCGTCATTACCAAATAAATTTTGACTACACATCATGTCAATACCAGACGCTACCGAATTGCTCAATACTTGTGTAGCGCGTGAAACGCACATTTTTTCGAAAATGCTTGGATAAATATGAGCCTCCGTCAATTTTGGGCAAATTTTAAAATTTGAATTCTTTTGATCAATATCAAATAACTTCCTAATGACCTTAAAGCTTGCAGTGCCATGGGCGGTTGGAATATCATATTTCATAAATACATTACGGATGGACTTTATGAGATGGCAATAGTCAAACATACAAAAAATTTTATTGTTTTCGTGCATGAAAAAAGTGTTAATTTCTGAAATCTTCAATTGATTAAATAAAGTTATATTCGCGGGCCCTTGATCGCAAATCATAACTTTTATATTGAGTCCAACTTTCGTAATTGCGGAAATGTTACTCATCACAATTTGATGTAACTCTGTACCATTAAAACCATTTTTGGAAATATAGTAGGAAAATACATACTTCCACTTAGAGCACAACCCTTTAACCATAAAAAAACAACATCTGTTCCCTATTCTGCTTTGACGTTGGCCTTCCCCATGGTCCACAAACCCATCAATTATATCCCTACTTTTATTATAAGTAAGATCCGGCTTGATGCTAATTTCATCAAATAATAAAATGCATATGCGTTCTGTGCCGGACATTTTGCTAGCAATTTTGCTTAAATTGTTAACGACATTGGCATCGAAACCTGGAACAACATACCTGATGGGGCGCCAACGCAAAAGAGATGATTTGTGTGGTAAACAAAAACCTAGATCGTCACGCATAAAAGAATATGCTTTAGTGGACATATAGTTCAAATTTTGTGCCAATGCCTTTTCGTCCTCATTATACCAACCTTTTTTGGTACTGACGATCATTTTTGCAAAAGTTAAAGCATCGCTGCTACAACTTTCTTCCGCAATTATTGCACGTTTCAACAACTCAGAATATTTATTTTTTAGGTCATTATTTTCTTTTTCAAGCTCCTCAATACGTTTATTTAATTTGACCGCGTTGCTCTGATAATAGCGAGCAGACTGAGCAAACCGTTCGCGAGTGGTTGTGGTTTCTAAGTCCACGCAGATCTGATTACTATAACTAGCCTGCCTGTTTTCCTCTAATATCGAATATTTCTCAAACTCTTCCAGAGTTAAATCTTCTTCTACTTGCTTAACTACCTTACTATAAGTTGCAGTGACGGGCGGGCAAACCCAATCAGAGCCAGCACTAGGCGAGCGACTTCTATTTACTGGCTCTAAATTGAAGCAAGGAAAAGCCCCTTTCAAGAGATGGTATTTTGTAACCAATGTGGGTTCAAAATGGCGTTGGCAAATAAAAACCCTGTCAGTGCTTGACACTTGCACGTTGCAAGCCAAGGCCCAATTCTTACGTGTCTCTTCGTCCCTAGGAAACGCAAAAAGTATAACTTTATCCTTAGGCACGCAGCTCTCGATACAGCAGCTCCTTTTTTTCTTTTTTTCGGTCCACTTGTTCGGTGGAACATCATCATAGCCTAATTAAAATTTTTATTTTAATTTTTACAAAATTTAAATTGAGGTATATTCAGTATAATCATATACATATATAAAACTAGAACCCGCACCCTCCGGGGATTTATAGTTTTCATCTAACATCTCAACCAAGTTTCATTAAATAAATCATTATACTTGGCCTAAAATTGCCCATACGGCATTATCCTAAGACCGATCTTTTAAATTCAAAAGTTTTTTATAAATATGTAAATAAAATAATGAGAAAGTGCGCATTCTAAATAAATAAATCCCTTCTCTGCTTTCTATTTCTTGCATGCATGCATGGATGTGTATATTAAGCTTTTCAATAGGCACGAGGTATTGAAAACGACATCCAGGCATACGATTATCAGTTTATGTACATATGTACAGTGAACCAAAAAGAAACTGAGACACTAATATTTAAAAAAATATTCACAGATTTATAGGAAATAATAATATTGACGGTAACTCCGTTTATTTTTTTTCACTGTACATACATATATGGAGACATAATAATAAATTAATTTACTTACCCAAGTTTAAAGTTGGAACCGCTCCATTCTTGAGATATTTTGGTCCCACGGCATCCTCCTCAAAATGCTTAATGCATACAAATGAATTGTGCATTGGCATTTGCATTGAGGGTGAGATCCTCAAATTCTCCTTCCACAATTTTAATAATTCCCGATTTTTGGGAAATGCAAACGATCGAACATTTTGTTCACTACAACACTCGCGAACACGACATTTCGAAGCTTTAGGCATATTTTTCTTATTGTTATTCTTACTTATTAACAATTTAAAAATGTTTGCTTCACCGCGCACGTGCACTTCCAATTGACTTTCTTTTCGAATTAAAATTCAAACCAAAGTTCAATTGGTTACAAGCAATCACAAGAGCTTTCCAATATTTGGCGCAGTTTTCATATATGTACATATATACATTTATCCAATCAAAATCAAATCTAATGCAATCATACATTTTTTCCGATATTTGGCGCAATTTTCATATATGTAAAGCTAATATACATATGTCCTTTGCTAATATAAGTATATAAACATGCATACATACAATTTCGCGCAATTTTCATAACCTAATACATATGCTATGCTAATATATAATATGTATATAAACATGCATGCATACATGCATTTCTTTTCGAATTACATTGAAACCAAAGTTCAATTGGTTACAAGCAATCATAAGAGCTTTTCATTAATTCGGCGCAATTTTCATATATGTACATATATACATTTATCCAATCAAAATCAAATCTAATGCAATCATAGATTTTTTCCAATATTTGGCGCAATTTTCATATATGTAAAGCTAATATACATATGTCCTTTGCTAATATATGTATATAAACAATCACACATACAATTACGCGCAATTTTCATAAAAAAACCAAAAAGAACAAATCTGTAAACATGCATACAAATCATATGGACATATCAAATGAACAACTCTGTTCTGTACGCAAGCTAATGTAAGCTAATGTAAACTACATTTTTTCACACTTGCGTATCACTCTCTCCCTCTCATTTCTCTCCGGCAGCCATATTAATTAATTTCCTACTGTTAACTTGTGCTTTCCTACCCGTATTTTGTTAGGAGGAACGGGCCGGGACTGCGCCTTCTCTATGAATTTACGTTCTCTGTTATATATGTAAGAACGTTAATGTATAGAGAAGTCTCAATGACAGGAACGTATGGAATTTCGAGGGGTGCTCGTTTTGCGCGCGTGGTACACCACAGCCACATTTTTCACCAAAAGTTAACAGTAAGGGGCTGAATTATGTAAATTTAGCAGCAGTCGATAAGAATTTGTTGGTGATTAGAAGCAAATAATGTTAGGTAGCTTTTTAATATGACCTATATATTTGAATTTTCCAAATCA